>NC_056751.1:468288744-468426077 GCF_019279795.1 Protopterus annectens
TTAATGCAATATGTCAGACTGCAGCAATGTCTAAACATATTAATGTGCCTGTCATTATAGGCCATACTTCAGTCCCCCTTTAAGCTTTTATTATACTTTCAGAGAGTGACAACATGGATGATCAGCTATAAAAATCAATTTCCTATTTGAGTCATAGGAATTTGAATGCACCCTTACACTGAATTTAACCCTATAGCATTAGTTGTCCATACATTTGGTGTAAGAATGGCATATTGTAAATCCCAAAAAAAACCTGGCAAAATATAGAAAAATGTTTACTTTTGTTATAATAAAAACTCAATAAAATGGTATTCTAAGCAATCACCTCTGAATTTGACCCCATTCCTTTAATTACTTGAAAACATCAGATTTTAGCTGCATCAAGCTATAGCTAAATACATTCTGATGAACTATATAGGGTTTTTACTTCTGACCTAAAGACAATTCAGTTAAAAAATATTCTGGGATATTCCCACACTCTTAATACTGAAAAGAAGTTCAAAGCAACACTTCCAGTGGAAATAGGGTAAAATACAAGATGTAAGTCTATGCAGCAAATGCAGCGAAATATACTGATGTAGTGCCCTCTTTAAATAGCCATATCTTAGTCCCCCTTAGAAATCTCATTTTGAAACTTTTGAGGTGTAATAACATGTAAGACTCAATGAATTGCTATGGTGAATTTGATCTCACACATCAGTTGCTCATTACTTTTGCATGCTTGTTATGGCATGCTGCAAATGAAATACACCCAGAAATATAGGGCATTTTTAGTTCTGATGTAATAACATCTCAGTAGAACATTAATCTAGGTTATTATTGTACTCTACATGCTAAGCAGAAGTTCAACGCAACAACCAGTGTAACGCAATATGCCAGATTGTGTCAGTAAAGGCATATAGAATAAAGCCTCTAATACCTATGGAAGGTGATATGTCAGTACTGTTTTCAGATTTCACTATGACATTTTATTATAGCAACAACAGGGTGATCAGCTAAAAACTCTGCTTTTTTATTCCCTCAAGAATTTCAGTGCAGCTAAACACTGACCTTGAAATGACTATATTAACTGACTGAAAACATGACATTGTAGTCATGACATTTTAAAGTAAATAAAGTATATTATACTTGTGAAATATGTATAATTTTTACTTCTTAAATAATACAACTTCAGTGCTCACATGATCTAGACATTGGTTTCACCTAGCCTTTTGGATAGAGATCAAACAGACCTCAGGTGCAAATCATATCTAGTGCCAGAATGAGACCAAAAAAAGCCATTAGGAATATTATACTTGTACATAAGAGGCCACATGTCACCTTATCAAAGGCAGTTCACAATAACAAAATTCAGAGAATTCTAACAACATAAAATAAACCACAAAGGCTTCAGGAACAAAAGCAAAGGAATTTAATTCTAACAACATACTTGGGTACAATACTCCCCAGAGCCATTTTATCCCCAAGGAGTTCATTGCATCTCCATCCTGATTGGCCTGTCATCACACTGACTGCAGGCATCACCTTATTATGTAGTAATAGGAAAAAGACTTTTGTTGTAGAAATACATTTTTATGGTTAAATGTGGACTTAGTGATCACATATTCTTGGCATTCATTTCACATGACCTTAAGAACAGATGTCAGCTAGGATCTGCATGAAACAAGGTATAATACCACCCTGTGACAAATGAAGCTCTCTCAAATGCCTGCTTTGTTACCTGTATATATGTGGGCTATGTCAATTACCCTAAGGCTGTGTACTTGTAAAAAACCCCCCACAAAAAACAAACAAAAAAACACAGATAATTTTTAGTAAGACAGTACAAAATATACTTTGGAATGCAATTCTAACATCATGGATTTTACTGCAACTGAGTTCTGATTCACATGGCGCAGATTTTTTTGTAAGTATTAAAATGCAATATCCACTCTATACACAATAACAGACATGTTAATTTGGCTGATGAAGTAAAGGTAGTTTTATGGTTTTGGTCTAATGAAGACTTAGGTGCACACATATTTTGAATATTAGTTACACCCAGATTTGCTAGCAATGTTTAAATAGTCTCCTGGTTGAAACTGTTTATAGTACCAAACTTTTGACAGCAAAATCTCTCTGCAACTTTAGAGTTGCTGTATATAAGGCTGTATCTCAGTTCTCCTAAGGCAGTTTAGAATAACATTTGGGGTAGTTTAATAAGATCCATGGGTATAAAACACAAAAAATGTAATTCTTCCCCAATTATTTCATATACTGGTACAATGCTTTTGTCAGTAGATGGAGCTTAGTTCATTTACTTCTGATCTAACAAGGATGAATGCACACATACTCAGGACATTAGTTTCACTCAGACTTGGAAGCAGTGGTCAAATAGTCCCCATGTGGAAAATGGAGACTGTGTATCATTATAATATCAAAAGCCTTCTGAAATGCTGGACTTGTTAGTTGTATATAAAAGGACACATGCCACTTCCCCTATAGTGGTTGACATTAAATAATTCAGAAACTTCTAATAAGATATTTGGATACAAAAATATTTATTGTCTCTGTGTTTCTTCTGAGAGGTTACATTACCTTTAACTATGCAGTTGTCACATAAATATAATGGCCACTGCTTTTTGACAAATATTGCCACCAAACAAACTATACCAACAGTAATTCAGAAGTGGTCCTATATGACTCTTTATTTTCATAAATTTCTTGGCCTCCAAAAATGTTAGCCATATTCTGCACACTGATGACATCTTTTTAATAAAAAATTGAGAAACATTCTGGCCAGAGTAATGTATTTCGGCTTGCTGCTTTTAGACATATATACTGTCCCTCCAAAAAAAAGTCATATTGTTTTTGTTCCACAGTAATTATTTCACTGCATAGTAACAGGACAAGGGTTGGAGGTTCACATCTTCTTGATATTTTTGCAGGGTATTGTTGGGAAGTGATGTGAATGAATAGCATAGACTCTCATGATTTTATTTAATTTTGATTTTAATTGAAAACTGCAGGGAGTTATTTGGTTAGTACAGCTAGTACACTAGCCACATGACTATGAGAAAACATGTTTTACTAATTTAATAAAAAGGTACATTACAATTGAATTATCTTAAACATATATTTAAGTCCTTTTGCCTTAGTGTTGAAATGTTTTAATGAGTCAAGTCTGAGAAGGCTCTAGAGGTTTTGTAGAAAGAGGTCATCGTTACTATATAATAGTCCTGTCTCATAATTTCACTCTATTAGAAACCAGGTCATCAGGATAATTTGTCATGGAAACTGAAATAAATGAAATTCTAGTGTCATTGTTCTTTCTGGTATTAACAATTTCATTAGTATTATCGTACTTATAGTCACTTCTGAAATATAATCTGAATTATTCTGTGTTGTATAAAAATGTCAGGGTCCAAGGAAATTCTTACATTCCTGAGAGCTAATTATTTAATAATGCTCTCTTTTGTATGGGGAAGATGCATACTGATGGCATGTAGGTTTGTAGTTGACGGAAGCAGGCTTTGTAAACAAATCACTGTATGCGTGAGGGCTACCTTCCACTTAATAAACCCATATGTCAAGGAAACAGATTTTAATCACAGCTCAAATTGATACAAGCCTCATAAATGTTGTAGTCTTGCTGATATATGTGTAGAAGCTTTCCAAACAAACAAGGTGTCCCCCCTTCAGAACTATAAAAATGTCATCAGTAAAGTAAAAATGGATATCTCAAGCCATGAAGGGGATCTTTGTATTCAAATTTCCAAGGTCTAAAGATGGGATTTTCAACCCTGGGTGTGAAATGGCTGCCACACTTCTCTTTTTTTAAAACATCTTTTGTAAATCTTCAGCAGAATTTCTGTGGTTTAAATCTCTGTGGGGACATTATTGTTGTTCTGTATTCCTAATAGCTGATATACTGTAGGTTACAGGCAGCACAGTAGCACAGTTATGTAAAGATTCTGTATCAATAGTGACTCATAAAAAGTTATCATGAATGGAGAATGCAATGATTATTTTAATAAAATCTGTGAATGCCATTATAAAAAGAGTAAGCTTCTGTCACTAGGATTTTTAAGAAGTCTTCAAAAATGTCTTCTGGCTTAGTGATGGAATCCCAATTATCTATAACTGGCCAAAGAGTGGATTAAGTTTATTGTGGTTTTATGATCACAAAATAATGATAGGATATTGAAGTCCTCTACTGTGCAAACCTCTCCAGTTGCTCTTTTACTAATTCCTCAAGCAGTGAGTCCAGTGTCTCATTAATCTTTTTGTGTGTTGTGTTTCTGTCTGATTGTCTACAGTATTTATTATAGATCATATTGGCCAACAAGACCACTGGGGCTTATTTTCAGTCACAACATATTTATAGTAAGGTAAAATAGCAAAAAGATACAATATAATACAACAAATATAGTAAAAATAAGAAATAGTTACACAGCACAAACTATAAATGGAACAGTACCATTCAGATATTAAGTCATTATATTTGTCATCAGACTTAACAATGTTCAGTAAGGTTTCTAAGAAATGAGGTTGGCAAAGTAATATGTACATGCAGGAAGAAGTGTGGACAGCATAATGAAGGAATTAGAATTGGTTAATCAAATGCATCTGCAATTAGACTGATACAGCAGAAAAGATCTGATTTGCTTAGAGAAGAAAGCAATGCTGGGCAGAGGATGGAGAGTTGTTGGCAGTCCATGCCAATCAATGTTATCCATGGTGGCATGCACTGCCAATCAGTGTTATCCATAGTGGCATGCACTGCCAATCAGTGTTATCCATAGTGGCATGCACTGCCAATCAGTGTTATCCATAGTGGCATGCACTGCCAATCAATGTTATCCATACGCATTCACTGCTGGTGTGGTTCCTGTTTGTGTTCCAGCAATGACCTACTGTGTCTGATGTTTTCTCACTTCTCTTTTCTCTGTAATTATGCAAAAAATAAAAAAAAGAGTTACTAAGAAGGTCGCTGGAGGAAGACCCCCCACATGGGATTAAAAGATGCATGCTTATCTGTTAGAGGTACTTTACTCTATGTGATTTTTGTCTACTAAATGTAATTTTGCAAATTTAGTTTTCAACCATATGAGTCTTCAACCATTTTTTTAGTATTTTGAAATTCAAACCCATCTGATTTAATGAAATGTAAAGAATCACAACAGCAAAGCAGATATTAAAATGAGCCAATGTCAATGACTGTGCCAGTGTCTGTGCCACTGTGTCAACTACAGTGCGAGTGACTACATCAGTGCCTTTGTCAGCTCCTGTGCCATTGTCTGTACCATTTCCTGTATCAGCCACAGTGCTCGTGACTACATCAGTGCCTTTGTCAGTTTCTGTGCCATTGTCTGTGCCACTGCCTGCGTGAGCCACAGTGCTAGTGACTACATCAGTGCCTTTGTCAGTTCCTGTGCCATTGTCTGTGCCACTGCCTGTGTCAGCCACAGTGCTAGTGACTACATCAGTGCCTTTGTCAGTTCCTGTGCCATTGTCTGTGCCACTACCTGTGTCAGCCACAGTGCTAGTGACTACATCAGTGCCTTTGTCAGTTCCTGTGCCATTGTCTGTGCCACTACCTGTGTCAGCCACAGTGCTAGTGACTGTATCAGTGCTTTTGTCATTTCCTGTGTCTGTATCTGTGCCACTGCCCATGTCAGTGCCAGTGCTAGTGACTGTTTTGTCTCCAGTCTTAGGAAAGGAAACACACATTTGCATTTTCCCAGTAATGAAGAATCTTAAATTCCTCTCATGATTTGCCAAAAAAAAAAAAAGTATAAGTACTACAAGTCCTCTCCTCATTTGTTGTAAAAATTCTGGGGAGCACCCTATTAGGTCCCATTTCTTTATGCGCATTTAATTTTTTCCATTTTTTTCTGGAACCTTTCCTCTGTGAAAAGGTTGTGAACAGTCATATTACCCTGTTCATTTCTGAGGCCTGATGCCTGTGATTGTTAAACCATGTTCTTCCTTCACTAATACTGAGTGACAGCACTCATTTCAGAGGCCTTTCTTTTTGTCATCTTTTCCTGCCTTCATATACTTTTCTACTTTACTATACATTCATATGCATTTTCCCTTTGTTCTGAATGTCTAGAATGTTTCATCCTCCTTCTTGCTTTTACTCATTCACACCCACAGCATATGTTGATGTAATTGATATTTTAACACCAGTCAGACTTTCTGAAACCATGATAATGTTTTGAGCTTATTTCCTTTTTAATATGCAGCATGTGAAAGGATAGATTACGAGGAACAAAAAATGCACTAATACTCTTTCTATAGGTTGCACTACAGTGGAAATAAATATTAACCACTACATGTCAGTTATTATAAATATTTTCAAATTTATATTAATATGTGCATAACTTAGAGACAACAAATTATGCTACCTCTGTCAATGTTTACACTGGAGATATTGTTAATTGTTACGTTATCATTATAAAATATACACTATTTCCATATTTTAATTAATATTGCCATACAGAAACTACTGAATGTTATTAGCTGAAACTTTCGATGATGCTAAAGAAAAGTATCAGTGACACTTGCAGTTTTAGCTGTACAGCTTGAGAGTTAATGAATATTGTTTACACTTAATTATGGTGATAAGCATCATGTTTCATAGGGTTCATAGGTTCATAGGGTTCATAGGTACATACTAGGCTATCTGCCCTAGGGCATTTATAAGTCTAGCCAGATTGTGTTTGGCTTTCGCCACCCATTTTAAATTAATTTTGCTATGCCCTTTTTTGAGGTTAGTATACTGTGCCTCTCTCTAACAGTGACACAGAAGTGATACCCGGGGTAAACCTACAATCTCCCATCCACTCATCAAGATTCCTCTTGAAGAGAGTCAATGAGGGACTCTGCCTAACCTGGACTGGGATTTTATTCCAGAGTGAAGGGAGCCTCTGGGTTATGAATCTGTCCCTCCAGCATGTCCTATTTATTTCAGTGCTGAGGTTCAAGTCTCTTGAGCGCGTAGCTCGATGGGATTTGGATTTTCTGAGGTGCAGCATGTCCATTAATTCCGGGTTGGACATGGCTTTATACGTCAGGCACAGATCGCCTCTGAGCAGGCGGTATGCCACTGAGTAGAGCTGGAGTTTCTTTAACCGGGCAGCATATGGCATCTGTTTGAGCCCTATGATCCTCTTGGTGAGGTGCTTTTGGGGTCTTTCCAGTTGCTGCAGGTGTCTGGTAAGGTACATCCCGAAAGGGGCATTGTACTCAATTATGGACCTGATGAGGGATGAGTAAAGAGGCATGATGACCTCCCCTGATCTAGATGTGAATCCCTTCATGATTAGGTGGGCTATATAAAATGTTTTTCTAGCCACTTTGGCCACGTGGTTGTCAAATGAGAGATTGCTATCAACTTGGGTCCCCAGGTCCCTAATTACTTCTTCTGTACTTAATGGATTACCACCTATGTGGTAATTTGTGGGCACTTTGTTTTTGCCAAAGGGGATGACTATACACTTTTTGGCATTTAGCTTGAGGCCATGGCTCTGGCACCAGTTGTCTGTTTCTATGAGGCCCTTTTGGAGGATGCTTGTGTCGGCTGGAGAGTCGATTATGGCACCCAGTTTGCAGTCATCTGCGAACTTAATCAGCCACAGTCCTTCTGTGTTGGCCTGTACCTCAGAGAAATATATACCGAACAAGAGAGGTCCCAAGACTGAGCCTTGTGGGACGCCACTTGTAACTGGTTTGGAGTCTGACATGGCTCCAGCAATTCTAACCATGTGGGTTCTGTCCTTGAGCCAGTTTGCAACCCATCTAGTGACATAGGGGTTTATATTTAAGCTGGTGAGCTTATCTATAATGCACGAGTAGGGTATTGTATCGAAGGCTTTTGCGAGGTCCAGGTAGGCTGTGTGGACCACCTTCCCCCCTCGTCAATGGCCTTGCTGACTGTTTCAAAGAAATCAACCAGGTTTACGAGATAGGATCTGCCCTTAACAAAGCCAAACTGGGTAGGATCCAGTGTCTGTAGGTCCCCAATATCTTTATTTATGAGGTCCATCATGATCCTTTCTATAGCTTTGCAGACTAAGCTAGTCAGGCTTATGGGGCGATAGTTTCCAGGATCCGTTGAGGCACCACCTTTGTGGAGACAGACCACTGTTGCTGTACGCCACTCTTTGGGTACATATCCTGTAGTAAGGCTAAGATTGAACAGTGTTTTATGTTTGGGTTTAGCTCTTCTTGGAGTTCATGTAGGACACAGCCCGGGACACCGTCTGGTCCCATTGATGCTGTGTTTTTTGCTTTGAAGAGGGCAGCTCTTACCTGAGCATCTGAGATGTCAGGGGGGCAGCACTCTGCTGGGATAAATATTTGCCCTTTTGGTGGGGAGGGGGGGTAGAAGTTTGTGCTGAACCTGTCAGCTAGGATGTTGGCAATGTCTGTGGGTTTGGTGTATTTTTTGTCATTTTGGACTAATTCTGAGCATATCTGGGAATTCCCACCCAGGTTCCTAACATAACTAAAGAAAGCCTTGTGATTATCCTTAGTGTCCTGTGCAATTTTTCTCTTGAAGCTGGCCTTAGACGATTTTATGAGTGCCCATAGTTTTTTGCTAGTACTGATCAGAGATGCCTTCCCTTTATGGGATTTTGCTCTATCATGTAGTAGCTTCCTCCTTCTATTGTATAGTTTGTTTATGGCTGGGGTCCACCAGACAGGATGTCTGCCTTTGGAGGATTGGGTCTTGGTTTTATTTGGGATTGCATGATCCATGCATTCCTGAAGGTGTTCATAGAATGCGTTTATAAAGGATTCTGCGGTCTGGGCCGTATTTTCCACAGGCCCGGGGGCTTTGAAGGAGCTCGGTTTTGAGGAGTGTGAAATTTGCTTTAGAAAAGTTTTTCACTGTGGTTTTCAGGGCAGGGGGTGGAGTCGGGATGTGAATATCCAGTGAGATTAGTTTATGGTCTGATCTTACCAGTGAGGGATACACTTCTGGTCTGGAGCATAGAGTCCCCATGTTGGTGATGATCAGGTCCAGTATGTTTTCCCCTCTTGTGGGAGTGGTAACAAGTTGTTCCATAGCATTTGAGTTTATAAATTCTAGGAACCTTTGGGCTAGGGTGTTGGAGCTAGAGTAATGCTCCCAGTCTATGTTTGGGTAGTTGAAGTTACCCAATATAATGGTGTTTGGAGAGACCTTCATATTTTCTAGTGTTCTCAGAAAGGCCGAGTGGGGTTCCTGGGTTTGGGAGGGTGGTCTGTAGCAGGCTATAAACTGGAAGGCAGTTTTACCCACTGTTAGTTGCACATGGATAGTCTCTGATGCTTCGTGCTGTGCCACCAACCTGGAGGTGTGGGTATCTTTGACGAATATTGATACTCCCCCTCCTTTTGTGGTACGGTCCAAGTTTTGGGGCCGAAAAGCATGGTATGAGGTATAACCTTGTAGTGCTGGAGTGCTCTCTGGAGCCCTGAACCAGGTTTCTGTTACTGCACAGATATCGATTTTCTCCATGCTAACGAGAGTTTCGAGTGCATGCATCTTGAGGTTTAGACTTCTGGCATTGAGTAGCATTCAGTAAAAATCTAAAAACTAAACACTAAGAAAGGAAACAGATTGGCATACGTACTGAACAAAGTACAGGTATCTGTAGGTGTCTAAGTTGCATGAATTTCACAATGTGAACAGTTTCTTGTAAAATCTAGAGAAAAATATATATTTACAATTTCTGTTTAACAATATATTACTCTTTTGATGCAAACACTCTGAACGTGTTGAAGAGTTTTTACTGAACAAAACTGATGTTTTATTTACTGTTCACATTATTTTTTTGGCTTTTATTTTTAAACCTGATTTAACAGATACTCAGAAATATAAGCATGTATGTTGTCTACTAGAAGTGTGAAATTCCACAGCTGCCAGGTATTTCAGAGTTGATTGTTGTACAGTTCTGTTTCTCTTTTTCTTTGTTTCCTTACTCATTCAGATATGTTGGGTTTGCTTTAACCTTGAAAGCCACCATGGTTGTGAACTAGTTTTTTTTTAGTCCACTTCTTTTAGTCTAGTGGCCTAAGGGCCCTTACAATCCTAGCTAATATAACCTGATTTTACCCAATATATGACCCCTAGGGGCAAGACAATGACATGAATTTGCACCTCTACTTTGCGTATCTACAGATTGCCTCTGTCCATTTGGGACATAAGCACTACCCTAGGCATGAATTTGCGATTCCCCATTCACTAATCTAAACTGTATTTGAAGAGGGTCAGGGAAAGGCTCTGCTTAATGTGAATAGGAAGCCTGCTGCAAAGAAGGGGCAATCTCTAGACACATATCTGTCTCCCCAACATGTTTGGTTTGAGTTGTTGACTAAGTTTAGATGTCAGATTAATTTCTTTCATAGACATTTAATTTCTACTTTTCTGTAATAATATTGTTTAAGATTCTTCTATATCTAAAACTTTTCTTTCAGTCTGCTATTTTGCCAGTGTTTACCGACAATCAAAAACCTTCACTTGTAATTGGTTCAGCCGTACAGCTGAGCTGATAATGAACCATGCTGGTGATTGCTTGTTCCATAGTGGATGCTTACTGCTAGATTTCAGATTTTCTCCGAATAAAATTTGAGAACATAATGTATAAGATTGCCTTTGGTGCTTGTCATTGTAGGCAGAGTTGCAGTCAATAGTTCTAAGTACAAAACACACGGAACAAACCTGTTTCACCCTATATTCAAAATGGGTCCTCTCTAATTTGGAAATGTATTCATGTCACAAGTTAGTTGAATGTATATTTGACATGTATGTTCATAGGGTCATAGGTTCATAGGAGGTTACTAGGATAACAGTCCAAGAGCCCTTACGAGCCTTGCCATATTTATCCTGAGTTGCCTCAATTATCAGTAGTTAGGTGAGTGAAGTTTGCAGAGGTATAAGTGTATGGTAATTAATACTGACTGCCTCTGTCCATGAGGGACATGGGCACCACCCCAGAAGTGAATTTATGATCACCCATCCATTGATCTAGGTTGTGTTTGAAGAAGGCCATGGAGGGGCTCTGCTTCACATTAAAGAGAAGCTTGTTTGAGAGAAGGGGTAGTCTCAGGGGATGTTTCTATCTCTCCAACATGATTTGTTCATGTCAGAGGCTAGGTTAAGATCCTGGATTGAGTGACCCTCGTGCAGCTTGGTTTACTAATGTGTAACATTTTCATCATGGTCAGGTCAGAGACTGCCCTGTAAACCAGGTACAGGTCACCCCTTAGCAACCTGTAGGAGACAGAATACAGTGACAGGCTTTATATCTCTCAATGTAGGACTTGTTTTGTGTACCTTGTATTTTCTTGGTAAGAAACCTCTGTGGTCTCTCCAGCTGTTGCAGTTGTTTGGTGAGATACATGCAAAAGGGAGCATTGTACTCAATTATTGGTCTGATGAGGCCTGAGCATAATGGAATTATAACATCTTTAGAACTAGATGTGATGCCTTTACGTATGAGGTGTGCCACATAGAAGGATTTCCTTACCACTGTGGATACATGATGGTCAAAGTTCAGATTGCCATCAACCTGAGTACCCAGATCATGTACCACTGGGTCTACACTTAGGGGGGGTACTGTCTATAATGTAATTAGTAGGCATGTTAGCTTTCCCAAAGGGAATAATAATGCATTTTTTGCATTTAGCCTCAATCCATGGTTTTGGCACCAATCATTTGTCTGTGTTAACCTCTTCTGCAGTATACTAGCATCATCAGAGGACTCAATGATTGCTTCCAATTTGCAGTCATCTCTTAACTCAGTCAGCCACAGGCTGTCCACATCTGCCTATACTTCTGAGAAATAAATTACAAACAGTAAAAGGCCCAGCACAGAACCCTGTGGTATGCCACTGATGACTGGT
Source organism: Protopterus annectens (assembly GCF_019279795.1). NCBI lineage: Eukaryota > Metazoa > Chordata > Ceratodontiformes > Protopteridae > Protopterus > Protopterus annectens. The sequence continues at coordinate 468,300,625 of NC_056751.1, forward strand.
CTTTTTCTAGAGGTGAAGTCACTCACTTTGACAGTATGTGTCCTGTTGGTGAGACAATTAGCCACCTATCTAATGACACAGGGGTTAATTAGCAATTTGGAGAGTTTCTCTGTAATACTTGAGTGGGGTATTGTGTCAAATGCCTAGGCTAGGTCAAAGTAGGTGGTATGCACTGTCTTACCCTCACCTAGGGTCTTGGTGACTTTCTTGAAGAAGTCATCCAAGTTTAACAGACATGATCTCCTCTTAACACATCCAAACTAGGTTGGGTCCAGAATATGGAGACACCTATGTCCTTGTTGATAAGGTCGATAATGATTCTTTTCATGGCCTTGTAGATAGGCCTACTCAAAAGTATGGGTCTATAATTCCTAGGGTCAGTTGATGGTCCTCCTTTGTACAGATGGATTACTGTTACTGTCCTCCATTCTGCTGGAACAAATCCAGTCTGCAAGCTGTGGTTAAACAGGGATCCAAGTGGTTCTGTTAGGTCATGTTTTAAGTTGCTTAAAAGATAACCTGTGATGTTGTCTGGTCCCATTTTGCAGAGATGACCTGTTGTCTTGAGATAATAGGCTAAGAAATGGTGGCAAGTATACTTTGGGGGATGATCAGTGGGGATGGGGGGGTGATATTTGTGACAAATCTGTCAGCTAGCAGGTTGGTTATTACCTCCGGTTGAGTATGGGTGGATTTCAGTGCATGGCTGGGTATTCCCCTGTAGATTTTGGACATGGTTAAAGAATGCCAGTGCCTTGTTATTATCTTTATTTAGTGTGGATATTTTTCCTTCATAATTAGTTTTGGAGGATTTGACAAGATCTCTAATTTACTTAGGCTAGAGAGGGATTTCTTCTTCTGCTGAATCAGTTTCTTCTTGGATCCACCACTGTGGCTTGTTTTTCTGGCAAGACTTGGTTTTAATCTGGTCAGGTACAGTCGATTCTGTACAACTGCTTAAGTGGTTATACAGAGCATTGGTGTACACCTCTGCATAAGACTTCATGTTATCTGTGTCCAAGGGGCTTTGAAACTTCTTACACCATCACTTAGTAGGAGGTAATTTGTCTTGGAAAAATTCTTAAGCATTTTTGTGCTTGATGGGGTATCTGCTCTTATAATTACTTTAAAAGAGAATGATTTATGGCCCGATCTTACCAGGAAGGACATCTCATGGAAGGGTGGTGGTACAATGCTCTCCCATGTTAGTGAGCATTATGTCTAGGACATTTGAGCCCCTAGTTAGTATGCTGACTAGTTGTTCAAGAGAATTTACATTGACAAAGTCCAACCTCTGAGTCAGCATGTTTGTGATCATGTATGTTTCCCAGTCGATGGTAGGATAATTAACATCACCCATGAATAAGGTGTTGGGCTGTATGGTAAGTGACTCCAGTAAGTCCACGTATATGATTTGATTTTCCTGGTTCATGGTGGGAGACCTATAGCTAGCTATGATGTGGTAGGGGATTTTGCCTTTGGTTAATTGAACATTGAGTAGCTCAAGAGTGTCGTATTGTTTGACCAATCTCGAGGTGTAGTTATCCTTAAGGAAGATGGATAAACCTCCTCTTTTGGTTCTTTCACATTTAATTTGTGGTCTGAACATATGGAAGGCATTGTAGCCCTGTATGGCCAGGGTGCTTTCTGTGTCTTTGAGCCATGTCTCAGTGATGCACAGACATCAGCATTTTCCAAGGTAAGGAGTACTTACAGGGAGTGCTGTTTCTTGTTTGTACTCCTACTATTAAGCAGAAGTACTTTGAGTTTATCTAGAGAGGATTTTGTTACATTGGGATGTTGGTTATTTGGACACTTCCTAAAAATGGAACAATAGGGGTGGCTGATGCCTTTGCTAGTATCTGATAACTTAGAAGAGGCAGGTGCATACCACCTCTGGAAAAGCAGTGTGGCCTGTCAACCATGTCTTTCCAGGCTGACAGATATTCTATCTCCTTGGAATGACACCAGAAACTAAGCCAATTGTTAAAGTCAATCATTTTTTGTTTGCACTGTGGCATTATCCTTGGAGAAGGTAAAATGCTGCTTAAGGCTAGGCTTATACCTGCCTGTGACACACAATCTGAGACCTCACTCTGAGAACTCAGTCATGTCTCTCCTCATATACTCCAGAGAGTTATGTTTTAAATCATTCACCCCCACAAGGACTATGATGGTGTCATACAGGTACTTGTGGTTGAGTGACTTGAGTGCTTGAGTGACCTGATGGATCCTGGCACCTGATAAGCAGCTAACCCACTCCTTATCCAGCCTGGTAAGGAGAACATCCATGTGTCTCCCTATGGAGTCTCTTATGACCAAGACTTTGGGTTTTGTGGTGTTACGCCTTATGAGCTTATATATTGTGTGTGTTATGGCTGTTTTTTGCATTTCCATGTCTGTAAGTTGTTTCTGAAGGCACTGTTTGGGAGTCCTCTGGTCTTTTGGTAAGTTACTAGCTAGTGTCTCCGCATATGTGGGTTTATGTTTCATGTCCCTATTTACTGTGGGAAGTGATGTGTGTGTGCTGACAAACTGTTTGACGTATGACTGCCAGTATGTGAGAGTCTTGCCTCCAATTTCATAGTGTAACTGCATCTCTCAAATAAAGTATTTGTTTTTTTCAGGAGTAAGTGGTTGTCAGTATACATGAGACAATTACTACATTGCCTCAGGATGCTTTTGTCCATCAGGCTGACCAGAGAGATGATGGGAAACTGATTGTCCATGCTAGCAGGTTCCTACTCTATGTTTTATTAGGGAAGGGAGTGCGTTAATTTCACAGGATGGTGCTGGTAGCTCAGACTATATATGAGGGCCCCCCTACTTTGTGTAGGCTAAGGTTGACCAATAAAGCAATACTGCTCAGTGTGCAACTGAGTTGCTCCTAGAATGGTAGAAAAGCTTGTCAGGGTTTCACTGACATTTGTTTGGGGGAAAAACTAATCTTCAAGGCTTAAGTTAACCCTCCCCTGGTTATTTTTTTCTAGTATTTGTGAAAACAACCTTTATAATTTACAGAGTAGAGACAAACAGTTGGAAAGTTTGGATAATTTGACCAAGGAGGAAAATCTGGCGCTTAAACAGTTGGCTTCATATAATAATATCAGATATATGAAAGCAGATAAAGGTCAGGGACTTGTTATAATGAATAATAAGGATTATTCTAACAGCATTAAAGAGTTATTGAAAGATGGAAATAAGTACCTTAAAGTGTCTAAAGACTTTATCAGAAAGAAATTTCAAGAACTGGATTTGATTTTGCTTGATCTATTATATCAACAGTACATTTCTATTGATGTTTTTGAATATCTGAGTGTTGATCAGCCTCAACTGGGGATGCTGTTTGGCATCCCCAAGATACATAAGAACGAAAAAAATCCACCATTTAGGCCAATTGTTTCCGCCTCTTTTAGCAAAACGTCCACAATTTCCATTTATTTGGACAATATACTTAATCCTATAGTGCAAAGGAGCAATTGGTATCTTAGGGATTCTTGGATGTTTTTGGAAGAGCTTCGGCACTTCCAGTTTCAGGGATATGAAAGTCTGTTATGCACGTTGGACATATGTTCACTATATACAGCAGATGACCAAAATGAAGGTATAGATTTTATGAGCCTCTTCTTAAGCAAAGTGAAGTATAAAGATGACATTTTTGTCATTTGTCAGTTGATGGAAATAGTACTGCATAATAATTTTTTCATGTTTGAAAAATAAATCTATCAACAAATAAGTGGGGTAGCGATGAGGGCTCATGTAGCCCCTGTCTTTGCCAACTTAGTGATGTGTTGGTGGGAAGTTACATTTTTAGAGAAGATGGATTTATTTAAATATGTAAGGTACTATAGACGTTATATTGACAATTTATTCTTTGTGTGGGCAGGTAATAGTGAACAATTTGATGAGTTTTTTTTAGGCAGATTAATCAAACAGTATCTTGGCTTGAATTTACGATTGGCAATATAGGCACCACAGTTCAGTTTTTAGATGTAAAAGTAGGGATGGATGTAAATAAGAAGACATTTATGAGTAATGTTTACAGGAAAAAAAACTTTCACTAATAAATATTTACACTTTGAAAGTTTCCACCCCAAATGAAAATGAATGTATTTAAAAGTCAAGTAATCAGACTCAGTAGAATGATGACTGATGACCAACAGTATAAAGTGGAAGTTGAAGCCTTTAAACAGCTTTTTCTTTGTAAGGGTTATTCTGTTGAAATTCTTAATGATATGATTCAATATGTGGGGAATCATACGGATGAGAAGTACCCTCCCATTTTTACAGCTGGATTTCAGAAAAAGAATAAGAGGAACACAAAGAGGAATTTAAATATGCATTTCCAGTACCTATGAGTGTTGATGGACCTAATATAAAAAGAATTGTACAACAAAATTGGAAAATTATTTTATGTAATGAGGAATTGAGTAAAGTTATAGGGACTCAACCAAATTTTATAAATAAAAAAAATGTAAAAGAGATTTTGGAAGGTGGATATAAGTGTAAAGCTCATGACCGAGTAATTACTTGGTCAGGTACTTTTGCTTGCACAAATTGCAATCAATGTAGGTATATGGTGGGTGTACAGAGTCATCATTTTAAGCATTTAAGACAAACTTTTGCAATCACCAAAACCAGTAAAAAAGTAAGCCAAGGTTAACGGAAAGTACGAGTCCACTTTGCGGTAATATTGTGTTCTTAACGCAACTTTTATTGACAAACCAAGAAACGTTTTCGCTACAAACCCAGTTGTAGCTTCCTCAGAGTACATTTGAAACAATGAGAAGTTGGTTTTTAAAACATAAAAAGAGCGCCAAATTGTGAAGCGCTTGAGTTTTCTAAAAGGTATAGTACATTTAAAAATAAAACACATTGTATGCTCCCATTTAATTACAAATATGTATAAAATTCCGTCCTTGTTATCCGGAATATTAAAAAAGTGTGCAGATGTCAACACTATACAAGTAAAACGTCCATTTGTTTAATACATAATTAAAAATGACATTATACTGTCAAACCAAGTTCCGTGTTGCAAAGCAAAGGATTAGTACCATTTTTTTCAAAGAGAGTTAAACTGCGCTCATCAGTTTATACTGTACCATGATGGTAAACTAGAAGTCCGAACTCCAAAAAAGACTAATAAAGAAATTTAAGTTTAGTAAATTGTATATGCCAAAATGAATGACCTGACTCAACAGGAGTCAGTGATCAGTCCCAAAAGTTTCAGACTTCAGTAAAGTTAATCCACTAATTAATCATTTTAGGCAAAAAAACTCTATTATTTGTCGTGAACAGCCTTTCCTAAACAGATGGTAGTATACTCCTTGTATAAAGAGGTGTGTTCGTGTTAAAAACGAATTGTTTAAGAATATTTATTAAAGGAAAACAATGTGTGCAAACTCGCCAGAAAGGGCGGAACCTTACTGCAACAAGAGAAAGTGATGTACTGCTGCAGTGTGGTAGTCCGAAGGTAGGGCTCAAGAATAAATGTACGGGTGTAGTGACAATTGTTATGCCCACATACCAACCCTAGTAGCAAGGTATGAGATGGACTAAGCAGGACAATGATACTAGGCTGATAAGTGGGCTAATGCTAAATCCCTACTAGTTGCAGATTATATCCATAAAGTTACTGATGATTGGCGACCCAATGATGTATATGTATATGCCAAGAAATGACTGATCATGAACAAGTGACCGTGGTGTAGGTCAGGGAGAGGGTAGGATGTAATCAAACCCTATTCCAGTTAAAATGTATTTGGGGAGCTCAATATGATATTGTGGCTATCTTAGGTAGCTCTTGAGTTTAAGCAAACTTGAAATGTTGCAATTCTCGTTCAAACCTGGTGGTTGAAATGCATTCAGTTTTAGTTGCCATTCTAGTTCTTTGGTTTCCAACAAAATGGATACCGGGCCACCTCTGATGTTGTGGGGGACATGGTCAATGGCAAAAAATAAAAAACTGTGGTTTTTATTCTGTAAAATGTGCTTAGAAAGTGCATTATCCTCCTTGCCTTTTTTAATGGCGTACATGTGCTGGTAAATTCTCTCTTTGAATTTACGCTCTGTTTTGCCGATGTAATAGGCTGAGCAACAAGTACAAGTTGCCAGATAAACTATAAATTTTGTATTACAGTTAACTTTGTGATGACTAGTAAGCTTTCTACCGTTCAATTGAACTGCATTCCCTGTCCTAAGACAACTACACCAGTTGCAGTTTCCACAAGTGAAAGTTCCTTTCTGACGGGAAAAGAAGTCAAATTGTTTTTTGGATTCCAGTATATTTTTTAAGTTCTTGCCTCTCCTGTAAACAATGAGAGGCTTTTCACCCAATTTTTCAAGAAGTAGACTATTACTGGTGATGAAATGCCAGTTTTTAAACAACATGGAAATGATGTACTTTGAGTCCATGTTGAAGGATGTTATGAAACTGGAAGAATAAGAGTTTTGTTTATTAGATATGTCTCTTGCTGGTCCTAAAGTAGATGTCAAGTCTAATGTGCCCAGAAGGTCTGTAACTGCAGGCACGCTGTTACATTGTGTAATAGTGTCAGAGAGTAAAGGTTTGTAAAAACCATTAACTCTCTTGTTGGTGACCTCTATTGTAAGCTCTTCTATCAGCGAGCCTGGGTAGTCACGACTGGTGAACATGTCATACAAAAGTGAACACTCCCTATTGTAATGAATGTCAGTGCTACACATTCTGGCTGCTCGAATCAACTGGCCTTTAACTATCGATCTTTTTTGTTTGTATGGATGTTGACTTGAAAAATGTAGAAGTGAATTACAGTAGGTAGGTTTTCTGTAGATAGTAGATGAAAGTGTGCCTGTAGTAGAATGTTTTTCAAGTTTGACATCCAGATAGTCAGTAAAGTCAGTTGAAAAATGGTAAGTAAATTTAAAAAATGTCGTAGTGTTATTCATGTAATTAATAGTGGATATAGCATCCTGTTCGGAGCCTCTGAAAAGGATGAAGATGTCATCCAGGTATCTTGTATAATAGATGATGAAGTGAGCTAGTTGAGGGTTATCCAAAATGAATTTCTTCTCCCAAAAGGCTACTACCATGTTGGCAACAGTGGTGCCACAGGGTGAGCCCATTGCTATACCCTGAGTTTGTAAGAAATAGTTGTTTTCAAAAATGAAAAAAATAGATGTTAATATTATGTCAATTAATTCAGTGACTGTGTCAATTTCAGTTTGTGGTGCCCCTAACTCCTTAAGCAAGATGCCAATCCATTCTGAGGCCTCCTGGTGTGGGATGGAAGTGTATAAGTCCACTATATCTATTGTGAGAAAATTAAAATCACAGGTCAAGTGTAATTGGTTGATATTTGAAAGGAATGTCCAAGAGTCCTTGCAGATGCCAGGAATTAATTTTAGATATTTAGCAAGGATATTGTCCACTAGTCGGGCACTAGGATGAGTCATAGAGGACCTGCCATCTATCAATGCTCTGATTGGTGGATCATGCAGGTTCTTGTGAATTTTCGGGATTCCGAAAATAATGGGTGTTTTGGGTGTAGTGATATCTATGTAGTGGTAGACTTCATTGTTAATTTTCCCCGCCAGAAAGAGGTCCCTAAAGTACCCTCTATTTCTTACAAATGTTGTGTTCATCTCATTAAGGGAAGACGGTCTATAGGCTGGGCTATCAAGAATGGACCGCATTCTTTCCGAATAATCACTGTTTTCAAAAATTACAAGCCCACCACCTTTATCAGGTTTGAGGACCCTTACTGGGATGTCGCAAAGTTCCCTTAAGAGGGTATACTGCTCTTTAGTGATGTTGAACTTTTGTTTATTTGTTAGAAATTTCTGTTGTGCTTCAAAGTGTCTTAAATCGACCTCACAAGCCCTTTCAAATAGAACCAATCCAGGATGTAAGGGAGGGTTATACACACTCAAAAGTTTCAAGTTATGTAATTCATGTTGCATGGGAACAGAAAACATTAAACCTAAATTCAATTTCCTTGTGAAATATTTCAAATCAATGATAGTTTCAGTGAGATTGAAATGGCAACTGGGAACAAAAGTGTTGCCAAAAGATAGTAAATCAATCAATTCTTGTTCAATTGTAAACTTGGAGAAGTTGTAAATATGAAAGTCACCTTTAGTGTTAGTAAGGATCAATGGTAGGTCAGGAGGCAATGCTTCAGTACTGTTGTTCAGTTGTGTAGGTGTTAATTGTTCCAGTTCTTCCTCTGAGCTTTGTGGCGGATGTTGTATCTTTCGCCTAAAAAACCTGTGTTGTCATAATTTTGGTTTTGGGGAATAGAGGTAGAGCCATTTTGTTGTGGCCTGTTGTTGTTAAATTTGTTAGAGTTGTACATGTTAGCCCGAATTCTGTTGCTCCTTCTAGGACCTGTATTCTGTGCTGTTGACTCTTGTGTCAAAGACATTTGCTGGTTAGCGTTAGTTGCATTAAGAACACAATATTACCGCAAAGTGGACTCGTACTTTCCGTTAACCTTGGCTTACTTTTTTACTGATTTTAAGCATTTAAAATATACTTTAACAGCCAGAGGTAGGTTTGATTGCCAGAGTGAAGGTTTAGTATATCTTGCAGTGTGTTCCAATTGTGAAAATTTCTATATAGGAAAGACTATTAGAAAGTTAAAATATACAGTTAGCAAACACCTTATTTCTATTAAGAAAAAAAGATATAAATAATGCATTAGCAAAGCATTCTCTGAGCTGTAAAAATTTTAGAAACTTCACTTTTTTTGTAGTAGAAAAAGTCAACACAGATACATTTGTGGGTTCATTTAATCATTTTTTAGTGAAGATAGAATTGAAATGGCAGATTTTTTAAGAGCTGACATTACACCTGACATTAATGAAAAAGTTTTGGTTAAAAGTCATTTGAATTATATCAATTTTTGACACAAAGATGAAACACTTGTGTGTTATGTTTTAAAGTTTTGTTTCAAGTTTGTAGTACATTTTATATCTTATGTTTTGTAAGTGTATTGGTTATTCAATTACTATGCCTTTAAGGTTTAATTACTGTGGGAAGTAATGTTATTTTTTTTTATATAAAAGGAAATGATGTGAGTAGTGTATTGTATGATTCTGAAGAAATTCTGTAATAAACGGGACAAAAGCGCTTAATCTATTCTGGCACCAGTGTGAGGTTTATTTCCAAGTTGGTTCTACAGTTTCACAGTTTTTAGTTAATCTTCAAGGCATTTGTGTCTATATAGGGCACAGCCAGCCACCACTGCATGGAAAGCAGCACCAAGCAAACACAAGACTTAAATACGAGCAAAGAGGAATGAGTTTTCAGTTAACTACCAATCAGGAAAGTATACAATAAGTCTTCCACCAGCAATCCCCAACTAAGAGAGAGTAGGTCAGCGCACTTCTGCCACAAGAGTGCAGAAAAAACCCACCTTAATGCAGAATGGCTGGCTGGAGGAGCCCAAGTGTAAGAAGACCACACAAACTAGCTACAACAGCCCTAGAACTATCAGATACAATGTAATAAAATGCAATTAACTACTTAAAGCAGCAGCAGACTGTACAGTTTTTTTGTTTTGATGTAAAGTGCAGAAAAAAACAAAGAAACTGCTAAAATACAGTCACAATAAATAAGAGAAGTACGATAAAATGCTTATTTTCATCTTTTGAGTAATGGACTGTACCAGGTGTAAGCAAATTCTCAGCACTTTCTAGTGAATTCGTCAAACAACAAGCAGCTCTGAGTAGCAGAACTATTACTGGGATCTGTACAATTACTTCATTCAGGTAGATAGCAGGGAAGGTTTCTGCTGCCTCAAGAAAAAAATGGCTACTTTTTTTTTTTTTACAGCAGACAATATGCTAGAGAGATTGATTACTAATCATCCTCCGGAAATGCAGACATACTCTCTGAGACCAAATCAGGCTCAGTGACATCCTTATCAGTAGTATGGCCTTACTGAACTCACCATGACCTACTCACTGTTGGTCAGAGTCTTAAAAAAATCTGGGCCTCACTCAATGACCATTGCAAAATATTCACAATTTTCTTGCTGAATAGACTATGCAGAGTCAAAGTCATCACATCATTTAGCCAAGACACCTACATGATATCCCACATACCCAAAACCTTACTACAATCTAGAAATGCAAACAACCCAAATTAAAGCATCCCAAAAGAAGGACCTAGGGATTATGATCAAGTGAATATATTATTTGCATCTCTACATTAATACTTTTCAAGCAAAATTCTTTCTGTTTGGTACCCAGAAGAAGAAAAAATACTAAGTCAAAGAACTCAGAGACATAATGCACCCATATAATAATACTCCGAGAAACTGTCAGTGCGTTTAATTGCCTGAGTATATTTAATTCCCTTCTTGTTTAGTTCCTAACTCTATAAATAAAGTAACACTTCTTTCATAGAAGCTATCACATTCCAGGCTGAGACGCCTGTGAAGCCATTGTCCAGGTTATCTTAATTCCAGAAACTTGAATACACTCTCCACAACCTAGTAACTGCCGCTATATCTAACGACAGTTCCTTACAAGCACTTATCAGTAAAGAATGTCACTTCATGACTTGCGAATCAAAGAACATCCTAGAAAAGTCTAAATGATTCCTTATTAAGGACCACTTTGGATGCTAAGCAACATCCCTGTTACCCAAACCACAGTTTCCTGAATACAGTGTATCACTGAATCACAAACTACAGATTCATTCTGTTTCTGCAAATTAGCTAATGCATGAAGCTTAAAAAATACAAACTCTAGATAAACACCAATATGCCTAATAAATGAGTTCTAAATAGATACATGACTAAATATTGACCCTTTACTATTCTCTGTAACCTGAGCAATGACAATAGTAAATTATTAAAAATACTTAAAATATTCTTTCAGGCAGGTTCCACACCTTCACAGAGTGTTATATTTTCTGCAATGTCCATACGGGCCATACTACCTTGTAATATTGGGAGAACTTGGGTTTCCAACAAAAATCAAGCAATTCCATTACCGTGAGGTAGGACAGTTTCAGAGTTCAAATATTTTGGTTATGAGGTATATGCTTACATCAGTACAAAAAATAAATATTTTATTTTATATTAAATAATTTTCTTTTGCTATGTTGCATCTTGAAACACTATATGGTACATATATCTTCCTCTTTATAGTTTAATGAAAAAATATTTAGTTTTTAACAGTGTACTCACTACGTCTTTTTTGTTTATGCTATTTAAAAATAGTTCAATATGTCAGATTAATTTTAAACTGTATAGTAGCTTGTCTGTACTAAGATTTTAAGTACTGCATTGTATAATGTTTTATACTTTTAAAATAACTGAATAGCATTTACGAAGAATATCATTTTAGAACACTTTACTGAACACTTCATACCCTATACTAATCTTGACATTCAGTAAGTTCACTACAAAAGGACCTGAATTATCTTCTTTTTATGCTGCATTTACATTTACCAAGAAGACACATTACATTTGATAGTGTGTCATTCTTTTGTTTTGGTTTTTAGAAAAATCATTTCTTAGAAGATTTGAAACTTTTTGCAGTCAAATAGCAAAGAATTGATGACAAGAAGGTAGATGTTTAATCATGTACCCATTCTGAATACTTTCTGCCAACTTGAAAGCTGTATATTACTTAATTTTGTATTTTCTTAAACAAATATCTATTGCACTTTGCAAAGTAAATCTCCATAGCATTTCACAATGTGAAAGTTCATGTTACAATTAAAAATAGCTAATTTAAGGACTGTAAACTGTAATTATAAACCAAACTGACATGGGGACTGAGTTATCAAAATGTTCTTTTCTGCCACAGAAAGTTAAAATGGTGCATAGCATATGTTTTATTTTGGAAATAATGAAATATAAGTAAAATTAAAGGCAATCACTTTTAGTTTCATACTAAACTCGACACTATATACTACTTCTTTAAATTAGAGTGTTATAAAACATGCTGGAGGGATAGGTTCCTGACCCAGAGACTCCCCATGCTTTGGAATAGACTTCTCATACATGTCAAGCAGAGCACCTCCTTGGCCATCTTCAAGAGGAACCTTGACGACTGGATGGGAGATAGGAAATTTACCCCAGGGATCATGTCAGTTGCCCTGCTAGACAGGGGTTCAGGGAAGTAAATACTGTGGGAAGAAATAGCCAGGGAATTGTTATGGCTAGGCTTGCATAGGCCCTAGGGCCGATAGCCTAATACCAACCTATGAACCTATGATCCTAATTTGCTCAAAACAAACAAATTACATACATAAAACATGTTATAGGACTATATTAGTAGTGTTACAGGTTATAATTTTAAAGGAGGGAGTGAAGGTGAAGGATTCAATAGTTTTATGCATAAAAAATGAAAGTACAATAATATCAGTGACCATAATATATTTTAGCAATAACCCCTGACTGGTTCTAGGTTTCAGAGAATTTGCCCATATTTTGGTGTGGTTTATCAAAGCGGTGAAGCCTGCCTGATTAAACAAAGTCAACCATATGCAGACCCTGTGATAGGCTACACCCAGGAGTGGGTTATTGCTATTATACAATGACATTATTTTTTAAATAATGCCATTTCTTAAATGGACTTTACTGCTATTCCACCAGCTCCTAGTAGTGTGGGACATCAAAGATGCTTAATGCACATGCACTAAGCCTGTAAGCTCTTGCACAGTATACCATTGTTTGTCCATTTTCTTTTCTTTTTTTTTTAAGTATTGAAGAGCTCCCTTGTCACATGGTATGAAGTTTGGGAAATATCTTCGGGGCCCATTTTCATTTTCTTTGCGCCTGCATGTTTACAAATGGTGACAGTTGTGAGATTTTTTTTATTAGGCTTACATCATGTTGGTTGAGGGAGTAGCTATGACATTTTTTTAACTGTCTCCAATTAGCAAGGTGGAGAAATTAAGTGTGGTAAGACTTCTTCCTATTTATGTTCATTTATTTATTTTTTTGTTAACAGAATATCTGATAAGCGGGACAGAAAAACTGAATTATAGTGGTACTGCTTTTGATTGGGATGCCTCAATTTACAGTGGATGCAATGATTGCTCTGTCCAGTCAGACTACACATTTTTGAATAGTAATTGTCATTTATTGTATAATACACAATACAACTTGTTTTTTTTTTTACAAAAGAACAATCAAATTGGAAAAGAAACTCTGGTTCTACTTTAGAATATTGAATGTCAAGGCTTCAGGGATCACAAATGCCTAAAAACTATAAAGTGTAAGTGTTTTTTGTAGAGGCTAAGCTCCTTATATAAGCCCCACTAATATATATATACCAGCTCATAGGTTCATAGGTAAATACTAGGCTATCAGTGTATAGACTATTACAAGCCTAGCTAATATCCAGAGGTCAGAATGATACCTTGTACCCTGAGATTTGTATGTGTGACGTAAATACCGCCAATATCCAGAGGTCAGAATGATACCTTGTACCTGTACTTTGTATCTGTGAGGTAAGGGCCACCAATAATCAGAGGTCAGAATGATACCTTGTACCCTGAGCTTTGTATCTGTGACGTAAAGACCTTAGCCATTATGCCATCCCCACAAAAAAAAACTCAGCAAAGAAGCTGTAGGTTCATAGGCAGTTACTAGGCTTGTAGTCCAGCACTGTCTGGTTAAGTGACTTGCTCAAGGTCACACAGTAGACAAATGAGGGCTGAGGGAATCAAACCCTGTACCAGAGAAACTATAGATCCAAGCCTTAACCTTCTACACCAACTACCATGTTTGCACCAATTTGTAGAAGTGAGAAATCTTCCAAAAGAAAGGATTCCCTTCTGATGTACATTTAGAAATTACACTTGCAGTGTGGAAAACAGCAATTGGCAGCAATTGGTACTGTGTTTCTTGGTGCCTTGTGCTTCAGGTGAATGATACTTGGAGAATTTCAACTCAGCCACCTGTAAATATACCCTGGACCACTGCCCAAGTTAATACACAGAACATATATCTGGTACTACAACTAAGTGAATGAAAACTCTTATTTTTTTCTACGGAAGTTACGCTTTATACACCAAACCCCATAACCTAAACATAACTCTCACTTTAGTACTGGAAATACTTGGCTCTGTTGGAAAACCAAGAATAGCATTTATTCTTGCTTAGTTTGACCTAGGAGATAATATGTCAAGTTTTAGAAGTACACAGTTTGGAGCCATAAATTTCACATATTTTGAAATTATATGAATAAGTAGTATTTTATGACAGCCTGTTTTTGAATAGCAATAATAATGACAATAATAATGTCCATGCTAACTAGGTAAGCCCACTGGACACATAGCTCCTTTTCAAGGGTCACCCAGGAGGCAAGTCTGGTTAATTGACTAGCTCAAGGTTACACAGTAGGCAAGTGAAGGCTGAGGGACTCAAGCCATGTGACACTGGAATTACTGCTTCAAGTCTTAGCCATCTGCACCAACTGCCAGACTATGTGAAAACTAAATAAGGAATACTGGATGAGAAGTTTGTGCCCATTTCTAAATGATAGCGACAGTGTTTTCTACACTACTGGAACATTCCTAAGAGTAAAACACAGCAGTTTGAAGGATAGTGGCCCATTTATCAGAGGCTAATGTGAGATATTGTGAGGAACTGAATTTCACTCCATTTGATAGTGATGTGGGAAATAAGAAAAGTGTAGCAGGTTAACTGCTGCACTGGCCAGATGGAGAGTAGAACTCTTAGTTACTGAGAGGAAGTTTGATTTCTTGAGGGAGAAAAGATAGTGCACACAAGTGCATAAAAGTGATATGAAGTTGCATAATTTAAATACAGTGCCACTGGTATTACATATTCTAGTACGGGAAGGAAATTCTTAGATAGGGTTACTCAGCTTTTAGGATTAATAGTCCACTGAATTTGTAAGTGCACCATAACTGTGAAACTACCTTTCAGGTTTGAATGTAGTGATTATACCTATAATACCTGCAAGGGATGGGTGTTATACAAACACTTATTCCCAATTGCCTGTGCTTAACTCCATGGCTGAAATACAAGAGGTAAACTACATGGGCCAACAGAAAATAAACTCTTGCATAACTTCTATCTCTGACAGGCATTATACCAGCTAAGTGTGCAGAATGGAATTGTTTTTAAATTGCATTATTTTTATTTTATTCGCATACTGGGCCAGTTATACTGCAGTTACACTGCAGAGGTATACTGCTGCTGAAGCTTTGCAACCTACATTTATAGGAAAAACACATATGCCTGAAACAGAAAATGGGCCAAAAAAAGGTAATCAAATGTATAAGCAATAAACATTTTTTTAGAAGGTATACAGCTTGATGAATGCTAACTAGTGGAAGGTAATCTCCCTGAGGAAACTCCCAAAATGATGGCTTCCAGAACATTTTATCATATTGTAGCTTTTCAGTGAGATATGTTTCTATGGGCTGTTTTTTTTTATCCTTTTTAATTTTTTTTCCTGCATTCTGTATATTTTGTTTGTATGGTTGCACAACCATGGAGATTGTATATACAAATAAGGCAAATGGTGTGAGGGTGGTTTCTTCTGCAAAATGATGTTTAAAACTATTTCTCCAAACAGATTTGGTGGGTGTATTTTTAAATGAGTTTTTCTTGTTTAGTTTATTTTGGGGGATTAACTTGAGGACTCATAGTGAATCCACTTTCTGCCTAGAGCACATATAAATGAAAGGGAAGACAGGCCAAGGATGGCTGGGTGTAACACATACAGTTACAGTCCTCTACAGGCCATGTCAAACCCAGAGCTGTTGGATATGCTACACTTAAAGAAATCCCAATCCCTCAGAGACACACGGTCCAGGGATCTAAACCTTGTCATCACAATCAACAAAACATGCTAGAGGGATAGGTTCCTGACCCAGAGACACCCCAGATTCTGGAATAGACTGCCCATACATGTCAAGCAGAGTGCCTCCTTGGCCCTCTTCAAAAGGAAGCTTGATGGTTGGATGAGAGATAGGAAATTCACCCCGGGGATCATGTCAGGGTCCAGGGAAGTAAATACTGTGGGAAGAAATAGCCAGGGAATTGTTATGGCTAGGCTTGTATAGGCCCTAGGGTCGATAGCCTAGTACCAACCTATGAACCTATAATCTATCTAAGGGGCACTTATTGGTTAATACAGCTGGTACATTGTTCCAACTACTTTGTTCCACAGAACACAGAATATTAATCTGCATTCTGAATTAAAGATGACACAATCATAGCAAACTCAGTCAGATCATGTTAGAGATAAATAATCCTATATAGTGCTAATGCCTGTACAACAACCAGCCTTGGTACCATTTGGCAATAAAAAAGAACATATATTGCACATTTAAAATATAAGCTGTGTTTGTATTGCTCAATGTCTCTTCTTACCTTTTGTTGCTGGAGCTCTTGGATATACTGTATTCTTGATCTTTGTAATAGGATGAATACTTTGTTTACAGTATGTATCTGTAATATAACAGAAGGAAATTCCCATTGGAAAACCAGAATAAAAGTGGCACACATCTTTGAAAAGTTGACAGATTTACATGACAAAGGTCTTTTCTGATTGACTTCATTATGGGATAGGAACAAAAATGCCATATACTTAGGACAGAATGTTCGATAAATGACAGGACATCAGAAACAGGCAAGGTATGTTCTTTGGAGGCTCTTTTTTCAGTAGAGAAATGTTCTAGCATATGGAAAGTCTTCATGCCACCATCAAGAATATCAGCTGTGTCCTGGAGTCATCTTTCTGCTCTTCTGCTGGTCAATGAAATGGATGATTTGATGAGAGACAACAGCTGAATTCAAATCCATCCATCCTACCTGAACCTCTTTTTTCCATTTTTACACATGGGGTCAGGGTGTCACTTCAGCAGTGGCAATCATCTTGAGCCAAGGTTTACACCACCAGGTGGCTAACCCTGCCACGGTAGTTCATTCATACCACTCACTCACACATACACTGTCACCTATGGCCAATTTAGATGACACAGTCCACCTACTGCATGTCTTTGGAATGTGGGAGGAAACAAGAGCACCTGGAGGAAACCCACATGACCACAAGGAGGGCATGCAGACTCCACAAGGAAGGCACCCAAGCCAAGAATTGAACTGGAACACCTCTTGCTGTGAGGTGACAACACTAACTGCTGCACCACTATGGCCACCCAGCTAAATTCAAATCATGACAAATAATTAAGAAGTATCAGATGAAAGTATCAGATAAAGCAGGACATGAAACTAACATAAAAAAGAACTAAGAACACATAGCTGTAAAAGTAAAGCAACACAACATTCAGAGCTGTACTTTCAAGGAAAATTTTCGGCAGATGGTGTATTTTTACTCCTTTGAAATCTATGAAGGCAACATATGGATGATTACTATTAGATTTCTAACATATTGGGGGTGGTCACATGTTGAGTCATCAACTGTAGTAGCTGCTTATTCTAGGAACTTCTATCCAAGCTATGAGTTAGGATTACTATGTAGAGATGATAAAAAGAAGCAATACTATTTGAAAATGTAAAGACATTGAAAGAAAGGGAAAAAGAGATAGAATTAAATTGCTGAGAAGGTTTGAGGTTTGGCAGAAATAAAAGAAAAAATGAATCACATTTTAGCCCATGTGGAGGGTCTTGCTATGGATATGACAATATTTTGTTTGGATATGGGGAAAGTTAAAGTGAATAATTTTCAGAATCAAAGAACAATGGAAGAGATGAAAACTAGAATGGAGGACTTGGTGAAAAGACTTAAGAAAAAAAGGAGAAATTAGGAAGATTGTATAACTGAACCGACACACTATTGAAGAAACAAACTGGCATACTATAGGACAAGGAATAACAATTTAGAATAGTATATTTAGGAGATGGAGTGTAAGGAAGAGATTTGCTACAATTAATGGCGTACATGTGCTGGTAAATTCTCTCTTTGAATTTACGCTCTGTTTTGCCGATGTAATAGGCTGAGCAACAAGTACAAGTTGCCAGATAAACTATAAATTTTGTATTACAGTTAACTTTGTGATGACTAGTAAGCTTTCTACCGTTCAATTGAACTGCATTCCCTGTCCTAAGACAACTACACCAGTTGCAGTTTCCACAAGTGAAAGTTCCTTTCTGACGGGAAAAGAAGTCAAATTGTTTTTTGGATTCCAGTATATTTTTTAAGTTCTTGCCTCTCCTGTAAACAATGAGAGGCTTTTCACCCAATTTTTCAAGAAGTAGACTATTACTGGTGATGAAATGCCAGTTTTTAAACAACATGGAAATGATGTACTTTGAGTCCATGTTGAAGGATGTTATGAAACTGGAAGAATAAGAGTTTTGTTTATTAGATATGTCTCTTGCTGGTCCTAAAGTAGATGTCAAGTCTAATGTGCCCAGAAGGTCTGTAACTGCAGGCACGCTGTTACATTGTGTAATAGTGTCAGAGAGTAAAGGTTTGTAAAAACCATTAACTCTCTTGTTGGTGACCTCTATTGTAAGCTCTTCTATCAGCGAGCCTGGGTAGTCACGACTGGTGAACATGTCATACAAAAGTGAACACTCCCTATTGTAATGAATGTCAGTGCTACACATTCTGGCTGCTCGAATCAACTGGCCTTTAACTATCGATCTTTTTTGTTTGTATGGATGTTGACTTGAAAAATGTAGAAGTGAATTACAGTAGGTAGGTTTTCTGTAGATAGTAGATGAAAGTGTGCCTGTAGTAGAATGTTTTTCAAGTTTGACATCCAGATAGTCAGTAAAGTCAGTTGAAAAATGGTAAGTAAATTTAAAAAATGTCGTAGTGTTATTCATGTAATTAATAGTGGATATAGCATCCTGTTCGAGCCTCTGAAAAGGATGAAGATGTCATCCAGGTATCTTGTATAATAGATGATGAAGTGAGCTAGTTGAGGGTTATCCAAAATGAATTTCTTCTCCCAAAAGGCTACTACCATGTTGGCAACAGTGGTGCCACAGGGTGAGCCCATTGCTATACCCTGAGTTTGTAAGAAATAGTTGTTTTCAAAAATGAAAAAAATAGATGTTAATATTATGTCAATTAATTCAGTGACTGTGTCAATTTCAGTTTGTGGTGCCCCTAACTCCTTAAGCAAGATGCCAATCCATTCTGAGGCCTCCTGGTGTGGGATGGAAGTGTATAAGTCCACTATATCTATTGTGAGAAAATTAAAATCACAGGTCAAGTGTAATTGGTTGATATTTGAAAGGAATGTCCAAGAGTCCTTGCAGATGCCAGGAATTAATTTTAGATATTTAGCAAGGATATTGTCCACTAGTCGGGCACTAGGATGAGTCATAGAGGACCTGCCATCTATCAATGCTCTGATTGGTGGATCATGCAGGTTCTTGTGAATTTTCGGGATTCCGAAAATAATGGGTGTTTTGGGTGTAGTGATATCTATGTAGTGGTAGACTTCATTGTTAATTTTCCCGCCAGAAAGAGGTCCCTAAAGTACCCTCTATTTCTTACAAATGTTGTGTTCATCTCATTAAGGGAAGACGGTCTATAGGCTGGGCTATCAAGAATGGACCGCATTCTTTCGAATAATCACTGTTTTCAAAATTACAAGCCCACCACCTTTATCAGGTTTGAGGACCCTTACTGGGATGTCGCAAAGTTCCCTTAAGAGGGTATACTGCTCTTTAGTGATGTTGAACTTTTGTTTATTTGTTAGAAATTTCTGTTGTGCTTCAAAGTGTCTTAAATCGACCTCACAAGCCCTTTCAAATAGAACCAATCCAGGATGTAAGGGAGGGTTATACACACTCAAAAGTTTCAAGTTATGTAATTCATGTTGCATGGGAACAGAAAACATTAAACCTAAATTCAATTTCCTTGTGAAATATTTCAAATCAATGATAGTTTCAGTGAGATTGAAATGGCAACTGGGAACAAAAGTGTTGCCAAAAGATAGTAAATCAATCAATTCTTGTTCAATTGTAAACTTGGAGAAGTTGTAAATATGAAAGTCACCTTTAGTGTTAGTAAGGATCAATGGTAGGTCAGGAGGCAATGCTTCAGTACTGTTGTTCAGTTGTGTAGGTGTTAATTGTTCCAGTTCTTCCTCTGAGCTTTGTGGCGGATGTTGTATCTTTCGCCTAAAAAACCTGTGTTGTCATAATTTTGGTTTTGGGGAATAGAGGTAGAGCCATTTTGTTGTGGCCTGTTGTTGTTAAATTTGTTAGAGTTGTACATGTTAGCCCGAATTCTGTTGCTCCTTCTAGGACCTGTATTCTGTGCTGTTGACTCTTGTGTCAAAGACATTTGCTGGTTAGCGTTAGTTGCATTAAGAACACAATATTACCGCAAAGTGGACTCGTACTTTCCGTTAACCTTGGCTTACTTTTTTACTGATTTTAAGCATTTAAAATATACTTTAACAGCCAGAGGTAGGTTTGATTGCCAGAGTGAAGGTTTAGTATATCTTGCAGTGTGTTCCAATTGTGAAAATTTCTATATAGGAAAGACTATTAGAAAGTTAAAATATACAGTTAGCAAACACCTTATTTCTATTAAGAAAAAAAGATATAAATAATGCATTAGCAAAGCATTCTCTGAGCTGTAAAAATTTTAGAAACTTCACTTTTTTTGTAGTAGAAAAAGTCAACACAGATACATTTGTGGGTTCATTTAATCATTTTTTAGTGAAGATAGAATTGAAATGGCAGATTTTTTAAGAGCTGACATTACACCTGACATTAATGAAAAAGTTTTGGTTAAAAGTCATTTGAATTATATCAATTTTTGACACAAAGATGAAACACTTGTGTGTTATGTTTTAAAGTTTTGTTTCAAGTTTGTAGTACATTTTATATCTTATGTTTTGTAAGTGTATTGGTTATTCAATTACTATGCCTTTAAGGTTTAATTACTGTGGGAAGTAATGTTATTTTTTTTTATATAAAAGGAAATGATGTGAGTAGTGTATTGTATGATTCTGAAGAAATTCTGTAATAAACGGGACAAAAGCGCTTAATCTATTCTGGCACCAGTGTGAGGTTTATTTCCAAGTTGGTTCTACAGTTTCACAGTTTTTAGTTAATCTTCAAGGCATTTGTGTCTATATAGGGCACAGCCAGCCACCACTGCATGGAAAGCAGCACCAAGCAAACACAAGACTTAAATACGAGCAAAGAGGAATGAGTTTTCAGTTAACTACCAATCAGGAAAGTATACAATAAGTCTTCCACCAGCAATCCCCAACTAAGAGAGAGTAGGTCAGCGCACTTCTGCCACAAGAGTGCAGAAAAAACCCACCTTAATGCAGAATGGCTGGCTGGAGGAGCTCAAGTGTAAGAAGACCACACAAACTAGCGACAACAGCCCTAGAACTATCAGATACAATGCAATAACATGCAATTAACTACTTAAAGCAGCAGCAGACAGTACATTTTTTTTGTTTTGATGTAAAGTGCAGAAAAAACAAAGAAACTGCTAAAATACAGTCACAATAAATAAGAGAAGTACGATAAAATGCTTATTTTCATCTTTTGAGTAATGGACTGTACCAGGTGTAAGCAAATTCTCAGCACTTTCTAGTGAATTCGTCAAACAACAAGCAGCTCTGAGTAGCAGAACTATTACTGGGATCTGTACAATTACTTCATTCAGGTAGATAGCAGGGAAGGTTTCTGCTGCCTCAAGAAAAAAATGGCTACTTTTTTTTTTTTTACAGCAGACAATATGCTAGAGAGATTGATTACTAATCATCCTCAGGAAATGCAGACATACTCTCTGAGACCAAATCAGGCTCAGTGACATCCTTATCAGTAGTATGGCCTTACTGAACTCACCATGACCTACTCATTGTTGGTCAGAGTCTTAAAAAAATCTGGGCCTCACTCAATGACCATTGCAAAATATTCACAATTTTCTTGCTGAATAGACTATGCAGAGTCAAAGTCATCACATCATTTAGCCAAGACACCTACATGATATCCCACATACCCAAAACCTTACTACAATCTAGAAATGCAAACAACCCAAATTAAAGCATCCCAAAAGAAGGACCTAGGGATTATGGTCAAGTGAATATATTATTTGCATCTCTACATTAATACTTTTCAAGCAAAATTCTTTCTGTTTGGTACCCAGAAGAAGAAAAAATACTAAGTCAAAGAACTCAGAGACATAATGCACCCACATAATAATACTCCGAGAAACTGTCAGTACGTTTAATTGCCTGAGTATATTTAATTCCCTTCTTGTTTAATCCCTAACTCTAAAAATAAAGTAACACTTCTTTCATAGAAGCTATCACATTCCAGGCTGAGATGCCTGTGAAGCCATTGTCCAGGTTATCTTAATTCCAGAAACTTGAATACAGTCTCCACAACCTAGTAACTGCCTCTATATCTAATGACAGTTCCTTACAAGCTCTTATCAGTAAAGAATGTCACTTCATGACTTGCGAATCAAAGAACATCCTAGAAAAGTCTAAATGATTCCTTATTAAGGACCACTTTGGATGCTAAGCAACATCCCTGTTACCCAAACCACAGTTTCCTGAATACAGTGTATCACTGAATCACAAACTACAGATTCATTCTGTTTCTGCAAATTAGCTAATGCATGAAGCTTAAAAAATACAAACTCTAGATAAACACCAATATGCCTAATAAATGAGTTCTAAATAGATACATGACTAAATATTGACCCTTTACTATTCTCTGTAACCTGAGCAATGACAATAGTAAATTATTAAAAATACTTAAAATATTCTTTCAGGCAGGTTCCACACCTTCACAGAGTGTTATATTTTCTGCAATGTCCATACGGGCCATACTACCTTGTAATATTGGGAGAACTTGGGTTTCCAACAAAAATCAAGCAATTCCATTACCGTGAGGTAGGACAGTTTCAGAGTTCAAATATTTTGGTTATGAGGTATATGCTTACATCAGTACAAAAAATAAATATTTTATTTTATATTAAATAATTTTCTTTTGCTATGTTGCATCTTGAAACACTATATGGTACATATATCTTCCTCTTTATAGTTTAATGAAAAAATATTTAGTTTTTAACAGTGTACTCACTACGTCTTTTTTGTTTATGCTATTTAAAAATAGTTCAATATGTCAGATTAATTTTAAACTGTATAGTAGCTTGTCTGTACTAAGATTTTAAGTACTGCATTGTATAATGTTTTATACTTTTAAAATAACTGAATAGCATTTACGAAGAATATCATTTTAGAACACTTTACTGAACACTTCATACCCTATACTAATCTTGACATTCAGTAAGTTCACTACAAAAGGACCTGAATTATCTTCTTTTTATGCTGCATTTACATTTACCAAGAAGACACATTACATTTGATAGTGTGTCATTCTTTTGTTTTGGTTTTTAGAAAAATCATTTCTTAGAAGATTTGAAACTTTTTGCAGTCAAATAGCAAAGAATTGATGACAAGAAGGTAGATGTTTAATCATGTACCCATTCTGAATACTTTCTGCCAACTTGAAAGCTGTATATTACTTAATTTTGTATTTTCTTAAACAAATATCTATTGCACTTTGCAAAGTAAATCTCCATAGCATTTCACAATGTGAAAGTTCATGTTACAATTAAAAATAGCTAATTTAAGGACTGTAAACTGTAATTATAAACCAAACTGACATGGGGACTGAGTTATCAAAATGTTCTTTTCTGCCACAGAAAGTTAAAATGGTGCATAGCATATGTTTTATTTTGGAAATAATGAAATATAAGTAAAATTAAAGGCAATCACTTTTAGTTTCATACTAAACTCGACACTATATACTACTTCTTTAAATTAGAGTGTTATAAAACATGCTGGAGGGATAGGTTCCTGACCCAGAGACTCCCCATGCTTTGGAATAGACTTCTCATACATGTCAAGCAGAGCACCTCCTTGGCCATCTTCAAGAGGAACCTTGACGACTGGATGGGAGATAGGAAATTTACCCCAGGGATCACGTCAGTTGCCCTGCTAGACAGGGGTTCAGGGAAGTAAATAGTGTGGGAAGAAATAGCCAGGGAATTGTTATGGCTAGGCTTGCATAGGCCCTAGGGCCGATAGCCTAATACCAACCTATGAACCTATGATCCTGATTTGCTCAAAACAAACAAATTACATACATAAAACATGTTATAGGACTATATTAGTAGTGTTACAGGTTATAATTTTAAAGGAGGGAGTGAAGGTGAAGGATTCAATAGTTTTATGCATAAAAAATGAAAGTACAATAATATCAGTGACCATAATATATTTTAGCAATAACCCCTGACTGGTTCTAGGTTTCAGAGAATTTGCCCATATTTTGGTGTGGTTTATCAAAGTGGTGAAGCCTGCGTGATTAAACAAAGCCAACCATAGGCAGACCCTGTGATAGGCTACACCCAGGAGTGGGTTATTGCTGTTATACAATGACATTATTTTTTAAATAATGCCATTTCTTAAATGGACTTTACTGCTATTCCACCAGCTCCTAGTAGTGTGGGACATCAAAGATGCTTAATGCACATGCACTAAGCCTGTAAGCTCTTGCACAGTATACCATTTTTTGTCCATTTTCTTTTCCTTTTTTTAAGTATTGAAGAGCTCCCTTGTCACATGGTATGAAGTTTGGGACAAATCTTCTGGGCCCATTTTGATTTTCTTTGCGCCTGCATGTTTACAAATGGTGAGAGTTGTGAGATTTTTTTTATTAGGCTTACATCATGTTGGTTGAGGGAGTAGCTATGACATTTTTTTAACTGTCTCCAATTAGCAAGGTGGAGAAATTAAGTGTGGTAAGACTTCTTCCTATTTATGTTCATTTATTTATTTTTTTGTTAACAGAATATCTGATAAGCGGGACAGAAAAACTGAATTATAGTGGTACTGCTTTTGATTGGGATGCCTCAATTTACAGTGGATGCAATGATTGCTCTGTCCAGTCAGACTACACATTTTTGAATAGTAATTGTCATTTATTGTATAATACACAATACAACTTGTTTTTTTTTTTACAAAAGAACAATCAAATTGGAAAAGAAACTCTGGTTCTACTTTAGAATATTGAATGTCAAGGCTTCAGGGATCACAAATGCCTAAAAACTATAAAGTGTAAGTGTTTTTTGTAGAGGCTAAGCTCCTTATATAAGCCCCACTAATATATATATACCAGCTCATAGGTTCATAGGTAAATACTAGGCTATCAGTCTATAGACTATTACAAGACTAGCCAATATCCAGAGGTCAGAATGATACCTTGTACCCTGAGCTTTGTATGTGTGAGGTAAAGACCGCCAATATCCAGAGGTCAGAATGATACCTTGTACCTGTACTTTGTATCTGTGAGGTAAAGGCAGCCAATATCCAGAGGTCAGAATGATACCTTGTACCCTGAGTTTTGTATCTGTGACGTAAAGACCTTAGCCATTATGCCATCCCCACAAAAAAATACTCAGCAAAGAAGCTGTAGGTTCATAGGCAGTTACTAGGCTTGTAGTCCAGCACTGTCTGGTTAAGTGACTTGCTCAAGGTCACACAGTAGACAAATGAGAGCTGAGGAAATCAAATCCTGTACCAGAGAAACTATAGCTCCTAGCCTTAACCTTCTACACCAACTACCATGTTTGCACCAATTTGTAGAAGTGAGAAATCTTCCAAAAGAAAGGATTCCCTTCTGATGTACATTTAGAAATTACACTTGCAGTGTGGAAAACAGCAATTGGCAGCAATTGGTACTGTGTTTCTTGGTGCCTTGTGCTTCAGGTGAATGATACTTGGAGAATTTCAACTCAGCCACCTGTAAATATACCCTGGACCACTGCCCAAGTTAATACACAGAACATATATCTGGTACTACAACTAAGTGAATGAAAACTCTTATTTTTTTCTACGGAAGTTACGCCGCTTTATACACCAAACCCCATAACCTAAACATAACTCTCACTTTAGTACTGGAAATACTTGGCTCTGTTGGAAAACCAAGAATAGCATTTATTCTTGCTTAGTTTGACCTAGGAGATAATATGTCAAGTTTTAGAAGTACACAGTTTGGAGCCATAAATTTCACATATTTTGAAATTATATGAATAAGTAGTATTTTATGACAGCCTGTTTTTGAATAGCAATAATAATGACAATAATAATGTCCGCATGCTAACTAGGTAAGCCCACTGGACACATAGCTCCTTTTCAAGGGTCACCCAGGAGGCAAGTCTGGTTAATTGACTAGCTCAAGGTTACACAGTAGGCAAGTGAAGGCTGAGGGACTCAAGCCATGTGACACTGGAATTACTGCTTCAAGTCTTAGCCATCTGCACCAACTGCCAGACTATGTGAAAACTAAATAAGGAATACTGGATGAGAAGTTTGTGCCCATTTCTAAATGATAGCGACAGTGTTTTCTACACTACTGGAACATTCCTAAGAGTAAAACACAGCAGTTTGAAGGATAGTGGCCCATTTATCAGAGGCTAATGTGAGATATTGTGAGGAACTGAATTTCACTCCATTTGATAGTGATGTGGGAAATAAGAAAAGTGTAGCAGGTTAACTGCTGCACTGGCCAGATGGAGAGTAGAACTCTTAGTTACTGAGAGGAAGTTTGATTTCTTGAGGGAGAAAAGATAGTGCACACAAGTGCATAAAAGTGATATGAAGTTGCATAATTTAAATACAGTGCCACTGGTATGACATATTCTAGTACGGGAAGGAAATTCTTAGATAGGGTTACTCAGCTTTTAGGATTAATAGTCCACTGAATTTGTAAGTGTACCATAACTGTGAAACTACCTTTCAGGTTTGAATGTAGTGATTATACCTATAATACCTGCAAGGGATGGGTGTTATACAAACACTTATTCCCAATTGCCTGTGCTTAACTCCATGGCTGAAATACAAGAGGTAAACTACATGGGCCAACAGAAAATAAACTCTTGCATAACTTCTATCTCTGACAGGCATTATACCAGCTAAGTGTGCAGAATGGAATTGTTTTAAATTGCATTATTTTTATTTTATTCGCATACTGGGCCAGTTATACTGCAGTTACACTGCAGAGGTATACTGCTGCTGAAGCTTTGCAACCTACATTTATAGGAAAAACACATATGCCTGAAACAGAAAATGGGCCAAAAAAAGGTAATCAAATGTATAAGCAATAAACATTTTTTTAGAAGGTATACAGCTTGATGAATGCTAACTAGTGGAAGGTAATCTCCCTGAGGAAACTCCCAAAATGATGGCTTCCAGAACATTTTATCATATTGTAGCTTTTCAGTGAGATATGTTTCTATGGGCTGTTTTTTTTTATCCTTTTTAATTTTTTTTCCTGCATTCTGTATATTTTGTTTGTATGGTTGCACAACCATGGAGATTGTATATACAAATAAGGCAAATGGTGTGAGGGTGGTTTCTTCTGCAAAATGATGTTTAAAACTATTTCTCCAAACAGATTTGGTGGGTGTATTTTTAAATGAGTTTTTCTTGTTTAGTTTATTTTGGGGGATTAACTTGAGGACTCATAGTGAATCCACTTTCTGCCTAGAGCACATATAAATGAAAGGGAAGACAGGCCAAGGATGGCTGGGTGTAACATATACAGTTACAGTCCTCTACAGGCCATGTCAAACCCAGAGCTGTTGGACATGCTACACTTAAAGAAATCCCAATCCCTCAGAGACACATGGTCCAGGGATCTAAACCTTGTCATCACAATCAACAAAACATGCTAGAGGGATAGGTTCCTGACCCAGAGACTCCCCAGATTCTGGAATAGACTGCCCATACATGTCAAGCAGAGTGCCTCCTTGGCCCTCTTCAAAAGGAAGCTTGATGATTGGATGAGAGATAGGAAATTCACCCCGGGGATCATGTCAGGGTCCAGGGAAGTAAATACTGTGGGAAGAAATAGCCAGGGAATTGTTATGGCTAGGCTTGTATAGGCCCTAGGGTCGATAGCCTAGTACCAACCTATGAACCTATAATCTATCTAAGGGGCACTTATTGGTTAATACAGCTGGTACATTGTTCCAACTACTTTGTTCCACAGAACACAGAATATTAATCTGCATTCTGAATTAAAGATGACACAATCATAGCAAACTCAGTCAGATCATGTTAGAGATAAATAATCCTATATAGTGCTAATGCCTGTACAACAACCAGCCTTGGTACCATTTGGCAATAAAAAAGAACATATATTGCACATTTAAAATATAAGCTGTGTTTGTATTGCTCAATGTCTCTTCTTACCTTTTGTTGCTGGAGCTCTTGGATATACTGTATTCTTGATCTTTTGTAATAGGATGAATACTTTGTTTACAGTATGTATCTGTAATATAACAGAAGGAAATTCCCATTGGAAAACCAGAATAAAAGTGGCACACATCTTTGAAAAGTTGACAGATTTACATGACAAAGGTCTTTTCTGATTGACTTCATTATGGGATAGGAACAAAAATGCCATATACTTAGGACAGAATGTTCGATAAATGACAGGACATCAGAAACAGGCAAGGTATGTTCTTTGGAGGCTCTTTTTTCAGTAGAGAAATGTTCTAGCATATGGAAAGTCTTCATGCCACCATCAAGAATATCAGCTGTGTCCTGGAGTCATCTTTCTGCTCTTCTGCTGGTCAATGAAATGGATGATTTGATGAGAGACAACAGCTGAATTCAAATCCATCCATCCTACCTGAACCTCTTTTTTCCATTTTTACACATGGGGTCAGGGTGTCACTTCAGCAGTGGCAATCATCTTGAGCCAAGGTTTACACCACCAGGTGGCTAACCCTGCCATGGTAGTTCATTCATACCACTCACTCACACATACACTGTCACCTATGGCCAATTTAGATGACCCAGTCCACCTACTGCATGTCTTTGGAATGTGGGAGGAAACAAGAGCACCTGGAGGAAACCCAC
The DNA here is from genome assembly GCF_019279795.1 of Protopterus annectens. Classification (NCBI taxonomy): domain Eukaryota; kingdom Metazoa; phylum Chordata; order Ceratodontiformes; family Protopteridae; genus Protopterus; species Protopterus annectens. The sequence continues at coordinate 468,329,498 of NC_056751.1, forward strand.
ATGACCACAGGGAGGGCATGCAGACTCCACAAGGAAGGCACCCAAGCCAAGAATTGAACTGGAACACCTCTTGCTGTGAGGTGACAACACTAACTGCTGCACCACTATGGCCACCCAGCTAAATTCAAATCATGACAAATAATTAAGAAGTAGCAGATGAAAGTATCAGATAAAGCAGGACATGAAATTAACATAAAAAAGAACTAAGAACACATAGCTGTAAAAGTAAAGCAACACAACATTCAGAGCTGTACTTTTAAGGAAATTTTTCGGCAGATGGTGTATTTTTACTCCTTTGAAATCTATGAAGGCAACATATGGATGATTACTATTAGATTTCTAAGATATTGGGGGTGGTCACATGTTGAGTCATCAACTGTAGTAGCTGCTTATTCTAGGAACTTCTATCCAAGCTATGAGTTAGGATTACTATGTAGAGATGATAAAAGGAAGCAATACTATTTGAAAATGTAAAGACATTGAAAGAAAGGGAAACAGAGATAGAATTAAATTGCTGAGAAGGTTTGAGGTTTGGCAGAAATAAAAGAAAAATTGAATCACATTTTAGCCCATGTGGAGGGTCTTGCTATGGATATGACAATATTTTGTTTGGATATGGGGAAAGTTAAAGTGAATAATTTTCAGAATCAAAGAACAATGGAAGAGATGAAAACTAGAATGGAGGACTTGGTGAAAAGACTTAAGAAAAAAAGGAGAAATTAGGAAGATTGTATAACTGAACCGACACACTATTGAAGAAACAAGCTGGCATACTATAGGACAAGGAATAACAATTTAGAATAGTATATTTAGGAGATGGAGTGTAAGGAAGAGATTTGCTACAATTAACTGAGAACTGGATCTACCAAGTGATGGAGGAAAATGGCCATTTAGACAAGCAGACTGATAAAGGTCACAGAGGAGGTCACCTGCAGGTAAGAAAAGGTCACCCTAGGCATATGGTAACATGATTAGACTTAAGGGATGGCACATATGATTGCTATGTGAAGAGGATTTAGTAAGGGGGGATGCAGAATGAGGGAAATGGGTGCTTCAGTGCAAATAGTATATCTGGCCATGTTGAAGATAATATGGAAAGGACAGATACTATGGGCCAAGATACCAGAGTAAGCAATTTACATAAATAAGGATGTTCCACAATATGTGATAGCAGGAGGGGAGAGACAATGCTCCAAAAAAATGTAATGATGTTAAGGATGGGTCTGCAGGCCTGAAGGGGGTAGAGAGACAATGCTTGAAATGACTCCAAGTGAAATCAGGAGGATGATCCCAAGGAATGTGAAAAAGAGTACAAGTGACAGAGGACCCCAACTGAGAGAGAGAAAGTGAATGGGAGAAGATTGTATGATGAACAAGAAGGAAAAGAGGATTGGCAGTAACAGAAAGGCCACCATTAAAAGAGAAGAGATCACAAGATTGTCACAAGACTGTCAGTGGAGTAATGTAGGAGAGCTAGATGTATCCTAGGAAGGACAGGATGAAAGGCAAATTACTATGCAGTAGAGAAGGAGAGGAGTAATGAGATATGACAATGGAAATGCCAGAGGAGAGAGTTAGAAACTGCAGAAACAAGGGCCATTAGAATGGGTTGGAATCATCCTAATGTGGAATGAGACTTGAAGAGTGAGATGTACCAGTGGATACATATAAAGTGTTTATTCTGCATGTTAAATGTGTCTAAGGTGATGATGTCACAGTTATGTTTGTTTTGTCTCTTTTTATGTGCTGTTAGTGGTGTGAATATATGTATTATTAGTCACACACAGCCTTCAAACAAAGTTACAACAACCAAAATAGGTTGATCAGTAGCTGAACGAGTGTAGAAAAAAAAGTCACATGGCATTAGGCTCTGATCTAGGAAGATGAACATAAATTGGAGAGCCATGGAATGGGGAAAGAGCATGATGAATAAAAAGGACAACAATGTGGGCATTGTCTGCTTGGCAAGTTAAAGACGGAAAGTATGATTTTCATATTTTTTGTACCCTTTAGAACAATTGATTCAATCTGATGATAAGCTATCTTGAATATGTTAAGCATTTAATATTGCCAGTTTGACATGGTGAAGGCAGAGTGATGTAAGGGTGTATCTAAAGGAAACAGAAAAATTGTGGTGTTTATTATCAAGAAGATGAAAGGAAAGGCTGATAAAGTTGAAGGATTGTAGGATTTTACTGCCAAATATATTCAGTTTAAATGGGGAGACAATTACTTATATTGAATACTACAATTTATGTTATCTCATGTTAGTTAACTTTTGAGTGATTATGGCTATATGTGAAATTTAAATAGATTATATAACAAGAAAAAGAGGTATGTCATGTGCATTGGTATAATGTTAAAAGGTGATTCTTTATATTTAAGGCAAGACAAAGGGGAGGGCCAAACGCAAGCTTGAGTGGTGTATAGATCATACTATATAAAAGTAGCAGAAGGAAAGGATTTTGGAGTATATTGATTTATAACAATTGCATGATAAGTTTTAAAGCTTAGATCTGGTAGGATAATTTCTAGGAAAAGTAAGAGAGAAGAAATTTGCATGCAGTATATCTTTCAGGATAGACAGAAAAATGGAATTGGCTGCAGGGAGAATTTATGGTGCCAACTATTACTGTAGAAATGGATAAGTATGACTGGCATTATTCTTTGCCAGGGGGGTTATTGATGGGATCTCAACCCCAAGCTAATGCTCTATTGGACCAAGTTCTGGACGGGCAGCAGGGAAGTGCAGAAAGAATGACTAAAAATGTGGATGAATTGCAGCTTGAACTCTTTTAGAAGGTAACAATCTAATTAAGATGGGATACATTTTTGTTAAAGTAGAATAGAGACAGCAGGGAAGGAAAAGAAAGAAAGATGAAAATATTTGAAAAAAAATAATTTGCATGGTTAGAAGTATGCTGCACAAAATTAGATGGCAAAAGAAGAGCAGGCATTTTAGTAAGCTGCATGTAAAAATCAAGCAAGAGATGGAAGTGAAGGTAGATAAGGAAGGAAGATGGATTATGGGCAGATAATTCAAGGATGGATGGTGAATAGTTATGGGTTTCTTTTATAGGCTAAATAATGATATACACAAGATTTTAAGTGGATAGGCTCAACATATGTATAATGTTACAAAGATGGGGGTTGAGTAATATTAGTAGGAGCTTTTAAGTATAGCGCTGCAATCAAAAAGGGATAGGCTTTTTGGAGCTACTGAATTTTGCAAGTGGAATCAGAGGGCATTATGAGAGGGAATGGATAAATTATATCTAATAAATGTGTCAGCAAAGAAGAAATGAGGCAAAAAGGGATTTACATTTTCAAAGTGTGAAAATAATGAGCAAGTCGATTGCGTATCTCATGTATAAAGTAGACATAATGTATCTTGTAGAAAAAGAAGCACATCTGCTCATGCAGTGGTAACATTGAAATGTAATCAAATAATACAGAAAAGAAAAAGAAAAGGAGAGGATCGAGATGGATTCCTGGACAGTGGAAGGCTGGAGAACACACTAGCTGGATCTGTGGAATATTAAATAAATATTGGGGGTGAATGGACATAGTGAGCAGTGAGTGGGGCACAGAGAATTGGATGGTGTGAAAGTGAACTGGAGGGGAAGATTTGTAAGCAGGAAAGATAAAATTAGAAGGGAGACTCAGTGGTTGAGGGAAATTCAATAAAAGTAGGAAGAATGAAGAGTAGAAGAAGTGATGGAATATGAAGAACTGGAGCAGAAACACAAGGAAATGGTGAGATGAAATTGGAGATAAAACTGACAAAGAATGTGGAGAGAGTAGTGGATGAGAAGTAAAACAGAAATAAAGTTGATGCTCAGGAGGATTAAGAATCAAAGGAGAAAACGTGAATAGAAAGCATCACAGATGGAGGAAAGGAAGGGGAAGTCTAACAGACAAGTATGAGAAGTTTTTTCAGCTTTTATGAAAGCTTATACAGGTAAGTAAAAGGAGGGAAAGGCAATTTTGGATTGTGGCAAGTGAAGGTTTTGGACATGGAGGAAAGAAAGGCAAGTCACACTGAGAATGAAAAGGGAGTTTATTGAAGCTAGTCATCATCTGAACTTTGGGAAAGTTATGAAGTGATGGGGACCCAACTCTGGTTGAGAGCTAAACTAATGTATTTAATGAATGAGGCAATGCCTAAAACTACAGTGATGATACTGTTTAACCAGCAGGATAAGGGTAATGGTGATGACAAAGAAATCATAGACTGTTGTCATTATATAATGTAGAGGCTAAGTAGTTTGAGATTGCATTAACAGCTAGGTTAGAGGGAGTGATACACACTTTGATAGGGGGAAAAGAAGTTGGTTTGAAAAAAGGGAGATAATCAACAGACCATTGAAGGATACTATTAAATTCTATCGACTGGGCACTGACAAAAGAGGATGGGAAGACATGAATAGTCTTTATGGACATACGTGATGTATTAGCTGTGCACTGTGGGGAGTATATGGTAGAGGTGATTAACAGAGATAGGAGAAAGAAGATGGTTAAAATTAGTAGGGGCTTTGTATAAGCAATCATGGTTGGGATTATTCATAAATGGGGGCTATCAGAAAGGGTAAAGGTGGAGCAAGGCAAAATACATTGATGCCAGTCATCAGTGAGGATGTTTATAGTACTGTTTGCATATTTAGTTCAGGGGATGAGGATATGCTAAAGGAAGATATGGGAATATCAGCTAAAATGAGAGTCTACCTTTTCACTGATGCCTGCATACTGCTTTAGAGGATTTAACAGTGCAGTTACAGGATGTGTCAAGTCTATTTAGAAAATGTGGTGAGGAATTAGGACTTTGTTTCAATCCAAAAACTGGTGATACCGAAAATAGGAAACATACAAGAAAATAAATTAGGGTTACTGTGAGGAAAAGGGGGGGGGGGGAATGTCAAGGGATGCAGGAGTATGTCAGTTAAAGAGACAGAGGTACAGCACCATAAGGCACTGAATAAGAGAATAGGAAGATTACTAAATGCTTGTTAGGGAAACCTAGCATGTTAAGGGGAAGTGTGGAGTTGGTGTGAAGTCAGATATGACATATTCAGATTAGTTCATAGAGTGGCTTGTTTGGAGCAATTCAAAAAGAGTGTGTGATAAATTTCTGTGGAGCGAGGGAAGAAGGAGGTTTGCAAAAGTTAAATTGAGCTGGTGGGAGTGATGGCACTGGATTTAAGTATTATCGTATGGCTATTAGGATAGATAGATGATTAAGAGAGCAGTAAGATGGAGGACTGCAGTGAATGTTATGGTACAGAGACTGGACAGGAAGTATGAATGCATACTCATGAGGACAGAGGTAGAAACACACAGAATGGTAAAAAGATGCACAGGATAAAAGGTGTGAGCTGGGAGGGAGGAGGAGAGAAGAATAAGCAGTTTTTTAGGGAGGGGGGATATCAGGAGAAGTGTACAGTGCAATAGGGAAATGGGAGAGTTTAGAGTAGAGAAGCTGGGAGATCTGATGAAGAGGGGTAGAAAATTGAGTTGGCTAGACAATGAACAAGCACAGATGTGTTTTGAATTGGAGAGGAATGATTGGTTGTCTTGTAGAAGACGGATAGCAAATGCAAGTTATTTATAGGATACAGAAGAGAAGAGGGCAGCAACTGTGATAAGCAACGAGAATTTGTTCTGTCATCTGCAGATCTGACACTGCTGCCAACATACTGGTTGGCTTTTGTCTGGTGCTGCTCAGTTCTGTTAATTCTCAGATCATAAATTATCCTTTATGGACCATTTTGTTTCCAAATATTTTTGGTGATGCTGGCCCATGCAAAGCCATCTTTGAATCCTGCCTTCTTGAAGTGTTTCTGCTCATTCTCCAACTTCCCTTTGACAAGTAAAGTTATTGAAAAGGCTTTCTGCATTCAGCTAGAATCTCACCTTAAGTCCCATAATAGCATAGATGGCTCCTATTCTACACTGTAAAGCATAGTGCCCCAATGACCTAGGTAGCTTTAAAAAGGAAATGAGAGTGGAAAACATGCCTGCAAAGGGGCAGCCCCTCATCCCCTGTATGCCATACATATGTTTTACTTAAGTAAACTAATTCCAAGGTCACAAATCCTTGAGGGGAGAAAGTGTGTGGAATTCTGAAGGCTGTACAACCTCACACTTAAAACGCACTGCAAGTTTCAGTGTTGTTTTAATAAAGCTGACTATACAATTAACTGAAAAAATGGTCTGGATGCACCAGAAAGCAATAAATAATTTATTCCACAAATAAATACAAGTGCTTTCACCCAGCCGTAGTGCTGGGCTTTTTCAAGTAAAAGCTGACTATACAACTGTTGACATTAATACCATTGGCCTTGAGTAGGTAATCCCCTTTAGATTTGTATCATTCACATTCTAATATACAGCACTGCACTGTTACTACCACATTTAGGATGCTGTGATGAAAGATCAAACATAATATTTTACCTTTGTCAAACCTGAATTTTCTTTAGTTTTTGAAACAGTTGAACATGAAATCCTGTTGGAGTATTACTCTGAGCTGTCAGCTGCCTTTCATTATTAGGTATATCCTAGCTGTCTAGAGGGATTGAGAGTGTAGTGCCTGGAGTTAATTTTTGTCATCCTACCATCTGATATGTTGTTTCCCACAAGACAATGTTCCAGGATCTCATCTTTTCACCATATATACAAACTTTCACTTTGTAAAGTCATTAGAGGAAGAGGCTTTTATTATGATTCCTATTTCAGTTCTATTCTGTTTATTTCTCCTTTCCTCAATGCTGTTCTGTGTATCTCAGTTCACTACAAGACTGTCTTGTCATTATTTTCAATCACATAGAAGTAGCCGTCTCAAGCTGAACCCCATTAAGTCTGAAATCTTGGCCAGTCATTGTACATTGTTTCCCACTTATGCTTAAAAACCTGTTCTATAATTATTTACAAGGAAAATAATGCATATATACATACATGCATACAAATATTTTAAGCATGGACATTAAAGCCCTTCTAGCCTGCCAATATACCAAAACAGTTGTTCCCATAATAAGTGTCCAAGCTGTTCTTAAAATATTTAAACTAGTGTTTGATATAATGTAATTTGGTACCCTATGCATAAGCTGTTCTCTCAGACAACCAATTAGTACACTTCTCATTCCTACAGAATCTTCTACATAGGTTGACTGATGATCCTCGACTGCTTTTCGATAACCCAGACATTCCCAGAGGTAGTTGTTTCTCAATGCCTTATGTATGTATGATATTTTGTTAAATATCTATATGAGACACTGTACAAGTTCAGATATTTTAGTCTTTCATAATAACTTAAATTTTCACATCCATGGATGCCATTGGTATATTTCCACTGTACTCTTTCCAGTTTACTCATGCTTGTTTTTTAATAAGGTTTCTGTATTGTTATTCCATACTCAAGTCTGGGTCTAATGTCATTAACAAACAATGATTTAATCATTTCTGATTTCCTAGATCTTTTCATATAAACTATAGTTCTATAACTATCATTAACTAATTGGTTGTTATGATTAGAAAAATCATAGCTGGATCTACCCATATACCCAGGTCCTTAAATGAATCTACAGTTTCAATCACTGTGTGCTGCATTAAATGTTCACCTTTCAGTTTATGTCTCCCAAATCTCATATGCTTAGTTTTTGATGTATTTATCATCATATTATTCTCCTGTGCTGAAATAGTCGATTTAGTTAAGTTCTTTTGCAGATATGCCCTATATGTAACACATGTAATCAATTTACTCAATTTCCATTCCTCTGCATATAGCCTGTAGAACACCTGAGATGAAATTGATAGGTTTGAAAGATACAGTATAAACAAGTACAGACCTAGGGCAGAGCCCCGTGGGATACCCTGACTGTAATCAAGAATTTCACCTGTTTAATTGCTGTATGATACTTGCCATGTCCTATTTGTAAGCCATGCAGCTATCCATCTTGGCAAGAGTACAGCAATACTTATTTGTTCGAATTTATTGTTAAGTGTTTTTTGTATTACTCTGTCAAATGCTGAAGTTAAATCTATATAAATTGCATCATAGCACATTTTTTCATTGAAAGCTGTTATTATATTGTTATAGAAAATCATTTTACAAGTGTTAATAGATATGTTTTCAGCACATGCATGCTGATATATGGTTTCAAGTCCCAATATTTTCAATTCTGCCAATAACTTATCCAATAGTATATTTTCCATTATTTTTCCAAAAAATGAAAGTAGATTTAAAGGTCTGTATGACAAGTTTGTCCTAGTCCCCTTCCCTTAAAGACAGGTTTAATTAGTGCATGGCTCCACTTTTGAGGAATTTCCCCATATTTATATGACCTAGTAAATAATAGATATAATGGTACTATAAGTTCTTTCACGATGTGTTCTCAGGTCATTATTACTTATTCTGTCTCCTCCCAGTGCTTTGTTTGGATCCAGTTTGCATAGTTCTTTTTCAATATAATCTGATTTGATTTCAATATGTGAGGTTACCTGGATGTCACTAGGACAGCTTATCATCCCCATTTTTGGAGCTAAATTGTTCTGCATAAGATTTTGTAAATATATCTATAATCTGTTGTGTCTGAGAATAAATTTTAGAATATGAGTACAGCAGCCAGCTAACCAACATCAAAATTCTAGATTAATGAGATCTTTGCTGTGGATATTAATTTCACATTGAACAACGCTGGAGATAATCCATACCTTGTGAAACAAAGTGTCCTAAATGGGACCAGTGGTGGAGCAGTATCTGATAACAGGCAGCAGTCTAGAGCATCAGATGGAGACTACAGCCACTTCCATATACGGATTGTTTGACCCAGTGACATTTGGGTCATATATAGCCCCTAACCTCCAAGGCTACAGCATTCTGTACTTCCTTCAAATGTGGAATGCAGATGAAACAAGCTAGTGCATGAAAAATAGGGAGAGGTACAGAAGATGGTTCACCCATAAACTAGTATGATAAAACAAAAGACTACACTTAAAGAAATCCCAATCCCTCAGAGCCACACGCTCCAGGTATCTAAACCTTGTCATCACAATAAACAGAACATGCTGGAGGGATAGGTTCCTGACCCAGAGACTCCCCAGACTCTGGAATAGATGCCCATACATGTCAAGCAGAGTGCCTTTTTGGCCCTCTTCAAAAGGAACCTTGATGATTGGATGGGAGATAGGAAATTCATCCCGGGGATCACATCAGTCGCCCTGCTAGACAGGGGTCCAGTTAAGTAAATAGTGTGGGAAGAAATAGCCAGGGAATTGTTATGGCTAGGCTTGTATAGGCCGTAGGGCCGATAGCCTAGTACCAGCCTATGGACCTATGAATTGCCACTGTATAATAAAATCCAGAAAAAAGCACCTAAATCAGCAGTTAATATTAAACAAAAATTATTTTTGGCACCATTGTATAAACACAAACACAATAATGATTAAAAATCCATTGGAATGGCACTGACTCTGTGGAGAAGAAGTTTAAAGCCATAACTGTGCTATGACTGAAGTTTAATTAATGGCACAGGTGCAGGTGGGGACACAGAGAAAGGATAGGAGTGAGCAGCTAATGTCAGCTCTCCCATCTTGGGTGGGGGAGGCAGGCTAGACTTACTGTGATAAGCAGCATTATGAGTCTGAGGAGCTCTGTGCTGCTTTAGCAGTGAGACACTTAGTCTAGAGATTGTGTACATGCTGCAGTATGCATTCACCTCCCAAAGGCATTGACTGGAGAGCTCTCAGGGCTGCCAAAGGTAGCATGAGTTAAGACACACTTCCAGGCAGTAGTATGTCTGCACCAGCATCCTTTGTCTCCTAACATGCACAAAATGTGGGCTAGGTAAAGCCCACGGAAGGCTAAGGCAGGTCTGGTAGACTTAATCAATGAGAACAGAAGCTAGCTGCAGCTATTGGTCGGCTCCAGGTAGGAAAAACAGTATGCGAGAATGAAATAAATAATGATATCTTCACAAAATCACCAACCACAATAAAAGTAGTATGACACTTATCTGTGTAGCCCTAATAGTAATGGGTCTATGTTCAGTCACTGAACGGAAAAATTGCCGAATGGCATTACATCAAAAATGCTGTCCAGATACAGTGTTCAGATAACACAAAGGGCAGGGAGTTCTTTGTCAAGTTAAGCCCTTCTTGTTTGGTTCTGTAGTTTTAATTTGTCATCATGGTTTAAAAAGCAGAAAACAATTTTGTAAGGCAATGTAATCAGAAAGATAGTAATTGTTTCCATTTGCCACAATGGTTCAAGAAGCAGAAAACAATTTGTAAAGCATTGTAACTGGAAAGGCAACGATTGTCAGGTAACTATATCACTGAACTAAAAAGACCCCAATTATTTTTAACCAAAAAAATAAATGTCTTAAATCCTTCAACTATACTGATAGATTAGCACAACTATCTTTATTCTTAGTAGCATACCCAGTCCTACATGAACTCCTATTTCTTTGCAAAATCAGTGGCACTACAAACTTCTGTGACCTTAATTTACTCCAGCAAATAAACAAGGCTTGTTGGATTGATAGGTTCTTAATTCAATGTATTACCAATCTATGGAATAAGTTACCAATACAGGTCAAGCAAAGTACTACCTCATCTGAGTTTAAGGCTGCTCTTGATGATTGGCTGGATAGACACATTTACACCAGGATTATGTGTGGCCCTACTTAATTTGGGGGGGGGGGTACTATTATGTACTTGCAAAGGGTGCATCTTCTTAAAGGTTTATATGGTTAAGTCTCTGTGGTCCCTGTGATCACTTGCCTAGTATTGCTCCTATGTTAGAGAACAAGGTGTACTATAACATTAGCAGCCTAAATGATAGTGCATTGAAAAATGTTCCTGTATAGCTACATGTATACTTAAAATCAGATGAGAGTTGAAATGTTCAAAACACTCTGCATAATGAATAGGCAGCAGTCATAAATGGTTGTTTCAAAAAGGGAAAATGCTTTTTATCAAACATGACAACTGAGAAAACATTATATGCATCTGAAGATCTATGACACCTGCTCATCTAAACTGAAGAACAAACAGTATTTGCCAAAGTCCAGATGTAATTTGCTAGCTAAGTAAACATGCATCTCATAAAAAGGAAAAGGGAAACAGATCACAGCAGTCAGTTGTTGTTATCTTGCTCAGATTTCTAAATACCAACCATTGAATTACAGGTCACTGAAAATAACCCATGAAAACTGCAAAACACTAAAAATATTAAGACAATTATAAAACATTGAATCACTAGTCATTAAGAACAGCATCAAATGATAAGAAAGGAAAAATGCATGCAGTGAAATCCCAAGACAACATTTTGGGACTGTAAGCCCTGTTTCACTTCTCCCATTGGTTGGAGGCTATATCCCACCACACTGGCTCATATCTACTCCAATACCCATCACTTCAGTCATACAATCTTGAGGAAGGAGGTATCTTCCTCATATCGGAGGTTGTGTTACCCTGTAAGAAGTGCACAGTGGTGTTTAGGATCACTCTACTTTTGAAGATGAAAATATCAAAATGAATGAACTTGAAATGTAGTACAGTAAATAAATACTTTGAATATGCATTCATTTTGCCTTCATTTCTATGTAATTCAGTGGTTTGGTGATATTCATTGTTCTGACCACATCTGTATTCGGTTAAGACATTTGAATGATCTCCGATTTAGTGGTTGATGATTTATTGATCTCTCAAGCAGATGTATTAGAACGTTTCTCCACAGGTCTCCAATAAAAAAATGGGCATTTCTTCACAGGACTTCACTACTAATCAAATGCAGTCATTGAGTAAGTATGAATAAATAAGTATAAATGTATGACATTATTTGGTTGCTCCCTGTCTGCTTCTGCTGTTCCCATGTGGATAACTCAAATTATTTTGGCAAGATAAATTGGAGTGTGAGGTACAGTCATGTTTAATCTGTTGCACAAGTTTTTAAAATCAAGTGAACTCTGTTTTTTTAATATGACAACTATTACATTTTTGAATATTAATAAGATCTAAAAATTTATGACCATGTTATTTATATTAGATTATATTACTGTTACTCTACTTGCATATACAAAATGCTTACATATAATGTTGTTAAATATTATTCCGGAAATTAGTTTAGTTGACCTGTAGCCCCCAAAACTCCTTGAAGTTCAGCAATAAATAAAAATGTTGGCAATAAAGTATTACTGTCTGATCTAACTAACCTGTTTAAATGACATAGAGAAACAACTATCGATTGGCAGTGTATATCTGGTAAAATAAAGCCATCTCACTCAGTAGAACCATTTTTAGGTAGTAGGTAGTATACTTACTCTTTGGTGTTATTTTAAGGCTACCAGACTAAAAAAAATGGTAAGAGTGGAAAAAAGCAAACATTTAAGGAAATAAAATATTAAGATGTGCTTAGTCAACACCAAATTCAGTTTAGACACCTGGATGCAAAAAATGAATTTGTCTTCCATGATAACTTACTAGTTAGATAATAAAAGGGTTATCATGCAAAGAGTGTATATTAATGGGGGTCCCTATTATTTCATCAAAAGATTACATCATTGAACGGCATTTTGAATGGCATTTTATCAAGCATGCTGTTTGTTGAACCATTCTGACTGAGATTGTAGGGATCAGGAAATTTGCCCTTTCCCCACTGAATATGATCTCGGAGTTGGTATATATAATTAGTGGGGGATGTGGGGGGTATGATGAACAGCATTTCTGATGAAATGCCATTCAACGATGTGATCCTTTGATGATATAATATAGAACCATATTAATGACATCATATCTCTTCCCTGCAAAAATAAAAATGACTGAAATTCCAAGATTACTGTTTGTAATATTTGTATTATATTATATATATTTATGTTATATAGTTCTAGTTATATATATTAATATTTGTATTTGTATTATTTGTATTATCTATTAAACATATTTCCAAGCAGTTTGTAGTTGGTGTTTTAATGAAGATAATGATCAACTGTTAATGTTAACTGCTTTAGTTAATATTTTTTTAGCAATAAAAATACATTTAACAGTGTTTGTTGTTTTAAGGCAGTTGCCAGTTTGTAAGTGAAAAAGTGACTTGACTTTAAAATTATCTGGAAAGAAATATCCTGAAAGGCTATAAAGGATTAAGTGGTAATCTGATAATTTCCTGTCTCTTTCTTGATTATTTGTAAATCAACTGGTATTTCTCCCAAATAAAACAAAATGTGCTGAAAAAGTCATTTGCTGGTAAGCATGGTCTTAAAATCTATAACTCTTCGTAGATCTCAGTATGTGAGGTTTGCTCACATACATTTCTGAAGCGAGTGGAGAATTTATTATTTATTTATTATTTATTAGTTATAATGCAATTATCCTCCTGAAGTTTAACAAATACATTTCAGTCTTTCTCAAGTGCAAGCTGTTGAATTAAATATTTTGGTATTGTAATATATTGCAGATTTGTTATTATTACTAAGCATTTGGTTAACTTAAATTGTAATACAGCAAGTGTAAGTTTTCTGGCAATATTTCCACAGTTTCACATGCATACTGCATGCAACCTGTAATAGTATCATCTCATAAATAATTGGCATGGAATTGTTCTAGCTTAGCTTGAACTTAATTTCATTCAGCAATTTTATTTTAGCAGCATCCAATTTAAAGGTTTCTGACTTCTTATTGAATAATATTTTTTGAAATGTGTTGCTTTCCCAGTATTTAATCATGATAGACAAGATATTATCATTGAACTAAATGCTGTTATTAATCTATTACTTAATAATAGTTCTTGAGATGTGATACTTTCTAAGTATTTAATCACAGTCTTGTTTTAGGTAAGATAAAATCACAGAAGAAAATTCTGTTATTAATCTAGCTATTCTTACTGCTTTATTATAATATACAGTTGGTACCACATGAGTTTGAGTTAATGAGAAATCTAGGGACTGTGAGTTTTTAATACTATGGACGGACTTTTAGAAAAATAATATTTTTAATACCATGGATGGACTTTTAGGAAAGTATATTAGTTCTTGAATGAGATGGGTTAAGGCTTAGAATTAGTCCCATTCAGTCACGAGGAAAGTTGCTGCTAAGCAGAACCCAAAAAAGAAAACAGAAAATTATAAATTTCTTTGAACTAAGGCTATGCATCTTAAAACTCAGTGTGTATTGTTTACACTGAACACTACCCTCTTCAATGGCCCACTGCACATGTCAGTTAATGAATGAAGCAACACTTAAGCATAAATCAGCTTGTCATGTGTTTCAGTATTATAAGCTAATAATCTTTGAACATTATAATGCTTATACGCATTATGTGTACAAGGAGCACAGCTGTTATGTTGCTATAGTTGCTCTGTACTATAAAATTTAGTGTGTCACTTACAGTACCTTATTTACTTTTATTCACATTACATTGACAAGTTAATGTCATGTACTGTAATCTTGGACTTGTCCCAGTCTGGTGTCACCACATTGTCATGTTGCTAGGGGTGATGGCTCATTCACTAATCAGGCATGCACTGAGCTGTCTTGCAGATTAACCTAGTTTGCCAAACTGGCTAATTATTTATTTGTGATGTTTCTGACCAAAGCCATCATTACAAACTGGGATCACTCGTTAAGTATAAGTCACATAAATTGGTTCAGACCTGTGTCAATCTGCGTAGTCATTTATTTTCTGAATCTAGCCCCTAGTTTCCATACTAAAGGTCTATAACCTGGGTCCAGTATCAGAAAGTGTCTCCATAAGCTGACAAGATGTCACACATTAAGTGATGTAATAGTTTAACAAGTCTCTTGTTATTACTTGCATTGCATGGGTGGTATACTTTCAATATCCTGAATTAACTCTATGATAAAAATCACCTGTACTTGTGATGATAGCCAATGCAAGCCATATAGGTCCTTTATTGGTAGAGTCAGTAAATAAAATTACTCCAAGAAAAATGCATGTTTTAATAGTATTTATTTATTGGCATTTGATTACAGGGAAAGTCTGATTGGGTAGGAGCCCATTTTCAGTGAGGCCTGGGAAGAAAAGGTCCAAAATATTACAAAACATTTTAAGAACAATACATTTTACAGTGTTTAAAATAATACAAAACAGCTACTGTTTAAATAATTATATCAAATATTGCTTAAGAATAGATGCAAGTTTTAATAGTTAATGACATTTTAGCCAGTTTATAGATAAATTAAAGGTAAGTTAGTATAAAATAAACAGGAAATGCAGTATGAAGTGAGAGAAAAGCAGGCTTATGGTATATTTAGAGAGAAAGCCAGGGGAGAAAAATTGATGAAGTAAGGAAGTAAATGAAGAAGGAATAGTAAGGAGATGTAAGGTATGAATAGTTATTAGTCTGCATTTAGGTGTATAGTTTATCCGGGTGTAGTAAAATGTAAAATTAAGTACTGGACATTTAGTCAAAGTGACGGTCACTGGGTCTCACTTTAAACTGTTCCAGTGAAAGGGTTATTAATGGAAGACTAATTCACTGCAGTGTTTTCTGTTTTCTGCCTCTTCCTTGTACACTTCATACCTGTCATGCAAGCAAATGTACCCTCTGTACTTCGGAATAATGTAACCCAACTCCAAGATGACTACATCACAGGGGGAAAAGATAGTGTTTACATTGCAGTGAGCTCAGTTTTGTGCCATACTCCTGGATGTGTCAACACACAACATCAGAGGAAAACTGTCTAACATAGCAAAATTCAGAATTAGTTCCATTCAGGCACAAGGAGAATTGATGCTAATCAAAAACAGAGAAAAAGGGAAGAGCAATATACAAATTGCTGAGGACATCTGCCTTCAATGACCCAATTCTCATTTCAGAAAATGAATGAAGCAGCACTTATCCACAACCTGTGGTTAAGTATAACAAGCTGGTAATCTCAGCACACAATAATGCTAATATGCATTATGTAAATGGAAAACACCACTATTTTGTTGCTGTAGTTGAACTGTACATCTATTGCAAACTTAATGTGCAAAGCCCCCTGTCCTCCCTTACTCATTTGAGCAAACCCTAGCCCCGATGCCGTCTCCTAAATCTACACAGTACATTAGTAAACATCTTTCCCTAATACCACCCTCATTCATTTATTGCTTGATCTGGCTTTTGTAGCAGGGGTATATTGATACTGGAAGAGGCATTCCCTGGGATTCAATAAACTTCATGTAGACTCCGTGCAAAGCCTACACTGAGTTTACATTTGTGCATGGTGGTGCACAGCAAGCAGCAGTTAACATCACCATGCAATGCATTTTAATGCTGTGCACCACGTCTAAGTGGGGTTTCATGGCTGGCAACAGTGTTGCAGGCCAGGAAACCATGTAAGAGAATGCAGATAGCAATTATGTTTAAAGAAGAGCACCTACAGTCTGCAGATTTGTCCGGGATGCCACAGAAATCACCCGGGCTTCACAGATGGCTGGCAGTCTGTTAGTGCAATACATCTGCACAAAGGCCAACATAATGTGGGGACAATTAACCAAAATTAGTGACTTATTTGACATGGATGTCACATAGAAATGTGGTAGAATGAAACTCAAACATATATCTCAACCTTTTACAGCAAGAAAGCTGGTCAATGCTATAAATAATATGGGGAAAGGGCCCAAAATAGGGACAGATTCTATTATTGCTCTTCCAGACTTAGAAAGGTGATAGAATAATAGGTTGTACAGTAGCATGAATTTGCTGAAGAGCATGACGTTTGAAACTCAAGTGTCTGTCATCAGTTTTTGACTTCAGTCTACAATGACATGTCAATGAATTGCCAGAAAACCAAAATGTTATGAGGAAACTATCATTCCTGGCATTCAGCTTTGAAGCTGTGTAAATGATCTGTAATGGGATATGGACTGCCATGTAAAATGAACACTCAGGGGAAGTGTATGTATTGAATACGGGCCCACAAATGACTTGCAGGACGGAAAACAGGGAAAGAGGACAGATGAAACTCCATCATGTACAGCAGAGGAGGCATGTCAATGGAAGATAGTTGTAGCAGCAAAACCAAGCACATATCTATATGGCACAGTAAGGACTGTACAGTGGGGTGTTATATGACTGCCACACAAGGTGATATAGCAATGGGGAGGATGTTTGTGTGAGATAAGCGTCCTTACATGAATAATACAAAGGACATTTATCAGGGATCTGACATACAACTGGGGTAGGGTGCATACTGTGAAGCTGTGCAAACTGATATGCCTGACTATCAGTGCACTGTCAGCAGATGTTACCAGCAAGGTGGGTACAGGTAAAGGCTCATGGAAAACATTATAAGAACCAACCACAATCATGGTCAATATCAGAATAATACCACCAGTAATCCCATTCCTCTGACATAATATATGTGATTTAGAGTGATAAGAGATGAGTCAGCACACACCCACACTTGAACAACTATTATGATACATCCACACTCTATGAGGGTAACCACTCACACTGCCCTGGCACTGTAACATCTGCTGGAGGTGTTATGAGAGACACTATTGTAACTGTATATGACAGCATGGGCAATACAGGCTAGATGACTTGTGTGCATGGCATACACACACACACACACACACACATATATATATATATATATATATATATATATATATATATATATATATATATATATGTGTATGGGTCTACTACGGTTGATTGAAAACTCACTTGATTGAAAATGAAATTACTAGGAACACTTCACTGAAAGCTCACCTCACTGAAAACTCACTTGACTGAAACTCATTTCATTGAAAGTTATAAATGGCCTTTTCCCCACAAGTGCGACCCTAGAGTTAGTATATAAAGTAAGGGGTGTGTGGGGAGAACAGCCCCCCAACATTGGGGTGTGTGGGGGTGAAGACCCCTACATATCTTGGTTATATATTTTCTTAATAATAAATAAAAGAACAATACTTGCATATTTATTTGGTGACACTGTGTAGGCCACTCCTAATAGCCTTGCTATTGGTCAAACTACCATGTGTATTAATATTAATATTAATATTACACAGTGAGATTGGGTACCCTTTGTTAAGGGCTTTAAAGTAGCTGATAAGGAGTTGGCTGGTGGTAGTGATAACTACCTTATTGTCTGGGCAAAAAGGGGCATAGCTAGTAAACCTGTGCCAGCCTTTTCCAGGTATGTATGTGTGTGTGTGTGTGTGTGTGTGTGTGTGTGTGTGTGTGTGTGTGTGTGTGTGTGTGTGTGTGTGTGTGTATGTGTGTGTGTGTGTAAATCAAACTTCAAAGTGTGTGTGTCAGATACTTGGGCAGGGACACAAAGCACTGGTTGGAGAAAGAGGGTGCTGGAGGTTTTGGCTTGTCCACTCAGCTGAAATCTCAACTCTATAGCTGTGCCAGTGGGGAGCCTTACCGGGGATCTGGAGAAAGAGGGAGAAACCAGCCCCAGACTGACTGTGGTCTCTGTGTGCTCTTATGGGAAGTTGTACTAGATGCAGAGAGCTGCATCTGGAAATATTGTGCGTTTACCTATTATCCTTCAAGTGTACATAGGTTCCTTGATTACTGGTCCAGTGGTGGGGTGTCACACTCATATTTCCATATAGGATCATATTGCCTTGGGTTATATCTCCAACATAAGGGAACATGACATGAGAAACTTTTAGCTATTACATCTGTTGTGAAAAAGAGCTGATGAAGGCACTTCCAGGTAAATATCCTCCACTTAGGAGGGGATGTGATATTAACAGAGAGTTGTAGTGCACCAAGAATTTTCTCAACAGAGATATCATGAGTAATATTTTCCAGACAATTAAATAGTTTTGTACACCTGTAGCATACTATGAAAGTCTTGAACTAATAAAGCCATTAACTCAGACAAGCCGGTTTCAAAAGTCAGATCATTCTGGTGATGTGTATCATACACTTGACAATCTTCTCTAACCAAGGCAGGGTAGCAGTGGCTCAAAATAATGTATGAATCTGATGATCAACAAGTTCCACCACAAACTGATAAATCAAAAAACAGAAAAAAACAAAAGAACAGCTAAAAGTCCACTTATTTATTGAAGTAGTAAATCCACGTTAAGCGCTTTCGTCTTGTTAAAAAACTTCATCAGAAGACAAAAATGGACTTTTAGCTGCCCATTTGTTTTTTCCGCTTTTTGGATTTATGAATCCAATGATAATATATTGAGTGGGTGTGAGGAATGTTATAAGTCATTATGAGTTCAGGCAGTGACTTAAAAACTGTGCCTGAATGCAACTTGAGATAAAAAGACCAAACTTGTCCCACCATTCCTGCCAGGGAAATGTCTGTAAAGCTATATGGAAGTAAGCATGTGCTCCAATCAGAAAGATGAAGAATGATGTCATATTGGAGGGGTTTAACTTACAGATGACATTGAGATACTGTGAGGAAGCAAGGAAGCAATGGAAGGGGATCAGCTCTGATAACTGTATGCCATAATACAAGAAGCTGAGCTGCAATATCTACTAGGCATCCCAGAATTATACAGTAAAGGATTAAAGTAAAAAAGAAAACTATTCACCATTAAAATGGCCCACAGTGGCAGTGACTGCATCTCATAAAGTTCTCTATTAATCCTTAGGACAGCAGCTTGATAAGCAATTGTTAAACTAGCTAGATAATTCTATTCTGTGCTATGGAGGTAAAATGACTTGCTAAGAAGCCCCTTTGGAGACGGGCATAGAAATTTCAATATTTTATTGCCCCATTTCTTAAACAAGCTAAAAGGGATTCCTTGCATAATATAAAGGATTTTGACGTACAGAAAAACTGTACCGAAAAGACATTTGATGTCAAAAGGAATATTGCACGTTTACCAAACATTTATATACTGACCTATCAACTACTTAATTAATTAGACATTAATTTCTTCATTATCTTTAAAGATTGATGCTAAACTAATCACTAAGTAGTGAAACCTCAGGGGATTATATTTAAAATTATGTTTATTGTTTACCTCCTGTGATAAACTAACTTTATAAAACATTAACACAGATTGAAAGGGATTAATTTTATAGCCAGAAACATGATACCCAGGAGTAAGAATATCCCAGATATCTGGAAGGGTTTTCAGTGGGTCATCCAAAAGCACCAGAAGGTCATCCATGATTAAGGCCACTCCACCATTGATTTTATGTATATCACTATAACAGGATCAAGTGCAAAGGCAGTTTCAAAGCAAGTGGAATAGGGGTTCACTAGCTAGTATAAATAATAATGGAGTTAATGGACCACCCTGACTGACTCCTTTAGAAATCCGAAGTTGCTTAGAAATGAAAGGGCTCACTTGCACAACTGCATGGGATCCTTGATAAAGCACGACCAGTGCTGCTATAAAGGTGGGAGTAAATTTATTTATTTGCATTTGTTACCAGGAGATTCCACTGGGCCTAATTGAACCCATTTTGAGTGGAAGCTTGGGGAGAAAAGCTCCACATAAAGATGTCATCAAATTTCAAGTTAAAAATGTACATAGAAACAACATTTACAGACCTAATTAAAATAGACAAAGATACAGATCAGTGCATTTATTGGAAAACAAAAAGGTGATAAGACACATTTAAGCATAGGTATTGGCTTAATATTGCATTAGTTATGGTGAATATAATATATGCAGTTAAATACAGTTGAAGACTAGTGTATATGTACACTGCAGAGTTTATCATAAGACAGAGGAATAAGAGTGAGTATAAGTACAATAAGTCAGTAGAACAGTTTAAGAGTTATTATCAGTATGGTAGCCCTGAATGATAATTCCTTTGATACATATATTAGTGGGTAGAAAAGTTTGAGTTGAAAGGTGAAATAAATTTGAGTTTGGCAGGTTTTGGGTGATTGAAAGATGGAGCATGAACAGCACCATAAAGTGGAAAGATGTTGGCGTAGAGACTTTTTGAAAGAGAAAGCGTTGCTAGTGGTCCTGATTGATGACAGGAGTGTGTTCCAGTATTTAGCAATAGAAAAAGAGTAAAACATTTGGGCAGCTGGAAGTTTTGTTTTTTGTACTTGCAAGAGAAATTGTTTTTCAGATCTGAGAGGTCTGTTCAGTTGATAGAGAGTTAGTACAGAGGTAAGGGTTGGGCAATCTGATGGTTGATAGATAATTTTGTGTGCTGTAGTTAATTGTAAAAATGTCAGGTAATGTGGGAGTTCAAACCAATTCATTGTGTGTTGTGAGGAGCAGTGATGGGAGGAGTATATTGCATTAGTTGTAAACTTGGCAATTTTATTGAAACAGGTCTCATTTTTTGTTTTCAGAAAGGACTGAATATTTGAAGGAGGGGAGCATCATAAAGGAGAGAAGGTAGAAGAAATGTTGAGGCAAGGGTTTTTTTGTAGAGCAGTTAAGAAAGTATTTATGTCTGCAAAAGGTGCCCAGTTTTTGATGATTTTTTTTTACATTATTGTGAAAATACAAGATGAATGTTAGGTTTTCTTCTAAGGTAATTCCTACTAGTTTTGTGTGGGAGACAACCTCTATAATAGTTTTGTTTTAAGAATGTATGGTGAAGTCAGACTTATTTAAAGGGATTGTTTTTATTGGGGTTAAGGGCAAGGTGGTTGTTGGTCATCCAAGTTTCAGTGTCTGAGAAGGCATTTTGGGTCAGTGACGTAAGTTCAGATGGAGAGTTAGCAGTGCATATGATAGTTGAGTCATCTGCATATTGTATTACAGAACCACGAATAAGACAGGATTCAAAGTTGTTAATGAAAATACTGCAAAGAAGGGTCCTAGTATGGAGCCTTGGGGAACGCCTGTGGATGTGTCTAGGAATGGTAAGAAAGAGTTGTGCTGTTTGGTAGATTATTTTCTGTTAGTGAGGTAGTTAGTAAACCACTTAAGTGTTGGAGGGGTAATACCAAGTGTAGACAGTTTTGTGAGAAGTAAAGAGTGGAAAACTGTATAAAAGACTTTTGAGAGGTCAAGAGAGAGTGAGGAAAAAAGTTTACCCGCATTTGAGCTTGATTAACTGTCTCCATGAATGATATAAGAGCTGTTATAGTGGTATGGCCAGGTCAGAAACCATGTTGATTAGGGGAAAGAAGTTGGTTTTGGAGTAGATAGTTTAGAAATAGAATATGTATACATTTTTCTAGGATTATAGAGATAGGGAAGAGTATGACAATGAGATAAAAATTGGAACTGTCAGTGTTGTTGCCACCTTTCTGTAGGGGGAGGATATATGCTTTTTTCCAGATGGAAGGTACATAGGACTCTTGGACAGATCTGCTGAGAAGTATGCTGATAGGGTAAGCAATAGCTTTAGCTGACATTTGAAGGTATTCTGCGGGTAGGTTGTCGGGACCATTAGCGCCGGGTTTGATCTTGAGAAGAAGCCTAGTTATAATAGTAATGGGTATAGGGGAGAAGGTAAAAATAGGTGAAGAGGGAGTTTTTGAAGACTCCTCTGGAGGACTTGGGATGGTATTACAATCAGTTTGAGGAAAAGTGGCAGTGAGATCCAAAATGGTGTTGATAAAATATGTGTTGAAGAGGATGGCTATTTCAATAGAAGTTTTGTCTAGATTTGGGTAGGGATTATTCTTAGTGCTGAGGTTTAGCAGAGAAGAAATGGAATTCCAGATGTTTTGGATTTTGTTTATAGTTTTTTTGGAGTCCAAAGTAGTGATTCATTTGTCATTAATGACTAGATGCTTCATTGATTATGAAGCTGCCTATATTATAGG
This sequence comes from Protopterus annectens, assembly GCF_019279795.1. Taxonomy (NCBI): domain Eukaryota; kingdom Metazoa; phylum Chordata; order Ceratodontiformes; family Protopteridae; genus Protopterus; species Protopterus annectens. Next base: position 468,352,178 of record NC_056751.1, read on the forward strand.
AGGTCTGAGGGATTTCTATTTTTTTGCCTTTTTTTCCATGATTTGTCCCCAGCAGTCATGAGTTGTTTGGAACTTCTGGAGAACCAGGTGGCATGGTTTATTTTTACTCTATTTTGTCGGAGTGGGGCTAGTTTGTTTAGGATGTTGAGGAATGTTGAGTAAAAGAACTCAACAGCTTTGTTAAGGGGAAGGACTTTTAATATATTCTAATTGATTTTAGTTATATTAGCAATTAATTGTGTAAAGTTGAAGAGGTTGATATTAGATGATGGAGAATGATTAGAGTGGTCTAGCCAGTTTATGTTTACATCACACAGAATGATTTTTTTCATGGTTTATGTTTTCTGAAGTCCAGGCAAGGATTTCTTCTAAGAGGGGAATGCTGTTACCTGGGGGACACAGGGCTATTATGCAGGGGTTCTTACAGTTATTCATTTTTAGGAATGATATTATGATTTTGGCAGTAGAGAATTGTGGAGTTGAGTTAGAAAAGGGGACTATAGTGAAGGTATTTGGAAAGAGAAGAGCAACACCTCCTCCTTTTTTGTGGGGTCTGTCAGCTCTTCAACAGGAATAGCCTGGGGGAGAGAGGAATTTGGAGTCTTTTATGCAAGGTTTTAACCAGCTTTCAGTTGCAGCAATTATATCAGATTTATTGTGGGATATCCAAGCATGGGATTCTGGGATTTTATTTCTAACTTCGAAGGTTGAGAGTTATGATGTTTAGTGATTTATATAAGTGGGGGGGGGGTTGAAAGTGGAAGGGATGGGTCCTGGGTTGGGGTAGATATCTCCACACTGAGATAGACTAGTGAATTTATATGGCTGAGTCATGGATAATTGCTTTTGTTTTAGAGCTCTGGTGGTATGCAATGGAAGTGAGGTTGATGGTGCTGTTTTTTTTGAGGAAGGATTATTAATTTAGTAAGCAGGAGTATGTTATGTACGAGTAGCTCATGAGAATAGGGTTGTGGTAGATGTTTTAGATGTAACGTATATCTATGTATGTCTATATATATATATATATATATATATATATATATATATATATATATATATATATATTAATTACTCTGATGTCCCCTATCAAGCCATAGAACAGCAGGTAAAATCTGACTCAAGGATGATCTACTTTTAACAAAGGCAGCTTGCTGAGTATGTGTTAAAGAAGGTAGTGTGGCAGTTAATTGAGCTGCCCAGATACCTATATACATTTATTATCAATATTAAAGAGAAAGCCTGGTTTCCAATTAGTTGAGGTTAAGAGATCATTTCCAGTTTTAAGTATCAGGAGTACAGATTGTCTCTAACTAGGGGATATAGCCACTTCAGAAAATGCAGCAGAGAAGGCATTGAAAAGGAGACTGACAGCCAACAACCAAAATAATTTATAAACTTCAGATGGAAGACCATCACTGCTAAGAGTTTGTTAATTTTAAGATTAATTACATCAAGGACTTCCTGTCTAATGATTGGTTTCTCAAGATTTTATACCTGCTCAAACACTTAGATAGGTTTACTTGTACCAAGTAATCGTTACTGATGTAATTTAAAACTGGCTCTCCATGATAACCAGTCATTTGAAAACTTTATAGCATTGGTGCCCTCTGCCAATAGGTCAAGTGCACAGTCTCAATGAGAAAGACAAGATGTCACAGGAACATAACAAAATGATGCAGAATAACTGGCACAAAAGTGGAACTTACATCATACACAAAAGCGTTTCTTACTATCAGAGCAGAAATCTGTGTATTACTGTATGCATACTGTTATTTCAGCAATCACATGCCTGTGAATCGTCTCCTTCTTTAACAAGCACAGGGAAATTGTAATCATCTTTACATTGCATTGTACTGTTTGCCCCTTGATTTTTAGAATTTTAGGATGGAGGTTGTCTGCAATATGACAACAAATGAAATTTATTATTCTGAAAAAAATACTACTTTGTGTTCAGATAACATCTACCAAAAAACTTTTTTTTGGCAGTCTTCTAAACACAGGCATAACATGTTTATGTAATTCACTATATACCTCATATTTATCTCAAAGTAGCAAGGAATAATGTTAGAAAACAAGGATATATATTAATTTCAGCTTTATATCATTCTGAAAATGCACAGTGACACATTACAATTATGTTAGCTTTAAAATGAATAGCACCAAGAATTTAATAAATAGGTTGATTTAGAGAATTTTTTCATATTATATTTTTACTTTCTTCACAATTCTTGAAAAATAAGCTAAGAGCTATAGTGACAAATGCTTACAAGTAAAACATCTGCAATCATACCTCTCAACTGTACAGATTTTAGCATAATGTCCAGATTTTTGTCTCATATTTTTGTTCCACTTTATATAAAATTGTGGTTTTCAGGCAAATTATTGGCACATCATTAAAGATTGAAGTTAGAAAATAATGACAGACATTTGAGTTTCAGACTTCATATCCTTCAGAAAATGCATGCTAATGCAAAAACTGTTATTCTATTAACATTCTATGTATGTAAGAGCAATATAAAAAAATTCTTTATTTTTGGGCCTTTGTTCCCCTTTTATTTATGGCTTTGTCCAGATTTCTTGCTCTAAGAGGTTGAGAGGTATGTCTGCAATTACAGTGAATAATACTATATCCAAATCTAGAGAGATGCACAGTTCTTAAAGGAAACCTTCGGTTTGAATAACAGGGGAAGTGCAAGCATTCCCTACAAGTTCCTACCAGCCTATAACCTTGTTCCCACAATAACAAAATGTAAACTCAGTATTTTGAAATGATGTTGAACATTCTCTATAACCAAGGTCTCAATATAATCCTGCTTACAGTAAAATGTTGGAATCATCCCATAAAGACTGTATAACATCAACAACTATCTGCGGTGTGTGAACCATACACTGCAATCTATTACAAAACGCAATATCTATAAATCATGATTTAATAAGAAGCATAGACAGAGAATCAAGATAGTACAGGTTTTGTGACAACTGATCTAACAAAACTATAACAAGACAAATTCCCTGCTGACCTTGTTCTATACATGGAATCGTGGTATTTGCTCTCATTATGATTTGTTTTTTTCTGTGAAAATGACATCTTAGCAATATTAAAAATAAGAAAAAGCAAAGACCTATATATACTCTCAGATTCTCACGTCTTTGAATGACAGTTATTTCTTTGTTTTTGATACAAATTGCAAGTCAAGTGACTTATGCTGAGCACCCCTTTTACTCATTCATGTTGACAGGCAGTGCCACACAAGCATTTGCTGTAAAGCAACATCTTTAATATGGTGAGATGCCACCACAGCAACGGTGATGTTAACAACTTCTTCACTCATCACAAACAGGTTCATCTGTACCCAGTTGTAAATGCCTCTGATTGCATATGCCATCTTCCTCGGTTTGTGCTATCTATGGACCTTGGTTCTTTGCTTTTCTCATTGCAACAGCAGCTCATTTTCCTTCCACCTGTGAATTTCTGTGCTGCGGTTTACCTTGTTGATGGACAAGTAGTAGTTTGGTGGAATAGCAACTACTGTAGAACTCCTTGTAAAAAAAAAAAACATTAGCTGTTTGGCAAGTTTGTTTTATGGACTCATACAGAATTGTTTTTGGCTCAAGTTTGGCTTCCAACATTGGCATGTTAGTACTTGATTTGTTTCTAAGTATCAGCTTTGTAAGACCCCCTGTGCCATTGCATGGATTATTTCACTATATCATTAGGTCTCTATTAGGACCGGACTGTCTCAAGAGCTATAGTGACAAATGCTTACAAGTAAAATATCTGCAATCATACCTCTCAACTGTACAGATTTTAGCATAATGTCCAGATTTTTGTCTCATATTTTTGTTCCACTTTATATAAAATTGTGTTTTTCAGGCAAATTATTGGCACATCATTAAAGATTGAAGTTAGAAAATAATGACAGACATTTGAGTTTCAGACTTCATATCCTTCAGAAAATGCATGCTAATGCAAAAAACTGTTATTCTATTAACATTCTATGTATGTAAGAGCAATATAAAAAAATGTCTTTATTTTTGGGCCTTTGTTCCCCTTTTATTTATGGCTTTGTCCAGATTTCTTGCTCTAAGAGGTTGAGAGGTATGTCTGCAATTACAGTGAATAATACTATATCCAAATCTAGAGAGATGCACAGTTCTTAAAGGAAACCTTGGGTTTCAATAACAGGGGAAGTGCAAGCATTCCCTACAAGTTCCTACCAGCTTATAACCTTGTTCCCACAATAACAAAATGTAAACTCAGTATTTTGAAATGATGTTGAACATTGTCTATAACCAAGGTCTCAATATAATCCTGTTTACAGTAAAATGTTGGAATCATCCCATAAAGACTGTATAACATCAACAACCATCTGCGGTGTGTGAACCATACACTGCAATCTATTACAAAACACAATATCTATAAATCATGATTTAATAAGAAGCATAGACAGAGAATCAAGATAGTACAGGTTTTGTGACAACTGATCTAACAAAACTATAACAAGACAAATTCCCTGCTGACCTTGTTCTATACATGGAATCGTGGTATTTGCTCTCATTATGATTTGTTTTTTTCTGCAAAAATGACATCTTAGCAATATTAAAAATAAGAAAAAGCAAAGACCTATATATACTCTCGGATTCTCAGGTCTTTGAATGACAGTTATTTCTTTGTTTTTGATACAAATTGCAAGTCAAGTGACTTATGCTGAGCACCCCTTTTACTCATTCATGTTGACAGGCAGTGCCACACAAGCATTTGCTGTAAAGCAACATCTTTAATATGGTAAGATGCCACCACGGCAATGGCGATGTTAACAACTTCTTCACTCATCACAAACAGGTTCATCTGTACCCAGTTGTAAATGCCTCTGATTGCATATGGCATCTTCCTCGGTTTGTGCTATCTATGGACGTTGGTTCTTTGCTTTTCTCATTGCAACAGCAGCTCATTTTCCTTCCACCTGTGAATTTCAGTGCTGCGGTTTACCTTGTTGATGGACAAGTAGTAGTTTGGTGGAATAGCAACTACTGTAGAACTCCTTGTAAAAAAAAAAAACATTAGCTGTTTGGCAAGTTTGTTTTATGGACTCATACAGAATTGTTTTTGGCTCAAGTTTGGCTTCCAACATTGGCATGTTAGTACTTGCTTTGTTTCTAAGTATCAGCTTTGTAAGACTCCCTGTGCCATTGCATGGATTATTTCACAATATCATTAGGTCTCTATCAGGACCGGACTGTCTCAAGATCTTTTCGGTTGTTTGGACTGTTCTCTCAGTGGCTGCAATTCTTTGAGGGTAATGTAGGCTTATGGTGGCATGAGTGAAACCATAGTCATTAGCAAACTGCTGCAATTCTGTCAACACAAGCTGTGTACCTTTGTCTGCAACCAATTGAACAGATGTTCCATATCATGAAAACATGGTTTTGAGTCATCCTGTTATTTGCTGGCTAATCATAATTGGTAAATGCAATATCTCTAATTTAAGAAAATAATATTGTACTACTATTAAATGTTTTTTACCCTCAAACTCACACAAGTATGTGTCTATATTTTACCAAGTCTTTGTGGGAAGGATGGCCTCAGCAATGGCTCTCTTCTTTAAGACAGTTTATGGATAATGCATTTTTAACAGTTTCACACAGGCTTTGTAATGTCCGTATTAATGTCAGGTACCACATTGACATCTTGGCTCTGTCATATTTTGTGAGACTTTGAGGTCTTAAGTGTATCTGCATTGACACTTTAGCATATTGTAATAAGGGTACAACTATTCTGTCATTTACAATAGTGAGCTATCATGTTCAGACAATTGTGCACTGACTACAATACTTACATGTGAGATGTTGTGTCCCGATTCAGAAACTGGCCAACCATCTCCAACATATTTCATAACAGTCTACAAGTTAAAATCATTTTTAGTATCTTGTTTAAACTTTTTAAGTTTCTTTATAGCTAATGGTCATATTTTTCATAACGCCCTGCACACAGGCAGCAATATCCTCTTTGATCTTGGATTGCATCAGGTCATCATCCCTGCAGACCTTTCCTCTACCTCTTCCCTCTCTACTCGTTTAAGCTACCTGAAGACACCCTACCCTGTACTGTTCTTATAATCTCCTTTTCTGTCCATCCTTCTTCCTTCTATAACCATAACATGAACACCATCTGACTGTCTCTAATCATTTAATCTGTAATACATCTTTAAATATCTTATTAGAATTGTCTCATGTCTCATGTATTGTATACTAATCTATGTAACAAATAACATGACTAATGAGTTTTTCCTCACATATTTTCTCCAACTCATGATATTGTTTTTCATTGCACTTTGCTATGAAACATATGTTCTACATTTTTTCTCATTACAATTTTTTTTTCACTTATGTCTTGTAGTGTAACATGATACTTTGTGATTTAAAATATCTGTACTTGCTGTTTTGTAATGTAACATGTTACTTTGTGATTGAAAATATCGGTACTAGCTGTTTTTGTAATGTAACATGAAACTTTGTAATTTAAAATATCTGTACTTGATTTTTGAAAAATTGTGACTGTGGAGCTTTTCTTCCTGGGCCTCTGCTGAAAATGGGCACTTTCTGGCCCAGTCAGACTTTCCCAGTAAACAAATGTTAAATAAATAAATAATATGTGCTGGATTTCTGGATAACATGTGAACCTTGGCTCTAGATGATTGTCACTGCTGAAGTGACACCCAGACCCATGTGCAAAAATGGGAAAAAGGGGCTGTGAAGGGGCTGTGGATGGATGGATGGATGGATGGATGTCAGCTAGAATAAACTGTTTTTCAGGCACATGCATTGCTTTGACAGTAAACCATCTTTGACACCTAGGTGGCATGTTGTCTAAATTGTCGGATGTAATTAGTAGAACTAGTGGCTTATGGCTTGTCTGGAGTTGAAAATCCTCTAACCTCATCTGGGGAGTTTCTCGCATACCCCCATCTTCACAAGACACTCCTCAAACAGTGAATGTCTCTATCCAGCATAATTTGGGATTCTGGTGCAATAATCAGCAGGATAAAACATATTTTGATCTTTTTGGAGTAAGAATGCACCCATACCATAGCTACTGGCTTTAACACTGTTGCTGGCTTCTTGACATTATAATATGCTAGTGCTGGAGCTGTTAGAATTTCTTTTGCTCTGCTGATGCCTTGGACTTGAGCATTTCCCTGTGATAAGGGTAAGTCTTCTTTAAGTGGATGTAGTACTACAGATATATTTAGCACCAACTTTCCCAAGAAGTTAGTCATGCCTATGGCATGTTGTAACTGAAGCACGCAAGTTGGACTCTTTAAGATCTGCTATTGCTCTGACTCTGTTAACATCTGGTTTGATTCCACTAACACTTATGTTGTGATCAAAATGACGGAAGCTCAGACTTTGCAAAGCAGCATTTTTCTATATTTTAGTTTCAAACTTGAATTTCTAAAGGTTTGAAGCACTGCTTCCACTCTCAAATCATGTACCTCTGTAATAGGACCAAACACTGTTATGTCATCCATGACTACAACAACACCTTTATGCCCTTTCAATGAATCACTCATTTCTGGTTGAAATATTTTGGGTACTGAAGTTATACCAAATGGTGGTCTCATAAAACAGACCAATCCTATTGGAGTAATGAAGGTTTTCAGCTTCTGATTGTTATTCTCAAATAGTATTTGCCAAAACCCATTTTAATCATCTAATATATAGGGAACACTTTGGCATTAACTTACTGCGGTAAAGTTTCTTCTAGTGCAGGTATAACAGCCTTTCTTACATGACTGCATCATTAATCTCTTTCAGAAAAACAAACATTCTAACAATGGCATTTTTTTTCATGACTGCCACCATTGGCACATACCATTCCATTTTCATGCTGGGGCCATTTCACTTGGACCACAGATGCATGCCTATCTCTTCTTTCAGTTACACTTTCAACATTCATAAGTGCTTACGTTCTTTTCATTTCTGCCTCTACCTTAGAGAGCATAGGAAATGGTACCCTCCTAAGTATAGAGGGCAATGTTTGGCTTTAACTTAATCTTTATTGGTCCACAGTTAAGAAGTCCAGTTCCACCAATCATATCTACACTGATTTTGTTTATTGTGGCAGTCAGCCACATTTGGCATGCCATGGCTCTGCTGAGCAGATTATTTATGCATGAATTATCCTGCAGATAAACTCAGAACTTATACTTGTGCCCCCCCAAAAGATTTGGCTTGAAATCTAAAAATGCACTTAAGTTAATCTGCAGAGCTAATTATTATTGTTTCTGCTTAATACAATTGTGAATAAGTTGAATAATTTCTGTAGGTAACACATGAAACATTCCTAAAACTTGTAAACCAGTAATTGTAATGCCATTACACAAGGATGGCTCAACCATGGACTCTAGTAACTTTAGACCAATTAGTCTCACTAGCCTCAGATGTAAAGTTAAGGAGTGCATTATCTAAAGTCCCATTAAAAAGGGACATCAACATATCTTAATCCTGCATCATCTTGTCAAAGGAAAGTCATGCCTGTTAAACTTCATTAATTTATTTGAAAACATATATCTGAACCTATCCAAGGCCTTTGACACTATTCCCCATGCAGGCATTATTGTCAGACTGGTAAATTTGAATATAGATCCTTATTCTGGGCAGTGAATAGATAACTGAGTGTCTGACAGAACCCATGTGGGTAGAGTTCCAGGTGTCACTTCTGAAAGTAAAAACATAACCAGTAGTGTACCAGAGAGCTCAGTGTTAGACACTCTCTTACCTGGCATCTATTTTTAAGACTTTCAGGCCAACATTCCTGGCCTATAGTTATCAAAGTTTGAAGACGACTGTAAATTGGGTGTTATGTGATCTTCCACTAACTCAAAATGTCTTCATTGTGGGTTAGACCATGTTAAGAATCGGTGCAAGGGCAATGTTCTCAAATTAAATGTGAAAAAAAGTTCTGTAATTCATTTTGGTAAAAAAAAGTTCATATAACATACTAGAGGTTGTTGTAAGGGATCTGGGTACACTTGTTGACAATTTCTCATTGTCTATCATTATCTCCACAGTAGTTCAGACAACCTTCTATCTGTCCCATCTAATTTCTAAAGACACCTTCAACAAATGTAAAGAAGTCTTAATTTCCCTTTATGCATATCATATCACACCCATTATTGAATATAATGCACCATTTGGCTTGCATTTGTCAAAATGGATCTACTTGATAACATCGTGTTATCAAAACGTCGAGTGTAAAAACAGCGAGACCATAATATCGTAGTAGCACATCAGCTAAAACACATAACAGCAAGTTTCAGAATGTCAGAATCAACACATCACAACATCAGAAACTTATAATGTTGACTTCAGCTTAGCAGACATCACACCCCACTGCTCCCATTTGTGTTATTAAACTAAACCACCAAACATTCTACAGAGCCTGCCTAGATCTGAACAACTACCATAACACTCCGTGTCACAATGTCTCTTGAAACAAAAGCATCTGTAGTGTCAAAACCAAATCTGCAACATAATTTCCAGTATGACATCTAACGTACAGCACACCTGTGTAGTAAACCAAGAAGTAGTATAACACCAGTTCAAAAGTGGGTAAAAACATGTAATAGTGCACACCATTCTGCCTTCATGTCCATCTTATAGCTTTAGTAAATTTGCAAGAGCCTTTAGAAAGTCCACTGTAGTATAGGTTTGTTTATTTTGCAAGACGGACTGGAACTGTGAGTGTCTTTGTAGCAACTTCCATTTCTTTGGCGATGGAGGGCACCCTGTAGCCATGTGCACTTGCAGTTCCTCCACCCTATCCTGCTCTCTTGCTAATGTTGACAATAGTACTGACAAACTCATTGCCCTAGCACCCATAATACACTTTAAGTGCCTATGCCATGCCTCAATACTATTCTATGTCCTAGGCAAACACAACGTATTTTGTCTTTGTAGCAACTTCCATTTCTTTGGCGATGGAGGGCACCCTGCAGCCATGTGCATTCACAGTTCCTCTACCCTATCCTGCTCTCTTACTAATGTTGACAATAGTCCTGACAAACTTGTTGCCCTAACACCCATAATACACTTTAAGTGCCTATGCCATGCCTCAATACTATTCTGTGTCCTAAGCAAATACAATGCATTTAGAGCAGAGACATTCCAGAACTGGACTGGAAATAGAGGCAGGAATCTAGCAAACGCTGTACTTCTGGTATTGAAGTTCCTAGCCTTCCCAAGTAAATACCAGTCCCTGAAATATTTTAAAAGTTCCTTTCCTTCTCTAGGGAAGACATCCCTTAGAGCATAAAATGCTGGTATAACTTCGTCCTCCTCAAGAAATGCTAGATCCACCAAACTCTTAACAGCTACTTGAAATCTTTGTGAACTATTGGACAGTGGAGAGAAACCAAATGTCTGTACCTTCCGACACACGTTCCGGACGAAATGAAAGAAACAGCCTTTGCATGTCACAGCAGTAACATTTAGTCTCAAACTCGTAATTGCTGCTACCTGAAAGTCACACATCACATGCTTTGCACTAGTTTCAAGTGCCACATAATGTTGCATGTTTTAAGTGACTTCTTGGACATAAGGCTGTACACCAATGGAACTGTTTTGGTGTACCCACCATACTTAACCAAGCCATGTATACTATACAACTGTCTACACATTATTCCCTTATAGAAAAATGTTCCGTCCATCAGCCAGATGGTGGCATGGTTGAAATTGGATAAGTTGCTAACAGTTGTAAACAGCAGTACAGTAATGTTAGCTGACGTATCTATGACCCATTTTTCAATGAACATACCATCCTTCAGTGGGAATATAGCAAGATCTATGGGATATTTGTATATGACTGAGGCCTGCTCTGCTTTCTTTTTACCCTACCCACTTGTTGTAGAAGGGCTTTACGGTTAGGCAGACTAGCAACATAGTCTAGGGATGCGGATGCCATAATCTCGTCCACAGTCAGGCATGGGGTATCCCTAGATAGCATTGCCTTCTGTTTTAGCTCACTGCACATTAGATGCATTTCTACCTCTACTGGATTACTGGTGTGACTACGGGCCACTGATTTACAGAGCTGTTCACCATCGGACAGTGATACTGTCACTACCCTGCCTTTGCATTAATCGCTGTGCTTGTACTTGCAGCACCAGTATTTCCTACAATTGACCATTCTCTCAAGGTTATACACACAGCCATCTATAATTAATAGATCCTTACCCTTTTGCGATTTAGTTATAGGGTATAGGTTGCCTAACATTCTGGGACTGTGGTGTGTGATGTCCACCATGTTTTTGGTATTGTACACACCTTCTTAAAGTGGTATAGTCAGTTTTAAGTCTGTAGGTGTCAGTGATATGTATTAATGCTGACCTACAAGGCGTTTACAATTTATGATATCTGGTGACTTGTTCCATAAGTTTTATTCTGGTAGTACTGTTGGTTCCTTACATGACTGATTGTTTATTACATGTACAACACATTTACAATAAGAGGTGTGAGAGTGTTTCAGCATGTTAACAGCTCTAAATGTAAATCCTTTATCCCTGTATTTCAACCTTGCACTACTCGACATTTTAAGTTTCCGATGTTGTGATGTGTTGATTCCAACATTCTGAAAGTTGCTGTTATGTATTTTAGCTGATGTGCTACTATGATGTTATGGGCTCTCTGTTTTTACATTTGACATTTTGATAACATGACATTATCAAGTAGCTCCGTCAAAACATACTTCAGTCTGAGAGACTTCAGAGATTCATAACCAAACTGTCAGTGGCCTCAGAAATTTATAGTTATCAGGACAGACTGGCAGCATTCTCTATCACTTATAGACTCCTCCATGGAGATCTATGTCTACCTTTCAAGCCATGCAAGATACACTCCTTTTTTACTTCTTGTTCCTTCGCAGAGCAAGCATTTCAAACACCTAGTTAAAAGAACTAAACCTCCATCAACACATGAATATGAGAAGTTAGCATTATAATATCACTTTGTATCCCTCATCTCAGGAACAAACATCCACTATGTGTCATGCAGAGTAACACCATTCAAGGTATACCTCAATAATTGTATAGGCAGCCTCAAATTCTCCCCTGGTCAATCTTGCATTGTTTTCTATGAGACTGGTGGGAACGTCTGAGTAGATGTTTTTGGCTAGGCTTATAATGGTCTGAAGGCTGTTTGCCTAGTACTTATCTGTGAACCTATATTACAGCAATGTCCTCCCCTGTATCAAACTTGAAATTCACTGTACTTCTGTGAACAGGAAGTTTGATTTGCCAGTTGAATTCATTGTTTGACACAGCAGTTATGTAACCCAGGAAAATGCTTTATGGCTACTTTTCTTAGTTATATTCTAAGAAACCATTTCATTAGTCAGTTTAGTTTTACAAATGTCAGAAAACTGTCCCATCTTATTACATTTCTTACACCTTCTGCCTTGTGCTGTACACTGTTCTGACTCAGTGTGATAATGGTTGCACCTCGTACATCTGCCAAAAATGCATTCGCTCTGCGTCCCATGCATTCACTTGCTTTGACCAGTATCATATTTATTTTTGAACTTTCCATTTCCTGTGTTTTACATCACACGTATCATTTACTATATTTGTATTAACATTTTCTTTAGTAGTTCAGCCACTCTAGCCATTTCTATTGCCTTTTCTAAATTTAAATTTACTTCTAATTGCAAATTTCAAGACACTTCAGTATTAACCAACCCAATTACAATTCTGCTTCGAATTTTTCATTTTATTAAGCATATAGCTTTCAGCTGACTCATACTATCACCTTACAAAAGCTTCAGAAATTTTACTTTTATCCTGAACACATCTATGGAAGCATGCCCTTTCATGTATATTTCCTTCTGGCACAAAATGTTCATTGAACTTTTTAACTACTGACTCATGTGTAACACTCTAGCCTTCAGAAAATGTGAAGAAGTTGCATAGAGCCTCCATTTCCTTGCCCACAGGAATCTTCTTTTTTTTTTTTGTTTTTTAGGGCGTACTTCTTTAAGAACACCCTTCAAGTCCAGTCACACAGATGCTTTTGCGTCTGTGTGACTGATGTTTTAAGTCTTCATCTTCTGCGCATTGCACACTAACATTAAATTCAAACACAAAGTGCATGGAAATGGATTCCACATCAAGCCAGAGTCACAGTAAGGAGAGATTTTTCCCCCAAGGAAGCTCCATTTGTTACAGGCTGAGAGGTCCATATTTATGTACTTTTGCTATGCAGGCTGAGAGGTCAGTTTTACTTGTAGTGCTACGTAGGCTGAGAGGTCCGTTTTCTTGTAATGCTATGCAGGCTGAGAGGTCCATTTTACTTGTAGTGCTATGCAGGCTGAGAGGTGTGTATGTGGATGGACTCTTCACATATTTATATCAGATTTAGGATATTGCCTATTTAAGTAGTTATCTTTCTTGCTCATATATAAGTTCTTGACAAGTTGACAAGTGCATTCAATTAAAATGGACTCTTTCCCTTAACTGAATGTTTTTTAAATAGAATATAGAAAGTGGTCAGATGTACCTGACTGACTGAAAATCACTATATTTGTAATGTGAACTGTGCTCGGTATACAACATCCTCACCTATCTTAACAAGAAGTACGGCTTCTGACGTGACAGCAACTGTATGATCCCATGTTATAACTTCCTGATCAGTCATTGTCAATTTACATGTGAGTTTGTGAACCCCAGAAACATTTATCTTGAACTCAGAAAACAAAAGTGCCTTTCTTAGCATTTGCTTTGTCTAGTACTGCTCTTACCTCGCAGCTTTCCAAATTCTTGCTGCATATTTTTGATCTGTTCCTCATACAAAATTGTGGTTTTCTGGCAAAAAACTTGAGATTGAACTCACTATATAACGACAGATATTTGAGTTTCCAACTTCATATCTTTCAGAAAATGCATACTACTTCTTAATCTGTTATTTAAAAAAAAAACTTTCTAAGTTGATAAGAGCAATGTTTAAAATCTGTCCATATTTTTGGGGCCTTTGTCACCCATTATTTTTTTACTTTGTCCATATTTCTTGGGCTAAGATGTTGAGATGTATGCTTACATCTATATTTCCACAACTCTCATTTTATCATCTCTTTGTAAGTATGTACATGCTTAGACAATTTATCCAAAACAGGCAGGGGATGTTCAGTTGCTCGAGCATGGCATAGAAACATATAATGTCTAACTTCATAAGGATAGCTTCTTCACTCAAGCTGTAACCACGATAAAAGTCTTATTTTCAAATAATATGTAAACAAAAGTGCATAAGGAATTGTGCTGTCCCTCATAAAAAATATGTTTGCATTTGTAGCTCTTAGGAAGCTAAACTGAGTGTGTTTGTCCACCAATATGGGTGTGACACAAGGATCTGAAGGATAATGTACTCAGAATGTACTTACTAATTATTGTTATTATTAAGTATTAGAATTTCAACTGATGGACAGATAGTTCCTAAATGCTTTATCCCATGCATGCGTCCTTTCAAATTATCAATGGTATGATCCCAATCATTCTCATTAGGGTCATACATGATTATCGATCGTGGGATGGGTAAGGCCAGTCTCTTAATGGGATAGGTTAATTCGAGCACAAAAAGGGAAACTGTTTAGGCTTAAAATGGCCCGCAAGGGTAGCTAACCCAGTACTTACCTATGGACCTGTGTACAATATTAGGAAATAAATAAATAAATATCATGTGCAGTGGGGCTCTATGAGTAAACCTGACAATTTTCATCCAGTCAAAGTTCTGCATCTCTGCCGCCTTATGTTTTATCTCTAAAATGAGATTAGGCAAGGTTTGCTGTACCATGTTAAGGACACACAGATCTGTATATGATGCTAATTGTTAATGCCTTTGCTGCTTTTACATCTACTCTGTCTCTTCACTGTCAGCTACTGCTGTTAGCTGTCTTTTTTTCCAGACTGGCAGCACATCTCTCACTCTCTAGGCTATATCTCTGACTTGGCAACATGTATACTAGTAGATATTTTCTCATGCACTAGGGAAAATTTACTAAAGAAGTATCTTTACCTACCTGAAGGTTATCAGTATGTCCTTTGTGTGATAAATTTAGATGGGGACCCCATCAATGTTTAACCTACAAGGTGAAGAAGTGTTAAAAAAATAATACATGTTGTACTGTCCATTCTCAAAGATCATCACTGCCTTATGTAACCTATGCTCACCTTACTTGTGATTTTACTGGTATTTTTATATTAGTAAGTTCAGAAATGCAAACAGATGTGCAGGTTACTTTTAAACAGGGAACAGAACGTAGAAGGATTGTGCCGTCGCTTTATGAATAATCTTCTTCCTCTTTTCTCCACATGCAATCACATTACCACCAGGAGCAACTGAGCAAATAAAAAAATAATAATGTCCCTCAACTAAATTATCTGTAATTCAGCAATAGTGGAGTAAACGTGCAGTGGGAATGTGGTGAAGTGCATTGTTATATTTAAAGCCGTGTAAATAAAGTAACAATCTTGGTGTAGTAGTGTGATACAGAGTTTTGGTACAGTCGATGATACTCACTGCATCTTGAGAAGCTTACTGAACTGACATTACTAGGACTGATGGCTGTTAGTGGAGTAATAACATGCAGCAGTACCTGTTCCTCTGTGCTATGTTGCTATGTCTATATGGCTGTGATGCATGAGGAGTAATAACATGCAGCAGTACCTGTTCCTCTGTGCTATGTTGCTATGTACATATGGCTGTGATGTATGAGGAGTAATAACATGCAGCAGTACCTGTTCCTCTGTGCTATGTTGCTATGTACATATGGCTGTGAGCTATGTACATATGGCTGTGATGCATGAGGAGTAATAACATGCAGCAGTACCTGTTCTTCTGTGCTATGTTGCTATGTGCATATGGCTGTGATGTAATATGGTTGTGATGTATGAGGAGTAATAACATGCAGCAGTACCTGTTCCCCTGTGCTATGTTGCTATGTACATATGGCTGTGATGCATGAGTGCTTGTGTAGGGGGGTTAACTTACTACTGTGTTAGTTTGCATCTTCCAATTTAAAGTTTAACTGTGTGGCTGTTCTCTGTGAGATTGTCAGTGTTATCTGTGTTTACTTGGGTGCTCATGCTGGCTGAGTGGATGTCGAAGAATATTTACTATAACATTATGTGTCTTTAGCCTGACATACTGCTTGCTTTCCTTTTTTACTTTTGAAGTGGCTGCTGTCCATGTTTTTGTTTCATAGATATTTGTAAGTTAGGAAGCCAGCACTAATATGGGGAGATTAAACCCAATTGCATTCTGATTATAATGGTTCGGTATCTTAGTCTGAAAAAATATATAGTTTTTAATCTTGATATCCCTGCAGCTATGTACACTGTGGTGAATGATGGTTTATGATGACTGTTGATTGCTTTTCATTGGACACGTTCATAGTTCCATTTTGATCATTAACATATTGAATAATCTAGTGGTGTTACATGTACTTTATCTTTGGATTATTTGCTTACTAATAAAAATATAACAAGGCATGGGTGTAGATGGGCATACTTATTACAGTGAAATTCCTACATTTTTTCTGATTGTCTCAGAAACTTTATAGTTCTAAGGTTTAGAATGGTTAGACCTGACTAAACTGTGTAGAGTACAAAATATACCTACCTGATAGCAATGCACCACTAAAAATAACATGTTCATGGTTATAAGTGGCAATAGTTGAATATGTGTCCCTTTTTGAAGTTTTAAGGGCAGATTGTTGACTATATTTTTAAGTGGTAGCTAGCAGGGTGGTGTATGGGCAAATATATGATGTCTGAGCACAAAATATTGAATTCTGGCCACTCTGCTATATATACGCACATACATGTTTGAAGTTTGAACTAAGTTTGCTAGTAAATTGCCTATGTCCAGGAATTTAAAATCATTTACTATTATTTCTATGCAGTGCTGCAAATTGTTTCTGAGGTTTCTAGCATAGTTAAAGAAGGCTTTCTGGTTAAACTTTACCTAGTTGGTTATTTTTTACCTCATATCTGGCTTTGATTGATTTGATCAGGGTAATGAGCTCCCTTTAGGTTTAGCAACAGTGTCTTTAGCATCTTGAGAGTTAAATTTATTTTTGCAGGCAATATATTTTCTTTTATTACAGGGCCTGTTTATATTTGGGTTTGACTAAATGGAACTATTCTTAAATGTGGCTTTCTATTTACTTCAGAGGGGGATAGATGCGTCTATGCAGCTATTTACATGTGCATAGAATTTGACAGCAAAGGATTCCACATAATTCAGGCCATCGCTTAGTTTTAGTAGATTAACCTTAGCATAATCTCTGAAAACAGAGGTATTGGAAGATGCTTTTGGCTTCAGTCTTCTAATGAATATGACTGATTTGTTGTCAAGTTTAACCAGGGAGGAAGTGGCAGTTGGTGGACACCGAAGTTGTCCCATATTGTTAAGGACCAAGTCCAGGATTTTATCACTCTTGTTTGGGTACAGACTAACTGATCCAGATATCCTGTATTGATGAAATCCAGAACTGTCTGGGAATACATACTCAAGGGTATACAAGTTTCCCAGTTAATGGAGGAGTAGTTGATTGAAGTCTCCTAGAATAATGATGTTGGTTTAATGCATAGGGACACCATATTAGTTAGGTATTTGATATGGACTGATGGGATACATAGAGGGGACCTATAGTTAGGTATGACATAGTAAGGAGTTTTGTTAATGCTAAGTTGGATGTATAGGAGTTCCACATCATTATCTCACCTAGCAAGTCTGGAGATGAATTGTTCTTTAAGAATATGTAGACACCATCACCCTTTTATCTAAGGTGGTAGGCCCGAACTTGTGGCAGGTATCGAAATTCTGCATTAACGGAGTGCTGTCATCAGTCTTGAACTAGGTCTCTGTGATGATGCATATATAGATGTTTTCTAGGGTAAGGAGTGCTTGTAAGGAGTGGACGTTTTAGCTTAGGCTCTGAGAAGGAAATTGGTTATTTTCTAATTCATGTAGCTATAAAATTCAGTATAAAAACTGTAAAAGTTTCTGACTGCAAACACACTATTTATTAAAGCAGCATCATGGTAGCTAATACTTCAGCACAGAGAGATTCAACTATATGAGTTCCTTTATACCTTTCTGTCAAAAAAAGACAAACAAACACCAAGTTCACACAGAGTTTAAATTTGTTGTAACTTTGACAAAACCTATTTATGTACATTGTCAAGGCTGGAATGAGTAAAAATATGCGGAAAGGAGAACAGTTTAACAAAGTCTCTAAGGGAGGTAGCATATCCCTCAGCTGTCCAGGTTTTTGCAGAATGTCCAGATTTTTGTCCCATATTCCTCCTAAAAAGGATTGAAGTTGCTAAATAATTTTAGACATCATATCCTTTAGAAAAATGCATACCAACACAAATCACGTTATTCTAGCAATTTTATAAGTTCATTAAAGCAATATTTATAATCTGTCCCTGGTTATGTTAGGCTTTGTCCAGATTTCTTGCACTAAGAAGTTGAGGTGTGTGTGTGTGTGTGTGTGTGTGTGTGTGTGTGTGTGTGTGTGTGTGTGTGTGTGTGAGAGAGAGAGAGAGAGAGAGACAGACAGAGTCAGAGAGAGAGAGAGAGAGAGAGAGAGAGAGAAATGCCCTACCCTAGTTAGATCTAGCAGGTGGAATTTATTTTCAAGTGCTTTTTCAAGGAATTGTGAGCTTCAAGGGAAGCAAAGGTTACTGCTGTTCATGCTAAGTATGCTTAAAATGTGCAACTGTTTTGTTTAGCAAATTATATCATTATTGTGGTATAGAAATTTAAAGCAGTATTAGCACAGCAAGTAGCATACTTGCATCTTGATGCAAAGGGCTGTAGGTTCTATTCCTACAGCATGTACATTTATATTTTAAGGGGTTATGGTACTGCAGTCCTTAGTATGTCATCCTTTGGATGAGACACCTAATAACAATGAACCTGTTTTTCAGCTTGCCATCCATTCCCTATTGCAATATACCAGCTTACAATTTCTTTTAATGTAACATAGGCATTTTATTCTTCAAGGGCAACAGGCACTGAATTTGTAAATGAAATACTGAAATATAAAGTTGTTTTCTAGCAACAACCTCTTCATTGGTTTCAGGTCTCTTTAATGTGGAATTATTTAGATGACTTTTACTTCTGCAGAGATTCTGCGTATTGATTGATATTGGTGGATTGCATGACAGAAGCTTGAGTGGCCCTTTTTGGCTGAAATGTTCTGAATTGAGCAGGTTGTCATTATTGGTTCATATGATTTGTTTCATTGCTTAAAGGAAAAAATGTTCAGAACTATAAATTTAAAACACACTCTAACAAGTGGTGCTGTATTATACAAGGGATATAATTCAATTATTAAATAGTATAATTAATACAGTCAGGCAGGTGAATCAAAGACATTTTGCATTGTTCTAAAAATGTGTGCAAGGAGCCTATGATTTGAAAACAGCCCAAAGGTAAACTTACCCTGCCACTGGCCAGATGCATTTTCTTTGAATGTGGGTTTCAGTGCTGTTTCAGTGAATGTGGGTCTCAAAGATAGAGAAGTTTTAATGCTAAGTCTGTTTTCATTGTAAGACTATTGCTTTGTTTAGGTTTAGTAAATGTCTACCAGTCTGTGTTATAAAATTTGAAATAAAAGTTGTAAATGAAATCCAAATAACTGTAATCATTGTAGAAGTAAAGCATAAAACAGTATGCACACTGAGAGATTCGAACAGTGTCTATGACAAATGGGGAGAAATAGCCAAGTAATGGGACACTGGAATGGCTGCGTGGGTGGGTGGGGGGCTGGGTATGTGAGTGGGGGGGCTGCGTGGGTGGAGGGGGTGGGGCTGCGTAGGCGGGGCTTTGAGTTTGCACCCCACTGCAAAAAACCTTGCGGGCTCCCTTGTCCATGGCATATAATAAAGTGTTTACCTGATTTTCTTTGGTTTGTTTATTTAGGTTGGCTGTCATTCTGAAATGTGTGAACCTCTGCTTCCATGTTGGCCAGGCAAATGGCTTTGCAAACTCAAATAGCTCTGTAGGGTTAAACCACCATATTTAATGAAATTTGATTTTCTATGGCTAAACAGCAGAAATTTAGTGAAACAACCACTTTAAATGACAGAAGTGTTAAAGAATTTGGTCTGAGCTTGATGATCTGTTTAACCCTTAATATCCCAGTTCATAAAAATGCGTTCACAAACAGAAAAGTGCTAGGTGGGTGGGTAGATGGTGGAATGTAACTGGATGATATGAAGTCATTCATCTTCTAGTGCAGTAGTGACTCACTGGCAGTGTTCTTTTTGTTTTTTGGGTTTTTTTCTGCCTGAACTGGTGTTTTGTTCTGTTTTCTGAAAATTATCTCAATTCTGACACCATGTCATGACAAACACTTTTGGCTATATAGTTATGTTTGCAGTTAATGTCCAAAATGCCAGAATAGACCAGTATCTGGATAAAACAACAGCTTAAAATGTCACCACAGCAAGAACGTTAAAAGCTTCTTCACCCACCCTGAGTATACTGGTCAACTGGCAAACTAAACTCAATGCCTTATGGGTTTCAGTGCACCTTAAAATAGCAATGAGATACCTTACATTTTAAAATAGCATTGCTATCATACTTATTCACAGTGTGTCCAAGCACAGAACATTTATACATTTATCATAACTGTCATTTGTCAGTGTATACATCAGTACTGGAAAAAAGAAAATAAATGAATATGATTACTATGAAATAAGAAAGACTCCTTTCTCATAGAGTTGGAGAAATAAATATAATTTCCTGTACACAGACTATTTTCTAGTTTCAGGTTTTCATGGCTTGCTCTAATGATAAATGATGACAAATTACTTTAGCTGCACTCTTATCTATGTTGCATTCCTTGTGTATGCCTGTAGAGAACTCCCTGTTGGATTTAAAATATTACAAAGATGAAAAGAACCCCAGCAGTGATCTGCAGAGCTCTGAACAGCTGTTGCAGAACAGAAATGCTATTTCCTATCTGAAAAATAAGTCAGCCTTCAAAACCATATTGTAGTTCATCTTTTATAAAACATTTGCATTTTCTGTATTTACTATATTAATTTGAAAACTGAACTGCTGACTCAGAAGCATAGCTGGTTCAACCAGCACTCTAGACTGGTACTATGAACTAGTACCCCACTCCCTCAGCTCTTCAAGTGAAGAGCAAAAAAAGCACTTCACTGTAAGAAGCTGATCGCTACATTATGACCGATCAGCTTATTACATTTAGACCTATAGATCTATGTCTCCCATTGAAGGAAAAGTAAATGCATAAATGTTGGACATTCTTTCTACTGGGACTACAACCAGATGTCCAGATGCAGCCCCCCACACTCCTGACCCAGCCATTCAGGTTCCATTTCTCTGCCCAGCCCCCAAACCTCCTTTAAAATATTTTATTAAAAAGTACTCTGTGGGATTCAATAAACTCCACGTAGGTTCTGTGACCAGTCTACACAGAGTGTTTTCACGTACATGATACTGTGCATCGTGGCATCAGTCAGCCTCATGCCATAAATATTAATGATGTGTGGCGTGTGTGGACAAGGTTTCGCAGCTCACCCTGGTGTTACTGGCCACAAAACCATACTGAATGTGGATTGTTCCACTCAAACACTAAACTAATGAGAGGACAAAGGGTAAGTATGCATTTTCTGAAAGTTATGAAGTACAGAACAGAAATGTATATGTCATTATATATTAACTGCAATCTTTCACAATAAACCATCCATTTTACAAGGAACAGGACAAATATATGATGCAAATATCTGGACATTCTGCAAAACAATGGACAGTATGCCTTTGTGTTTGAATTATTTTGTTTTATCCTTTTTATTTATTTATTTAATTATATTGCCAGTGTTTGAGTGATGTGCTGCTTGGCATAAACATGTCTAGCTATACTCAGCTGGTTTGCACAAAGTGCAGCAGTGCATAAACTGGAGGACTGGACTGCCCAGGTTGTAGACAGAACCCAGACAGCCACGCATGTGAACAGAATGCGTTCAGTTAATAATATTGTACATTGTGCAACCATGGTAAGTGGTGCTGCACTATGATTAATAATGAAAACCTTACAATAACTACTAAGATAGCAAATATCATCTATCTAATCCTGTAGCAGCAGGTGTTAAGTACAGGGTTGGAGCGCAGATGGTATGGGGTTTTAGTACAGGGTGTGCAGGTTTTGTTTTACTGTTATGTGATTGCAGATTATAGCAATGAAGTACAAGATACATAAATGCTTTTTCAACCTTCTTGTTGTAATAACTGCAAGTATAGGAGAACTGTATATATGGTAAATTTGATTAGCTTATTTACACAACTGCCTGTATACCTAATTAGCTAGAAATTGCATTGCTTCCTACTGTTGTACTTCTCTTACTATCGCAGAAAGATGGTGCCCAACATTGCACACCCTCACTCACTATGTGTAAGTGATGTGCAATGTTTTCAAATTAAAACCAAAAAAACAAGAAGTGCAAGTAATCCACACAGCAACACGAAATTGAAGTTTAGCGCTTCCAATCACTTTTATTCTGTGACCTTCTTCAGAAAATACTTTTTCATTATAAATTCTTCTTTTTATTCATCAACTGATGATTAAAAGAAGAATTTATAATGAAAAAGTATTTTCTGAAGAAGGTCACAGAATAATGATTAAGCTAAACTAATTCGTTGCTGTGTATTACTTGCACTTTTTAAAGTGTATCATTCGTGGTGCAGTTTCAGTTCAATGTTTTCAAATGTTGCAAATCCAAAATGTGCACACTCTCAGTAATCACAAGAAGTGTAATAGGCAGGAAACAGCACCATATAAACTGAAATTGCTGGGAAATGCTCATTAGACATTGAGCTTGAACTATGGCAGGCATGTCTCGAGTTGCTAGAGAGTGTGTGTGCACTTTTGGGCACAGTGTGGGGTGTCCAGGAGTCCAAGATTTTTGTTGGACTCCTAGTTAGGGAGCATGGGCCCAGGTTTCAGCAGTGGGACTATTCCGGCTCAAAATATAAATCTGAAGTCTGGAGTAGTGTTGCCAGGGCCGTAAGCAGTGTGACAGGTATCCCCTTCTCAGGTGAGCAATGCAGACATCATTTTGATGACCTCCAGAGGAAGAAGTGGGATACCCTTGACCTTTAGATCGTGGAATATCAGGCAGGGTATACTCCACAGGTGAGTAAGTATCAATTTCACAGAGTAATTGTAAGAGTTAAAAGTTGAATATAGTCAAGAGTGGCATTCATAATGGTGTTCTCTTCTGTTTTTTTCCACAGCTGCTGAGGAGATAGTCTCAAAAATTTGATCCCATGCTGCACATCTAGTAAGGATGCGAGAAGCACGTGGTATGTGTGTATCAGAACAGTACTGTTTAAATAGTAACTGAGTATAGTATTTCAATAATAATAATAATAATAATAATTTGTATAGTAATTTTGTAGCATTAAAAGTTAAGGACCACTAAGATGGTATTTAACAGAGTTATATCAAACTGAGCAAGCATATCCCAACTGTAAAAGAAACTATGCATGCCTTATTCTGTAGCAAAAAGCAATGGTGCCATATTCTCAAATAACAGCATGCATCTCTAAACTATAAAAGGAAAATTATGCATGTAGTAATCTGTAGGACAAAAGAACAGTACAGTACTTTAGTGTAGTCATCAGCTGTGGGTTCAAAAACCACACTTTACAAATATACAATACTGTTTATGTTTTCATCATTACTGGAATGCAACCTCATACCTGTTTACAAGTTGCACAAATGACTTTCTGTAATATGTAATCAGTAAAACTGGAACATGCATATGTGTAATATATGCACACATCAAGGATTGGTGACAACAATCTGTACTATAGTGTGCCTCTATTAAAAACTGGCTAGTCTTAAAAGTAAATACAAAAATTGTGAGGAGTTTATAGAGTTAAAAATAAAGGTAACAGAAAAGAGTCAAATAATTGAATCAATGCTTTGTATGTCACATATGAAGTTACTAATGTCCTCCCATTTTTTCTCTCATCCCAACCTTTTTTCTTTTTTTTGTTTTTGTTTTTGTTTATTATTTCTTGGGGGTTATTACTTTCTTTTTTTGTGTTTACTGTTTTATTTTTTGTTTTTTCCTATGGCACAGTGGTGTAGGACTGTCCTTTGGGATCCACCTGCCTCCACTCCACCGGCTACAGCACCACTGCCCAGTATGTCTGGTGCAGTACCTGGTAGCACCTCCTCTGCTGTCCCTGCACTACCCGGCCCCTCAGGTAGTTCTGCCCTGGAGGATAGGCCTGTGGCTCCCTCCAGGAGCAGTGGTGGAGGGGGTGAGTTTATCACCTCTGATGAACTGCCAGGGATGGTGCAATTGCTTCCTCACCTTCCCAACTTACACCCAGACACTCCTACAGCCCTTCACCAATATTTGTCTCTCTCTCTCTCTCTTTCTCTCAAAAAAAGGCATGATTCCTACAAAAAAGAAAATCATCCCATACATAGCTCTCCATTTAATGTACATGTGATCATGACACACATGATTATTTCTAATTTTCTATAAAATTCACTATGCAACAGATTGTGTTGTGGTGACCCTTCTCTCTGGGGGTGACAGTCCAAATTTTGCAAAATTTGTATGTTTTATTCTGGAAGAAATGGATAGGTGTGGTTCTTTCCTACATCTTTCTTGCACATTCTTGCCTTGTTTTCACTTTGTGCATTCCCCTGCTTGCTCTCCATTTCACCACCTTCCCGTCTTCCTCATTTCTTTTCTTTAAAGAATTATTGCATGATGGTGCATGGTGCACACCAATGTACAGCAACAGTAAAAGGCAACAATATAAGTGGATATATTTAAAGTATCATATACACTTGTAAAATTATTACTTCCACCTGTATTCAAACCCAGTACCATCTTCTTCCAACAACAATGCATTAACACTTGCTGCCCCAGAGTCAGTTGGATAGCAGATGTATTTACTACAATCAGTAGTAAGTGACACAGTTTAGGAATTTTTTCCCTTTGTACTTCCTGTGCTTGCTCCCCATATCACTAATGTCATGCCTCCTTCTTTAAATTTCTATGAAGCAGTATTGAGCCGATCCCCTGTAATGTTTTATAAAGCATTATTGTGTGATACTCATTTAGTTTTGTACATCAAGTAGGGAGCAATGTTGCATGATGCTGCATAATAAGCAACACTACTAACAAAATGCTTTAATGTATTACCTATAGCTAAACCATTTGCCCCAAAAAGGAACTTATCATTGCATTAATTCCATTAATTCCTGCAGCCAGAGGTTCAGTTAAGTAGGTGTATACAACAGCAGTTAAGTCTGCCATTTGCTATACAGTCTTTAAAATACACCTGCTAATCAATTGAATCTGTAGCACCACCTGTTAATGCAGTGACACATGTATTTTTTGTTCAAATGGTACTTGGTTCAAGTCCAGGTGTAGGTTAACAGTGTAAAATAATTTTACATATAAATCCAAATTCTGAAGTGTGATAGTTGTTATGGAGTGTCTAAAATATGGCTAGATGGTGCTGATTTCCAATCCAACTATATAATACTTAGGCTTTGCCATAGCTGCACATTAATGAACGATGTGTACCATTATCCAATAATTCTTTAAAGAAAAGAAATGGGAAAACAGGAAAGTGGTGAAATGGGAAGAAGCAGGGAATGTCCAAATTGAAAACAAGGCATGAATATGCAGGAAGGATGTAGGAAAGAACCATAGCTATCTATTTCCTCCAGGATAAAACATAAATATTTTGCTGAATTTGGACTGTCCCTGCCAGAGAGAGAGGAGACCATAAGACAATCTGTTGTATAGAGAATTGAACAAAATCATGTGTTTTAAATGGAGAGCTATGTATGGGATGATATTTTTTGTGGGACAGGTGCCCCTTTTTTTTTGTAGAGAGAAAGGAATGTTTGGGAAGGGCTGTAGGAATCTCTGGGTGAGGTAAGTTGGGCAGATGAGAAACTGCGAACCCATGGATGTCAGGTTGGGTGACACTGAGAATCAAATCATCACCCAGTGAACTGTCATCACTCTCACCTCACTGCACCAATGGCTGCAGTGTCTGATGTCTGTGCCTCCTTGTGTTATTTAATATGATTATGGAGAGCAGTGTATCCAGATGTTGTAGGGTCTATATTACGTCAAACTGACAGGAGTTCAAACATTGTAATATCGAACCCAACAGTCTGAAATACAAAAATAGCAAAGCCACAGTACACCGATTTTTTACCCAGGGAAAAAAATCGGTGGGCCATTTTTGGGGCTTTGCTATTTCCTCCACTGTGGTGCAAAGCCCCCCATTTTAGTTTAAGTTTAAAGTGTGTTTTTTTTTGTAATGGAACAGAGATTTTTTTCCTTGGGAAAAAATCGCTGTTCTGTGTTTTTGTAATTATTTGGTTTTGAACTTCACGGTTCGATATTACAACTTTCAAACTCCTGTGAGTTTGACGTTGTAATATAGACCCGCTGTTGTAGCCATGCACCAACAGTGAGGCACACAATCCTACACACTATCCCTGGCAGGTCATCATGGGTGATAAACTCACCCCTTCTTCCACTGCTCCCAGAGGGAGCCATAGGTGGATCCTGAGGGACAGGTCTACCCTGCTATGCTGGGAGAAAAACAGAAAAATAAAAAAGTAAGCACAAAATAAAAGAAAATAATAGCCTCCCTAAAAAAATAAATAAAAAACAAAAATAAAAAAGAGAAAAGGGTTCGGGGTAAGAGAAAAAAGGGAGAATATTAGTAACTTCATATGTGACATACAAAGCATTGATACAATTATTTTACTCTGCTCTGTTACCTTTATTTTTAACACTACAAACTCCTAACAAATACATTTGTTTACAGTTAAGACTACTCAGCTTCTAACAGATGCACAATACACTACACATTGCAGTAAGCAGTCCTTGATGTGTGCATACATTGCACATATGTGTGGTCCAAATATACTGATTAAAGTTTACAGCAAGCCAGTGGTGACACTGCTTTACATCTCTGATGTCACAATACAATATTGATGAAGCCTAAACATATTTAATATATTATATATATTTAATATATTTGAGAAGTGTGGATTTTGAAGGCACATCCTATGACTACTTTGTAATAATGAACTATTGTTTTGCCCTCTTGACTAATGCATGCATACTTCTCTATTACAGTTAAGAAATTAATGCTTAATTTGATACAACTATGTAAGTAATAAATAAATGCATCATAACTTTTAATGCTAAAATAACCCCTCTATCTGGATGCATACATAGCACATACATCTTGCATCCATACCAATCTAGTGGCATGGGTTTGCACATTCAGTAGCCAGTCTGTGATGGCTGCAGAAAAAACAGAAACCAACAGACTACTATTAAGCATATCAATTGTGATTATATCCATGTTTTAACTCTGACAAGTAATCTCTGTAAGTGATACTTACACATATGTGGGGTGCCCCCAGTCCTACATTCCTCAGTCCAATGGTCAAGGGTATCCCTCTTCCTCATCTTGAGATCTCTGTAGTGGTTCCTACATTGCTCACCAATGTGGGGATATCAGTAGCACTGGTCAGAGCCAGACTATTCCATGCCTCTGCCTTGTAATCTGAGCCATGATAGTCTCTGTGCAACAGCCTAGGGCCATGTTCATTGACTAGGAGGCCAACAAACACTTTGGACTCCTGGACAACCCAACAAAATTTCAAAAAGTCTCCAGGAATGCCAGTCACATCTATCCCAGATCAAGACCAATACAGAATGATGTTTTCCTGGCAATTGCAGGTGTTGTGCTTACTGGAGTGCACACTTTCTGGATTTGCAACATTTGAAAGTGTTGTGCATCACTTACCATCATGCAAACATATTGTGTGAGAGTACACACTTCCAGGAAATGTGTTTGTGTGACAGCCAGTAGCATTAATTGAATGGATCCAGTGTGTGGCTGTCTGGGTCCTGTATGCTACCTGGGTGGCCCATTCATTTGGTTTGTGCACTGCCCGCTCTACATGCAAATAAGGTACACATAGCCAAAGCAGTTTGTGCTAAGCAGTGCACTGTGCAAGTAGTGCCACCCCCCATAAAATGTAATCTATGACACACAGTAGAAACTGTTAGTACACATGAGGTATGGCTACATAGGTCTGGATCCCAACTCTCTCTGTAATGCACTGTCACAAAACAGGAGGAGGATACTCATCCATCTTTGCCCCACAAACACCTTAGCAGCAAATTCTTCTTCTTTCGGCTTTTCCCGGTTAGGGGTCACCACAGCAGATCATCTTTCTGCTCATGATTGGCAGTGGAGTTTTACGGTGTCGATTTACCAGCCCAGCACTCAACTTTCTACAGAAGGCACACACATGCACACACTCGCACCTAGGGCCAATTTAGTGTCCAATCCACCTACTGCATGTCTTTGGGATGTGTGAGGAAACTGGAGTACCCGGAGGAAACCCATGTGACCACAGGGAGGACATGCAGACTCCGCACAGAAGGCACCCCAGCTGAGAATCAAACCGGAGAACCTCTTTTTGTGAGGTGGCAATGCTAACCGCTGCACCACCGTGGCCGCCCAAACACCTTAGCAGCAAATACATGACATAATTCCTCTCCCAACCAAGTGCTACTGAATATACACTGATATCAGGGCATGATCTGTTATTTCTAAATGTGGTCTATGTCATATATTTGGATGTAGTGCTCTTACTGATCATACAGCCTGCTATGATTATTTCTTGAAAGTATACAGCTGTGTCCTACCTTTCTGTGTTTCTTGGTCATTCATCAGTTATCTGAACAGTACTCAGTGACATGCAGTGTGTAAGCCACTCTATACAATTTATCTTAAAATGTGTGAGGATATTCACTGGAGACAATATGATATGCAGTTGCCATCAAATTAATGGAAGGTTGGGTGCAACAAACAAGCATAAACTGCTGTTTTGGGGGTGGGGATCAAAGTTGGATTCCTGTCATGGAACATGCAAGGGTATAATGTTCTTTCTAGGGGGGTGTCTAGCCAGGTCGAGCTACTGTTATGGCACAAACAAGGCTATCTTGGTCTTGTTGCTCTCCTTGTTTTGCATCCTGGTGGTTTGATCTTGTGAGGGTGGTGAAGGTGGAAACTGCTATGCATCTCATTACTTTCAAACTTCTCTGTTATGATTTCTCATTTCAAATGTATGTTGCTAAACTGTGGGCATGCAGTGATTGTCATTACTTTGGGGAGGCATCAATGTGTGAATCTTTGGGGCCTAAGGCAGATTACTTGCTAATGGGCACGTACAAGTCAAATAAGTCTCTGCTGCCACATGTGGCATTAATTTCTGTACAAATCTCCTACCTTGCAGTTGCTTACTGTACCAAGTGATGAAATACAAGGATATTTCATAATATTATTATACAATATAGTACATGTTCAGGACTTACTTTGTAAAGGAAGCAGCTGACAGAGAATTAGTTCAGGGCTGACTATAATGCAAGTAGTATACAGCCAATACATGGGGAGGTAAAGGCTGTGGCTCTGAGCTGAGACTGGCAGAGGTCATAGGGTTCCTGTATTGTGTCCTTGTTCATTCTGTAGCACACTATAATGTCCATGTCATGTATGTTGCAATAAGTTAAATGTGGCCTGAAAACTCTTTTCTGTCTAGACCTAGGCCTATTGGCAGCAGCAGCATTGCCTGCAGGCTGTAGCACATACAAATAGAGTTAAGCAGCAGAAGCAGCTCCTAACGTTTTGTCTGTGTAGACTTTCTCTGTCTGTACTCCACTACTTTTGAAATCCATAGGAACAACCAGCATGGAGTCTAAATGGTTGCTTTATAACTTCTTGAATAGCTCAACCAGATTGGTTCATTAGCATGCAATGCAGCTGCTTATGCTGTAATTAACATCTCTGAAACACAGCCTAGACAGATGCGGTCCATTAATAATCTACTCCACTACAAAAAGGCAAATGTGTCGCTAAACAAACTGATGGTGAGGATATTTCCTACATGTTCAGCAAAGCAAAATATTTCCCAAGCTATCTTTACAGAGGAGTATTGAAATCCAGCAGGTATGCTGTCATTTTTTCTTTACCTACATAATGCATTTGCTGGAATATATTAATGAATAATGTGAAGCAAAGCCTTTTACACTATCTGTATGCATTAGTTAGAAGTGTACTGATGGCATGACCATGTTTGTCAAGGCATTTCAGAGGTACAAATGATTGACAATACATGAATAAAGTAAGCTGTGTGATACATATGTGTGATACATATGTACAAATGTTTCAGGGACATGTCCTCTGAATGCATGCTTAGCATTTGAATGTCTTTTATTAACAAAATGGTTCATGTACCTGTTCTTTAGTGGGTGGGGGAAACAAAGAGAAGGTACTGTTATGTCACAAGCTAGACTGGACTGTTCTTTTGGGGGTGGCACAGTTGAGTTACTGCTAGGGCACATACAAAGATATATTGCCTCTCCTTGTTTTGCATCCTGCCTGTTGTTATTAATTCACATATGTCATATGTGTTATGTATTTCCAGTGGATACTACTCACTGCTTACCTTAACTGTTTTATCTGGTAACTATTACTTTGTAGTTTTGTGATAGTTATGTGTATTATCATTCTATTATGTTTTAGGTTTGAAAATGTCATTGAGGTAAAACCCCCCTTTAGTGAGGCAGAAAACATGATAATAGTGGACATAATACATCAACATGGCTTTTTTCTTCTTGTAAAGAGTCATTACAATATGCCAGAGAGGCTGGAAATATTGCAGCAAATCACTGATAACATAAAAGCCATGGGTGGCCATGGCCATAGTATTGAACAGGTGTACCACAGGGCCACTGAGATGTTCACATCTGCATAGAGGCTTCCTTCTGCTGTTGCCCAAACCAGAGAGTAACTGGGGATGGGTCTGTTATGGAACCACCTCTCACCTCCTGTGAGGAATTCCTGGTGAATCTTCTGACATAGGACAACTCACAGCAGAATGACCCACAACATGTCCTTGATGTCGATGCATCTCCCTCATAGTCCCAGGAAGATCTTCCAGGTAGGCTTTGTTATATGACTAGTTCAATACTGTTGTATAGTAAAACAACTGAAATAAAAATTACTTCTGTGTCACTTGTGTTTTTTTTGGGGGGGATTGAATAATTGAATAAAGTGATAAGCTCAGTTTGGAGTTGTCAGCCATGTTCTTGTTAAAGTAACACATCATGCCGATTGAGAAGACTACATGTAATACCTCCTGTCTTACTGTTAAATGTGATGTTGTTAACCTTACGTCTTACTTAACTGATTTCAGGACGGTCAGGAATCAGCAACATAGGATTCCTGCAGGTGGTATGCCAAATCAAGTTATTTCAATACTGCAGATCAATTTCCAGTAATATAATGTGTCATTTTAGGCCTGTTGTGTGTATTGCTGTACTGTCTGTAACAGTGGCAGCACTGTTAGTTGTTTAGCATATATACTGCACCATAGTTGTGCAATATTAATGTATGCATGTGTTTCCCCCTTTTTATCACAGGTGATCATGACAGAGGGAGTGTGAGCCCTGTGCCACCTGATGTCAGTGTCTCATCAGACACTGATGATGGTGGTGAAACTGAGGTACAGTTGGGTGCTGCACAGGTTGAGTCTGACGCAGAGGTTGACATCTGTTTACTCCCTTCTTAGACACAGCCAGTAGGCCTACGCCTATCCAGTCCACTGAGCCCACAGATATAGGACAGGTGGAGGGCAATGACATTGAGCAGGGAAGTGTGGCTACTGACAAAGTACTGATGAGGTGCCATGCAGGAAGGTTGATGGGGTGCTCAAAGGGACCCTGTTGTCCCTCCTCCAACTGGTGCAGATGTCTGTTCCTGTGTTACTCAATGTATGTTTAGGGTAATCATGGAAGCACAGGCACATTTAGAAAGGTGCTCCACACAAATGCTCAGAGTTGTGGATGTGGCACAATGTGACATGCAAAGTGTAGCCAATTCCCTGGATTGGATGAAGGACACATTGGAATGAGGGGTGTCTGTGATGGACCGAGGGGTGTCTGTCATGGAACGAGTAGTGTCTGTGATAGAACATCTGTAGGGAGGGGAATGGCATCCTTATGGGAGTAGGTCAGTCACAACATCTACTGAAAGCCAATGTGGCCATTCCCGATCATACTCCCATAGTGGCAGTACTTCCAAAGGTCCATCAGGGAGTGTGCAGTCCACATCCAGACATGGCAGGTCATGGGGTTGTGGTCCTAGGCATTTCTGTGAAGGGAGCACATCCAGACATTAGTCATGCCCAGGTAGCAGCACTCAATCTGTCCTTGGGTGTGAAGGTGACAGTGCAACCCCTGGCAGAGCCAGTTCCCATGGTGGGGGCGGGCAACAATGATGAACTGCCACCTCTACCATACATGGCTCACACCTGTCCAACAGACCAAGATATATTGCTAGCACTGAGCTTGGCTGTGTTAATGCAGACTCTTACACGCCACTTTCACAAGGAGCACCCCTACAGACACACACACAGCCTTCCTGCTTCCCTTTCTCCCTCACATACACTCATCAATTATTTGTGTCAGCCTAGGCCTTCTGCCCCCCCCCCCCCCAGTATCCTGTGCAAGTGATAACTGTCATATCCCTGTTTTTTCTCTTTTGGATTCAGGGATAGAAACACGTTGTGTCCGATGCACAGTGTGCATAGCTACATTAGTGCCTAGTATATCTGGATTTGTGTTGTTGAACTGATAATTGTACCTGTCAGTTATATTTGCCTCACCAAATGAAACAGTGGATAGCATCATCATGACAGTACTTTCTAGTGTATTCTCTTGTAAGGGTTGTGAAGTCAGGAACTGCAATGTGTGTCATTACATCATAACCTTTCTCTTTAATGGTTTCTAGTACATATGTATGGTGCACATCATAACCCACACCACCATATGCAGATCCCAGGATTATATGACAGCACTGTAGTTAAACTCATCAGAACAGTAATGCAATATAATAATTTCTTTTGCAGAAACTTTACCAGACACATGCAGCAGCTGGACAGACCACAGGGCTTTCTCATCAAGATAACACAGGGCCTGCTAACCATGAGATGATGTATGTGGGTAGATTAAAAGACATGTTACTGCCATCTATCTAATATCACATTACATTGTACCTGTTATTCTAAGCCTATTACTTTTGGTTTAAGCATTTGGGCTTCAGGCCAGTTGTCTTACATTACAAAGGTTTGTAGTCTACACACTGGTGAGAAGAGAGGGTAGCCTCTGCCCTTCTGGGCTGGGAATTGCTGGTTGAATGTTTATTGTGTCTGCTGTTCTAAGTCTCTTTGTTATGATTTAAGCACTTGGCCTCAAGACTAGTTATTTTATTTTAGGAATGTTTGTGGTGTAGACTCTTGGGGCAGAGAGCCTACACCCTTCTAAGCTGGCAATTGCTGGTTGAAGGATTATTGTGTCTGTTATTCTGAAAGTGTCTTAGTTCTAGTTTAAGCACTTGTGCTCCAGACCACTCATTTCACTCTAGGAATGTTTGTTGTCTACACTCTTGTTGGAGTATTCTACTGGATTGCTGTTTTATTTAAAATGTTTGTTCTTCTCTTGTAATTGTGATTTGTTGCACTTTGGATTTCTAGGACTTCTGCATTTTATAGCATAGACTCGATTCAGACGTGCTGAATTTAGACTGTTTGGTATCACTGGAGTACTAAACCAGCCCTCTTATATTAAGAAGGCACCCTTGCACCCTTTTGGCAGAACTGTACAACAAAGAACCCATCTGACTTGGAGATTGCTGGAATAAGGCTCACTGTTTGACTTTCCTTTGTTTTACCTGTTTAAAATAGTTTAACTTCACTTGTATCCTATCATTGTGTTTTGGGGTGTTTGCTCTCAGTTTACCATAGCCACTCAGAGCTTGCACTGCTACCCTGTGAACAACTCAAGTGTGCATTGTGAAACACTGACACATTTTTGTAATCCTAGCCCTCCATAGAATAGACACATTTTGTTAGTCTTACACCAAAACTTGGTCCATCTAGCACATTCCCCACTAGTTACTACAATATATACCTTCCATAATGGATGGACAGTTTCCTACCATGTCTCCAGGTAGCCTGATTTACATGTACATCCTGACACAACAGAACAATTGCCTCATGTATCCTGACAACCAGTTACTGCTAAAACAAACTAATAGAACATGTGAGACCTGTATCTATACTATGAATTTGGAATCAGTTCTCTCACACAACAACAAACCAGATATCAAACATGTTGTCAGCATTCACAATTCACCTGTTGCACATAATCTCACAGCACATAAACCCACATATGTGGAGGTACTCACTAGAAACCTAACTAAAGATCGGAGACCTCTGAAGTGCAAAACTACTACACACAGTGCAAACCCAACAGAATCCGGTACACATAATAATTCATACACCAGTGTCTCAGCCAGTAAGCCCCTCAGGTAAAACACCTTAAAACCAAATGTCTTGCTCACAAGTGACTCCATAATGAGATATACAGATTTCCCCCTCACCCGCTGGACAAAGAGAAAGTCACAGTCAGCTGCTTGTCAGGTACTAGGGTCCATTTGAAAATATACGCACTCAAGTCTCAAACCAAAAGTACCATTATGACTCTGTCATAGTCCATGTTGCAGTGAATGGTGATGTATCTTACTGTACTATATGAAGGTGCTTGCATCCCCCATAGTTGCCTTTTTATGCAATGTCAGAACAACTAAAGTCCTGGCATAAAAGAATCTACCCCAGATAAACTAAAGGATATGCTGCTTAATGCAAGGAGTGTAAATCAGAAACTACTCACTGGAAGAATGCCTTACCTTGATAGATGCCCATGTCTGTGGAGTCTCACAGACATGGTTTAAGGCCAAAGAGAACACCTTGACCATGCAGGGGTACAATGCCTTCCACAAATTCACACATCAAAACTAGCATGAAAGAAGCAAGGGTGGAGGTATATACATCTTCATTAAAGACAAATTCATCACATGACTGGTCAAAGCGTATGACTCTGTAGCGCTACTCCAACTAACTGTATGTAAAACCACCTTCCATATCATTGATAGTTATAGGTCCCCCACCATGAACCACAAGAACCACTCTGCCTACTTGGACCTAACTGAGTCACTCACTAGACAGCCAAACACCTTGGTAATGTGTGATTTCAACTATTCCATCAATTTGGAGTCATATATGTGCACAAACACACTCACCCTAAGGTTCCTAGACTTTGTTAATACACATGCTGTGCAACAGATAGTCTGCAACCCCACAAGGGATTTGAATGTCCTAGACTTAGTACTGAACAACATAGTGGTTTTCTGCACTAACCCCTGCATGTTGGCCTCCCTGGTCAGGTCAGATCACAACTTAGTCTCATTCATATTCACAATCATACCCGACACCCACAAAGAGCAGAAAAGTTGAAACATTTCTCCAAAGCAAACTATAGGCTCCTAACCAATGCGATAAAGAGTTGCAAACCCCCTGCTACCTCTGTCAACAATGACTGCTATACAGAGGTAACCAAATGGCTTATATAAACAGCTATACAAATGTATAGAGTCAGCTGAAAGTGAAAAAAACAAGTTCCTCACAGAAAACAAGCCACCCTGGTAGGCATCAAGCATATAAAGGTTATACAACAAGTGGAGAAAGTAATGTCTAAGAACAAGAGGATAAAGCCTGGTATCAGCCAGGTGAAAGCGCTTGTTTTAAATTTGACTGCTAGTTGTTTTCACTATTGTCACATCTATTAAAGACTTTGTGCAGAAAACTTCATGGTTGGCCGTCTTTGCTGTGGTTTGTACTACTTCTTGGTTGGTGACTTACTACATTTTCATGTGTAAGAACAAGAGGAACTGACTCAGCAGAGGAAGGACACCCTCCACAGCTTGAACATGGAAATTAGCTATCTTGAAACGTCCTCAAAAGCCACATACAGGGGGGGGCATGGCCAAGGATGAACACAGGATAGCAGCAGATTTCTTCAGCTCCACCAATTTCATTACATTGACAGGAATTAATTACTTACAAAATTAATTCTTGAAGTAATTTTCTTTCTAAATATGTTTGTTTTATATAGTTCTTGAACTATATCTAAAAAAGAAAGGAAATCTTAATAATATTCCTGTCAGAAATTACTTTGGAAATTTTCCTGTCAGTTTATCAGTCTGAAATGAGTTCCAGTAAGACAAATTCTCAAGACTCCAGCATCAAGAAAGAACTTCAGTCTCTGATAATTATAGTCCAGCAACTTACTGCTAAGATGGATAAAATGGATACTAAAATAGACACTTTCATAGAAAAACTACAAAACAAATAGACTTGTTACATATGGACCTGCAACAACAGAAGATCCAGATGACAGGCATAGAAGAAGCTGTGAATGACATGGAAAATAAAATACAAGAAGAGGAAATCAACATTGAGTTTCTGCTGAAACAAAATACACATTTACAAACAAAGCTGGATGACCTGGAAAATAGATCTAGGTGCAATAACATTAGGATTTTTGGACTGCCAGAAAATATTGAAGGTAACAATATTACTTCTTTTTTAACAACATGGCTCCCTAAAACTTTAGATTTACCAGAAGCATTCTCTTTTGGTATCGAAAGAGCACATAGATCTATAGCTAATACTAACTCTAACAAAAACTATCCTAGATCAGTTATAGTTAGATTTCTATCATCTTTTGATAAAGAGATGGTTCTTAAATCTGCTTGGGCTAAAGCTCCTGTTAAGTTTAATGAGACAACTGTGCGTTTTGACAATGACTATTCTTCCATGGTAATTGCTAAAAGAAAAGTTTTTCTGCCACTAGTAAGGGAGCTTAAAAATGCACAGTTTAAATCATACCTTCTGTTTCCTGCCAAGCTTAAAATCTTCCTTCCTGATGGTCCTAAGGTCTTCGATGATTTAGACTCTGCTTTACTGTTTGTCAAAGAAAAAAGGATTTTGGATAAAATAGAAGAAATGGAATGGGCTAGTTCTTCATTAAAGAGATTGGCAACTGAAGCTTCCTGGAAGACTTCAGAGAAGAAGAAGAGACTAAAAACAAATGATTTGTTATATGTTTTTCTCTCTCATCATTTTAGTTCATTATTAATCTTTTTGAATATAGTTCCTGCATTTCCAGAAAGCCACAAATATTTTGGAAAAGATTTAATCAAAGTTATTCTCTATGTGCAAAGAAATGTTTTGTTTCATAACCAGTCAAAATGCCTGAGGATTTAATGGCAGGCTGTGACTCGATTTGTTTTTCTTTCTGAAAAAAGTAAGGTTAGTAATTTGATACATTTTTTTTATCTTTATCTTTTTTTTTCCTTCTTCTTTTATTATTTTCTTTGTTTAAACAATGACATTCTATTTAGATTATGTAGTGGGTAAAGGGTGGGGGAGGGCAGGGAGAGAACAGTAATGAAAATATCATTAATAGAATAATAACATATTTATTTCTTGTAAAAGTTTATAAGTTCTTCAAATGCTATTTCTAATTATACTTTCTTGATTATACTGCTTATGCTTGTTTGTAAATAATCTGTCATGCTTTAACTAATAATAATAAGAACTAAATAAGAGTAAATAATATGTTTTATTTTTAACTCTATTAATATAAACAGTAAGTAACATTCCATTGTATATACTTCTTACAGCTTTCTCTTACATTTTTTATTTCTGCCTCACTCCCTTTTATTTTCTACTCTCTTTTCTTTTCTTTATTAATATATAGAAATGCTTTTGACTGTGTGGGCACAGTGAATAATAGGATTTGTATGAAAATTGAGTTGGGAGAAGAATGCTGAGTTTTATTGCTTGTTGGTAATTTTGAGTTTAATTTCACTTGCATAGAGGCTGTGATGATCTGTGGAATACATTGTGGAGGTTCTGTCATGTTTAGATGCATTTACACTGCTAAATGAATGTTTGTCACTAGTTTTAATAAGTTTCCGCCAAAATGTTAAGAGAGACAATCTGGGATGTGGGCTGTCTTATGCACAATGTCCTTGAGTTACCTCAGAATCTTCAAATCACAGAATTCTCACAGAGAAACTGAAAGCAGTTAGTATAAACATTGACAAGGTTATCACACTGACACACCACAGATTCAGGAAAAATACTCTGTTCATAAAATATGTCAGTTATAATGAGTTTAAATGATGTAGTTTCTTGTAGTAAGTAAATGTCTTATTTTAGAAGGCATAAAAATGAAACATTTATTTAAATGTTTTTGAAAATCTACTTAACAGCAGCATAATAATCTGTGTTAAAAATTTGTGTTCCAAACATATACTTTACTATAACTCATTTAATTCATCTGATTGACAAACATAAATAATCTTATAACTCTATTCTGGAAGAAATGTCATGTGATATATTTTAAAGCAGTAGGTTAGCATGATTGTAAAATCTGGTTACCAATATGTGTTTGCTGTGCATTATTTTGTATAAAGCAGACAGATTTATTCTAGGGACAGCAAGTAGGATAGTGCTTTACAAAGACACAACTCAGTGAGATCAGATATATATATATATATATATATATATATATATATATATGTGTGTGTGTGTGTGTGTGTGTGTGTGTGTGTGTGTGTATGTATGTGTGT
The DNA here is from genome assembly GCF_019279795.1 of Protopterus annectens. Lineage (NCBI taxonomy): Eukaryota > Metazoa > Chordata > Ceratodontiformes > Protopteridae > Protopterus > Protopterus annectens. Next base: position 468,390,890 of record NC_056751.1, read on the forward strand.
GTGTGTGTGTGAGTGTGATGGCTTTTTTTCTGAGAATCTGCATAACTATCCAATATGATTTATAATAATTTCTATGAATACAATATTTTACTCTATTGACAAAATGAATGTTTGCCACAAGTTTTAATACGTTTCCGCCAAAATGTTAAGGAGACAATCTGGGATGTGGGCTGTCTCATGCACAGTGTCCATGAGTTTCCTCAGAAGCTTCACTCACAGAATTTTCACAGAGAAACTGAAAGCAGTTAGTATAAACATTGACAAGGTTATCACACTGACACACCACAGATTCAGGAAAAATACTCTATTCATAAAATGTGTCAGTTATGATGAGTTTAGATGATGTAGTTTCTTGTAGCAAGTAAATATCTTATTTTAGAAGGCATAGAAAATGAAACATTTATTTAAATGTTTTGAAAATCTACTTAACAGTAGCATAATAATCTGTGTTAAAACTTGTGTCCCAAACATATACTTTACTATAACTCATTTAATTCATCTGATTGACAAGCATAAATAATCTTATAACTCTATTCTGGAAGAAATGTCATGTGATATATTTTAAAGCAGTAGGTTAGCATGATTGTAAAATCTGGTTACTAATATGTGTTTGCTGTGCATTATTTTGTATAAAGCAGACAGATTTATTCTAGGGACAGCAAGTAGGATAGTGCTCTACAAAGACACAACTCAGTGAGATCAGATATATATATATATATATATATATATATATATATATATATATATATATATATATGTGTGTGTGTGTGTGTGTGTGTGTGTGTGTATGTATATATGTGTATGTGTATATGTATGTGTGTGTGTGTGTGTGTGTGTGTGTGTGTGTGTGTGTGTGGGTATTTGTGTGTGTGTATATGTGTGTGTGTATATGTATGTGTGTGTGTCTGTGTTTATGTGTGTGATGGCTTTTTTTTTTTTAGGTAATAGCGCAGCTGTTTCTGAGAATCTGCATAACTATGCAATATGATTTATAATAATTTTTATGAATACAATATTTTACTCTATTGACAATAATGAGTTTAAGTAAATGCTCATATACAAACAATTCAAGATTTTTTTGGAAGCTGTTGATAGAATTCACATGACAGAAAATAGATGCATCTTAATGCATGTAATGTCTGAATCATATTAGCCAAAGTTTTGATTTAAATGAATGTTAGAACATAATTTTCTCTCCTCTTGATTTCTAACATTAAGATTATTTGAATGCTATTAGAATACAAGTGTTATATATTACATAGATCTATATAATAGTATGAACAGTTTTAAAAAAAAAAAAAAAAAAGTTTATTTTAGTTTATATGATGCTGTTTTACCAAATGTGTAGTTTTGTCTTGATAGATAATTGAATTGAAAACTGTTAACCTCAGTTAAATATAACTAGTATTAAATTGATAAGGTGGTAGCTGAGGTACTGCTGCTTAGGGTAGGGGTTAACTTGAGTAGTAAATACTTCTCTAAGTTGGAGTTTTCAACTCAGGCGGATGCAAGGTTTAATCCTTACATTATTTTCACTTGTTCATTGTTATATGTATATAGTTTTGACATCCACAATATATTTTGTACACTCATTGTCACTACAAACAAAATTGAATCCTATACAAAATCCCATAAGAGATTTAATAAATACAGCTATATTTAAAGGTACACCTAAAAGAGGAGATGTAACATTATTTATCTTGTTATTTGTTATTTCGATCATAAGATTCTTGAGTTTTAAAAATGCCAAATGACATCTTTAAAAGGAATTTCTTTAAACATTAATGGATTGAATAATCCGTGTAAAAGGGCAAGCCTAATAAGATACATTAATCTACACAAGGCCAATATAGTCTTCCTGCAAGAAACCCATCTCTTGAAAAAAGATATTGATAAACTAGCCACTAATAAGTATACAGTATTGGTTAGTTCAGAGCACACTCAGAAAAAGAGGAGTGGCTATTTTATGGAATAAAAGTATGCCCATTCCTAAAACCATTAAGTCTTATCAGGATGACAAAGGAATGTTTTGTATGGTTACAATACAAATTAATGGGAAGACTTACACTTTAATTAATGTATATTGGATACCTGGAATTGATATTAATACAGTGAAACATCATATTGATAAGATCATATCATTCTCTGTAGGGGATATTATTTTAGCTGGTGATTTTAATTGTATACTACATGAAAGTGATACTACCACTATAAAGAAAAGAAGAATTACATCTAATGCAAAACATTTAAATGATTTTGCTAATTCTTATCATTTGAATGATATTAATAATCAGATAGAGTCAAAATCATTACCATACACCTTTTTCTAACAGATACAAAACTTATTCAAAAATAGATAGGGTCTTTATTTCTAACCAGGTGGTAACAGATTTAATTAATTCCAAAATCATTTCATGTCCTATATCTGATCATAACTCAATTGATTTTGAATTCATGATAAAAAATACTCATAATGTTCAGATCAAAAGGATACCAGCATACTTAACTCAGCTAAAAGACTATAAAGAATATATACTTTCAGAAGTACAACATTTTCTAGACATACATAATACTCCTGAAGTCTCCATTGTCTATGTTTGGGATGCCTTAAAATCATATCTATATGGACAAAGTATCAGATGGTATAATAACAAAAGGAAATCTTGGGATAAGGAATTGTTAGATATTCAAAGTAAACTAGACTCTTATAAACATAATAATAAAGAAAATATTATGGACAAGAAAGTTATTGAAGAAATAAACAAACTAAATGAGAAATACAAAGAAATTTTAACTCATAAAGTTAAAATAACTTTAGAGAAATACAAGTTTTGTCTTATTCAATAAGCCCCAAATACTTACATAGACTTAAAAATAAAACAAAAGATTGAATAAACAAAACCATATCAAAGAAATCTTTTCTCTAAGGAAAAGAAGAATGTTTCTAGTATACCAGAAATACTGGATGAATTTAGAAATCACTTTCACAAGATTAACCATAACAACATTAACATGGAACCTAAAGATAAAATAAAGGAGTTTATAACCACAAACATGAATAAAAAGCTTAATAAACAACAGATTAAACTATTGGACAAGAGTATTTCATATACAGAAGTTATTACACAAATAAATAAGCTTAAATCAAACAAAGCACCGGGTAATGATGGTATTATACCAGAGATATATAAAATCCTTTCTAAAACTACATATTCACTAATACATAAGGTTTTTATTCTGGTCCAAACTGAGTTAATAACCCCCCCCCCATCTTGGCAATATACATTTATTTCACCAATTTTAAAACCTAATAAAGATCCAACTAGATGTTCTTCATATTGACCCATCTCATTACTTAATGTTGATTATAAAATGTTTATGAGTATTTTTGCTGATAGATTGAAGACAATTATCCCCGGCATTATAGACATAGATCAGATGGGCTTCATTGTAAATAGAAATACTTTTGATAATATAAGAAGAACTTTAACATTAATTGATTTTGCAAATAGGAAAAAGAAAGATTTAACACTTATTAGTCTTGATATAGGTTCAGCATTTGATTCAGTAAGTTGGGACTATCTGTTTACCTTACTGAAATGCACAAATTTCTCTGATGCATTTGTAAATTTAATTGAGCATTTATACAAAGGAACGCTGGCTTATATTAAGGTAGGAACATATGTTTCACAAAAATACCCATTCTTAAAGGTACAAAGCAAGGATGTCCACTTTCTCCACTATTATTCACTTTAGTAATGGAGCCTTGGGCTAATTTGATTAGAAACAGTACTGACATAGAGGGTTTTGAAATAGAAGAAAATACAACATCAAAAATTCAACTTTTTACAGATGATGTTCTAATTACATCAGCAGGATCTAATTCTTCTATGCAGTCTTTATTTGATAAAATGATGAATTTTAAAAGTATTTCTGGTTTAATATTCAATGAAGAAAAACTAAAATACTACCTATATATACACGAAAAAATACTCTCATTAGTGATTTTACTAAATATGTACCCAACTCAGGTCAGATAACTTATTTAGTTATAATACTATCTAAAGATATTAAATCTATTATATATAATAACTATAATACCTGTTTTCTTAATATACAAAATCTTTTTAATACCTGGAATAATATGTTTTTACTATGGAGGAGAGACTTACAATTATTAAAATGATAATATTCCCCAAGATTTTATACTTAATACAATCAATAATACTTTCACCTACAAAAATAACTATCAAGAAACTGAATACACTAATGTTAAATTTCTTATGGGCACCTAATAGACCTAGGATTGCATTAAAGAAACATACTAATAGCTGGTCTCAAGGGGGTATTTCCTTTCCAGACTTTAATTTATATATTATCTCTTCTATTATAAAAGTTATTACTTTATTAATAGATTGGTCATATGTCGCAAAATGGAAAGATTATTGGGAGCTAATTAGTATGCACTTCATGAAAATCTCCTTAACACATAAAAATATGATTATAAATAACTCCATGTTGTGGTTGCTAAAGGAATTTTGTACTTCACCTATTACACCTAAACATATGGTCTGTTACCCATTAAATATTATTGTTAGTTATCGTAACTTTATATTCATGCACCCTAAGTATAGGGAATGGAATTTTATTGTATTCCCTATAATTTATACTCAGGGTATGCTTATGTCATCTACTTCTGAAGGAGCTCATTTAGCTATAGATAATAATCTAAAGTACTGGTATCAGCTGATATCTGATAATAAAGTTAAAAATCTAGATTTCTTAAAACAAGAATTTGATCTAAGAGAAACTTGCTGGTTAGAGGTTCAGATCTTTAGACAACATCTCATTGATAGAATAGATCTAATGTCTATAACAGTTAAAGAATCTATTCCAAAACTGATTGATTACTTGATAATAAATTTACAGCATAAAGTTTCTGATAAAGGTAAACTTTCATATATACATAAAATTATCAGACAAGAAACTTTTTACAATGTAGATTCATACTGGAATTATTTCACCTCTATTAATGGGGACCCACCAACTCAACAAGATAAACAATATATATTGGAATCTGCTTATAGAACTACATCTTCCATTGTCTGGAGACTTTATACATGGAAATTTTTACATAGATCTTTTTATACACCTTTGATGATGAATAAAATTAATAATAAAGATAATCTATGTAAGAGATGTAATGTAGAAGTTAATGCTGACTGGGCTCATATGTTTTATGACTGTATGAAGTTGAAAGAATACTGGAAGTCAATTAATGAATTTTTGCAGGCTCTTTTTACAGATAATTTCATTATTTCTAAGTCTCTTATATTATTCAACACACCTGTACCTCAATGTGTTAAAAAGATTAAGCTTCACTTGTTATGGTCTATCCTAGCAGTGGCTAGGAAAATAATAACTAGAAATTGGATTTCAGATACACCTCCTTCGTTCAATGAATTTAAAAATGTTATGAATATAATGTGTCATATGGAAATAAGCACAATTAGAATGAGAACAACTAGAAAAACATCACATTTTATTGTATGGGATAATTTACAAAATTTGTTAAAAAAATTCTAATTTCAATAGCACAGTATTTTAGTTTAATTAATTGATCTGATTGTAGTGGATGTCTTTGTAAATACTTTAGTTGTTTTGTTGAATATTATAATAATACCTATTTTTAATTATTTGTATAAAATTGTTATGATATTTCTCTTATATGTTAAAACAATAAACTTGTTTTGAAAAAAAAAAAAAAAAGCCACATACAGACCTAAAGATAATCAGGAGGCATTCTTTAGCTATGTCAGACATTTAAAGTGAAGGTTCAGCTTTGTGCCCAAGTAGTATAGGTTCATAGGTTCATAGGTAGGTACTAAGCTATCTGCCTGAAGGCATTTATAAGCCTAGCCAGAATGTGTTGGCTTTTGCCTCCCCCTTAGATTAGTTTCCTGTGCCTCTGTCCAGCAGAGCCACTGAAGTGATCCCCGGGGTAAACTTTCTGTTTCCCATCCACTCGTCAAGGTTTCTCTTGAAGAGAGTTAGTGAGCAGCTCTTCCTAATGTAGATTGGAATCTTGTTCCAAAGCATGGGAAGTCTCTGGGACAAGAATCTATCCCTATTTATTGTTGAGGTGAGGTTCAGATCCCTAGAGCATGTGGCTCGAGGGGGTATGGTTTTCTTTAGGTGGAGCATGTCCATCAATTCTGGGTTGGACATGGCCTTGTATGTCAGGCAGAGATCACCTCTGAGTAGGCAGTATGCAACGGAGTACAGCTGGAGTTTCTTTAGTTGAGCGGCATAGGGCATCTGTTTGAGGCCAGTGATCCCATTGGTGAGGTACTTCTGTGGTCTTTACAGCTGTTGCAGGTGTCTTGTAAGGTACATCCCAAATGGGGCATTGTACTCTATTATGGGTCTGATGAGTGATGAGTACAGGGGCACAATGACCTCTTTTGATCTGGATGCGAATCCTTTTGTGATGAGGTGGGCCACATAGAAGGATTTTCTAACCACTTTGGCAATGTGATTATCAAAGGAGAGCTTACTATCTACTTCTGTCCACAGATCCCTTATTATGTCTTCCATATTTAGGGGGCTAACACCTATATGGTAGTTTGTGGGTACTTTATTTTTTTCAAAGGGTCTGACTATGCACTTTTTGGCATTTAGCTTGAGGCCATGATTTTGACACCAGGTATCCTTCTCATAATAGCCCCTAGTTTGCAGTCATTTGTGAACTTGGTCAGCCATAGCCCTCCTGTGCTTGCCTGTACCTCTGAGAAGTATATGCCAAACAGGAGGGGTCCTAGGACTGAGCCCTGGAGAACACCACTTGTAACCAGTTTAGAGTCGGACCTAGCTCCTGCAACTCTCACTATGTGGGTTCTGTCCGTGAGCCAGTTGGCAACCCATCTTGTGACATAGGGATTTATGTTCAGGCTGGTGAGCTTGTCTATAATACCAGAATGGGGAATGGTGTCAAAGGCCTTTGTGAGGTCTAGGTAGGCTGTGTGTACCACCTTTCCCTCATCTATAGCCTTGGTAACTGTCTCAAAGAATTCCAGTAGGTTTAAGAGGCATTATCTGCCCTTAACAAAGCCGAACTAGGTAGGGTTCAGTGTTTGGAGGTTCCCAATGTTTCTGTTAATGAGTTCCATGATGATGCACTCCTTAGCCTTGCAGAACAAGCTAGTCAAGCTTATTGGGCAATAGTTCCTGGGGTCTGTTGTGGCTCCACCTTTGTGGAGTGGAATAACCATTGCTGTGTGCCACTCTACTGGTACATAGCCTGTGAAGAGGCTGAGTTTGAACAGTGTGTTTAGGTGAGGGGTTAGTTCATCTTTGAGCTCATGTAGGGCGCAGCCTGGGACACCGTCCGGTCCCATGTTTTTGGCTTTGAAGAGGGCTGTTTTAACCTGAGTGTCTGTGATTTCAGGGGCTCTACATTCTTCTGATATGGTTATGGGCCCTCTTGGGGGTGAGGGGGGATGAAGTTTGCACTGAACCTGTCTGCCAGGATGTTGGCGATATCGGTCAGTTCAGTGTATTTTGTGCCATTCTGCACTAACTCCGAGCAGATCTGAGCATTGCCAGTTAGATTCTTGACATAGCTAAAGAATGCCTTGTGGTTATCTTTGGAGTGCTTGGCAATTTTTCTTTCGAAGCTAGCCTTGGATGATTTTATGAGGGATCGTAGTTTCTTGCTGATACTGATCAGGGATGTCTTCCCTTCTTGGGAGTTTACTCTATTCTGTACTAGTTTCCTCCTTCTGTTGCATAGCTTGTTTATGGCAGGGGTTCACCAGACTGGTTTCCTTTTCCTGGAGGAGAGAGTCTTGGTTTTGCTTGGGATAGCACGATCCATGCATTCTTGTAGGTGCCTGTAGAATGCATTAGTAAAGGATTTTATAGCTTGGTCAGCATTATCCTTTAACATGGGGGCTTCGAAACTTTTTGCCTCAGTCTTAACTAAAGTGAAGTTTGCTTTTGAAAAGTTTTTCACTGTGGTTTTCTTGACCGGGGGTGGGGGCGGAATGTGGCTATCCAGCGTGCTTTGTTTATGGTCATATCTAACCAGCAAGAGGTGGTCCTCTGGTGTGGAACACCAGTCACCCATGTTGGTGATGACCAGGTCCAATATGTTGTCAACTCTGGTGGGAGTGTTGACCAGTTGATCCAGGACATTTGAGTTTATAAATTCTAGGAAATGTTGGGCAAGGTAGTTAGTACTTAAGTAGTTCTCCCAGTTAATGTTTGGGTAATTGAAATCACCCAATATTAGGGTGTTTGGTAGGACCTTTATTTTTCCCAGTATTTCCAGAAATGTGGAATGGGGGTCCTGGGACATGGTGGGTTATCTGTAGCAAGCTACAATTTGAATTGCAGTTTTGCTCGTTGTTAGTTGCATTGCGCTGTGCCACTAACCTAGAGGTGTGGGTATCCTTGATGAATATGGATACGCCCCCCACCTTTTGTATTTTGGTCCGGGTTCTGTGGTTGAAATGTATGGTATAAGTTGTAGCCTGGTAGTGCTGGGGTGCTCTCTGGAGCCTTAAACTAGGTTTCTGTTACTGCACATATATCAATTTTCTCTATACTAAGGAGTGCCTTGAGTGTATGTATTTTGAGGTTTAGACTTCTGGCATTGAGAAGCATTACCCTCAGTTTTTTGTTACTTGTGCTATTTAATATTGGATGGTAACATTCATGCTTACCCTGAGGCCATTGGCAACCTTCTACCAGAGAGTTTGGGGAAAACTTCACCCCTCTGTCCTCACCAGACACACCCCAAAGCATACCTGTCACCAGTCCTCTACCTAGTAACTTCCTGTGAACCCTAAGGTAATATCTGCTTGGGCTCCAGGCCAGTGTCTGATCCTGGACTGGTGGGATGGCTGTATATGCAATAATCTGATATAGCTGATTACATCAGCATTGTCTGTTGAGCATATGGTGATAACAGTGTCTTGCATGCTGGTGTAAAATGTTTTCTGTAATGTCAAGTAACAGTTGTCATGCACACACAGTTGATTGCAGTGAGAACAGAACCCTTACCTATCTAAGGTACACAGACTACAGAACACAGTACTATAAGCAAGTGCCATGGCACATGTCTGACTTTTACATCTCTGCAGGTCAACTTATAATGGATGACATCAGCAAGCTATGTGGGAGACAAGAGGTTGGGAGGCTGCATGAATTGGATGTGTAGGCTTCTACAGGTATAAAAAGACTAGCAAGCCATGCCATTGGAGAAGTATCTGTAGGATAGCGCATCTAGTCCGCTGAGTAGAGACACACGCCCAGCTGACTGCAGTGAGAACAGAACCCTTACCTAAGTATACAGAATATATAAAGCAGTACTTTACACAAGCACCATGACGCAAGTCTGACTTTTACTTGACTGCAGGTGAACTTATGGTATATGACATCAGCAGGCCATGTGGGGGACAACAGGTTGTGAGGCCTGCATAAGCACATAGATTCATAGGTTTATATGAGGCCAGTAACCTAACTGTACAGTGTGGCGTAGGTGTGTAGAAGCCTAGCTGTGTAAAAAGACAAGTATCCTTATTGAGCATAGTTGGATGTTTGAGTTTAGCAGAGCAAGGTTGTCAGCACCAGCAAATGGCCCTGTCCATGAGGGAGCAATGACATTATATATTACACTTTGTAATGTGGTTGATATATGTGTATAAAAAATACTGAGCCTCCAGGGTTGTATTGTTTGGGTGGGGTGGATAACACATGTGTGTATGGTGAATATATGATGTATACTGAGAATGTGCCCTGAAAAACTGATCATATATACAGAAGATTAGCTGAATTTAGACTATCACCTCCAGAGAGAGAGAGAGAGAGAGAGCGGTAACAACAATGTAATCATGTTGTATAGCCAACTGGATCGAATCAAGTGTGTCAAGTAGATGTGTGCAACATGGAGAACTATGTTTTTTGAAGAGAGAGGAATGTTGACATAGGGACACAGGTTTGTCTGATGCAGGTATGTTGGCAAGGTGAGGAAGCAATTGTTGACAGAGAGGAAATACAAGACAAGAGACAGGGATGGTGAAGAATACAAGAGGTGGGTGAACACCATGGTCGGTTTAAGGGTGTGGACCTCACAAACCCATGGATGTCAAGTAGGGTGATAGTAAGTTTTGAGTCCTCACCCACTGGACTGTCATCACTGTCATGTCACTGCACCAATGTCTGCAGTGTTTGACAGCTGTGTCTCCTTGTGTTATTCAATACAATGAGGGAGAACAGTTTCACCATCTGGCATAGGCATGTGCCCACAGTGTGGCACACAATCCTATGCACCATTCCTGACAGTTTTTTTGGGTGATAAAAATCATCCCCTCAGTCACTGCTCCTGGAGGGAACCACAGGCCTATCCTCTGGGCCAGAAGTATCTGAGAGGCCAGGTAGTGCAGGGGCAGCACAAGGGGTGTTACCAGGTTGTGGGTCAGATGTGCTAGGCTTTGGTGCCATAGCCAGTGGAATGGTGGCAGGTGGATCCAGTGGGCTATGCCTACCCCATCTGTGTTGGGGGGGAAAGAAAACAAATAAAAAAAACAAAAAACAAAAAACAAAAACAAAAGGGAAAATAAGGGTTAGGGTTAGAGATTGCACAAGTTGCCTTATTTGCTTATTTAGGCTGAGGAGGGTGGTCTTCCAGTTCTGGGTTCTCATTTTCTATTTGTAGACAGCAGCTTCTTTTGCTTACTGTATAACCTAGTAATGACAGATGTGTGTCTGTCCAGGACAAGATAACAGTGTCTTACAGCCTAGTGTAAAAGGCTTACTGTATAGTCCAGCAATAGCTCTCACACACACACACACACACACACACACACACACACACACACACACACACACACACACACACACACACACACACACACCAACCCCCACCATTTCACTGCAGTGAGATTATAACACCTACCTAAGTACACAGATTACAGAACACAGTACTTAACTCAAGTGGCACAGCTCCAGTCTGACTTGGAGTGAGTCAGAAAACACTTTATAGATACTGACATCAGCAGGGACTGTTGAGGAAAGATAAGTGTCCCACAGGCTGCTGTAAAAGACTCTCTGTAAAGTCCAGCAACAGATAACAGCTCTCTCTGTCACACACACACACACACACACACACACACACACACACACACACACACACACACACACACACACACACACACACACACACACACACACACACACACACACACACACACACACACACAAAACCTCCCATTTGACTGCAGTGAGAACAGAACCCCTACCTATCTAAGTACATACACTGCAGAACACACTACTTAATGCACATTCCACAGCACAAATCTGATTTTGTCAGGACTGCAGGTTAACTTATAGTAGATGACATTGGTAGACCATGTGGAAGACAAGAGGTTGAGAGGCTTGCATGAAATGGATGTATAGGCTTGTGCAACTCTAAAAAAAACTGGCATCCCATGCCATTGGAGAAGTAACTGTGGGATACACACTTCTGTTCTTCTGTGTAGACATACTCACATGCACCCAGTTGACTGCAGTGAGAATAGAACCCCCATCTATCTAAACACACAGTCTACAGAACACAGTACACATTGCATTACCACACATTTCACAGCACAATTCTGATTTTGTTAGGACTGCAGGTGAACTTATAGTGGATGACATTGATGGGCCATGTGGGAGACAAGAGGTTGGAAGGCCTGCATGAAATGGATGTGTTGGCTTGTGCAAGTCTCAAAAAACAGGCAGGTCATGCCATTGGAGAAGTAACTGCGGGATACACACTTCTGCTCTTCTTTGGAGACACATACACACATACACACACACACACACACACACACACACACACACACACACACACACACACACACACACACACACAAACACACACAGTTGACTCCAGTGAGACTAGAACCCCCTACCTATCTGAAGACATAGGCTACAGAATGCGGTACTTATAGCAAATGCCATGGCACAAGTCTGATTTTAACAGGCCAGCATATGAACTTATAGTAGGTGATATTGACAGGCCATATGGGAGACAAGAGGTTGGGAGGCTTGCATAGGTACATTGCTTTATAGTGTCATCTAAGGCTATTAGCCTAATAGCAGTAGGCTGTTTGGAAGCCTAGCAGTGTAACAACACATGCACCCTTACTGAGCATATTTAGCTGTTTGAGTTTTGCAGAGCAAGGCTGTGAGCACCACCAAATGGCCCTGTCCATGAGAGAGCACACAACATTATGTATAATACTTTGTATTGTGGTTGATATACATGTGGAAAAAATAATGAGACCCCAGGATTGTAATGCTTCTTTGGGGTGGTTTGGACTTAAACAAATGGATATATTGTAAATATATGACATATAGTTATATTATGCCCTTAGTTTGCAATGTTTCCACATGTAGTTTTATGTCTTTAAAAGGAACTGGACAATAAACAGCAATGATAAAATATCATACATACAGTTTCATAGTGCAAAGAGATTCCATTTGTGCGCTGGTTAACAAAGTGTACACACATGCGAGATAGGCCTGTTTGCATACAGAGAAGCAGTGCGCAAATGCGAGGCACATTGCTGATGCTTGCTGCTATACTCCAGTCCCATTTGTATTCCTGGCCAGCTTTTTACAATGGCTAAGATAATTAATTGATTAATTAATTGGATGTATCCGTTTTCTATTTTTAGGTGTCTGCTTCCTAGGAAATCTGGTTTTCCCCAGTTTCCCCAATGTTGTGCTTCACGAAAACAAGATAAGCCTAGCCAAATGTTTTTTCCAGACATAGAGTATTGTGCAAAACTGGAATTAAAAGAAGACAGATAGGAAAAGATATTAAAACTAAGGAACACATATGCAAAATCTGTAAAAGCACAGTAAAACTTGATAGTACACATCACAAATGTCTACATATGTCAAGATTTGAGCCCTAACATCAATACATCTTCAGAAAACAGGAGCGATGCCTTAGTCGTCTTGTCAACATAAACAGCTTTGCATCAACAAAATGAAAAGTCATTCTTCACACAACCAACTGCATCAGAATGTACACTGCTATCAAAACATCAGCTGTGATTTGTACATTTAATTATTTTTACTATATTTGGACATAGAGCAGTTAATCATCACACAACCTGTCATAATTATGATCATTCATCAGTTATCTAACACATGCAGTATGTAAGCCATTGTATATCATTAGCCTTAACATGTGAGAGGATATTAACTTGGAATAAAATAATATGCAGTCGCTAACAAATGAAGTCCAGGTTGGATGGCACAAACACACATATACTATTCTTTTGGGGATAGCATAGCAGAATTATTGTTATGAAAGGAGCAAAGGTACACTCCTCTTTTGAGGGGGAACAAAGCTCACTGTTATGACACAAACAAGTCTGAAGTCTGAAACTACAAATTATATTATCACTTTCTAACTTCTGTCTTGTAATGATTTATCAGTACAAAGGTATGGTGCTAAACTGAGGCCATGTAGGGAACATCAGAATTCTTCAGAGGTATGACTGTGTGAATTTTTCAAACCAGAGGCCTATTAATTACTAACGGACAAATATAAGTAAAATAAGTGTCTGGTGTCACATGTTAAGGTACTTTCTATACAAATCTACCATTATTTACTTGTTTACTGCACCAAGTTAGGAAATACAAGGATATGCCATAATATTATTATAGAATATACTCTAGGTTCAGGACTTACCTTGCAAATGCAGCAGTTGGTACCCCTTTAGTTCAGGGTTGAATCTGTCTGATGCAAGCAGTACACAGCTAATACATGGGGAGGTAAAGGTTATGTTAGCTGCCTAGCATCAACTTGACTATATATATGTTAGTAGAAGAAAGGTATTAGGTTCCTAGGTGGTCAGTGAAAGTGCTATGTGTTGTCTCTTAGCCAAAGCAAGAGCATACTGGGAAAACCTATGTCTGCCTATAGGGACAGCAGCTGGGGGATCCCCCCTCTGAGTACTCCTCTGACTGTGGCTGTGGTGACCTAGGCATTGGTGGGGTGATGTGTGTCTCCTCCCCTTGCTGATCCTGCTACATCTGTTTACGCAGGATCAGATTGAGGAGTATAGCACATGCTGTGAATATTTGTGTACATGTGTGTGGATTATACTGCAGGGCTCTGCCAGATATATCTAGGTACCAGAACCATGACTTCAGAAGCCCAAAAACATTTATCTTTATTTATTTACAGTTTGTTTACCAGGAAACTCCATTGGGCTGAAAAGAGCTCATTTTGAATGGAGACCCAAGGAGACAAGCTCCTTATACAGTTACACAATTGAAAATTAACATATACACACAAGTTGTTACAAGTTTAAGAAATAATAGCATGCAATGAAGGTAAAACAAATGTATATAAAAACAAAATTCATTGTGTAGCATGCCCTGTCAAGCATCCAAAGGCAGCATCAACAATAACAAGTTGATTACACATGGCATACAACAGTAGAGGCCAATGGCTCTCAAACAATATTTAAGAATTTTAGAGAAACAAGGCATACAGGGTTACAAGTCTTACAAGTGTTGAGTATGTAAGAAATAATAAGGAGTGAATAACAGAAAAGAAAAAGGTAGATAAGAATTGTGGAGATGAAGTATTAGAATTGAGTTGAGAGAAAGAAGGATAGGGAAATAGGGGTGAAGTAGAGAAGTCAGGTGGGGTGAGAGCAGGACCATTCCCAGTGAGAAGAGTGGTGGGGATGGAGCAAGGTCTTAAAGGTGGAGTGGTTGTTGGTGGTACGAATATGTGGTGGAAGGGAATTCCATAGGCGTGCTAGGGAGAAGGATAATAGAAGTTTGCCTGGAGTGTGTGCAGGTTTGTGCTCTTCGAGCAGGTTCTGACTGTTGGACCTGAGCAGTTTATCAGGCTGATGCACTTTGAGAGTGAAGGCAAGGGAGGGACAGAGAAAGGGTCTGAAGATGAGTTTATGTCCATTAGTTAGTTGGATGTAGGACAGATAGTTAGGCAGTTCTAGCCAGCTTAATTTGTGGAGGGTGTTGCAGTGGTGAGAGGAGGATTTGGATCTGGTAGCAAACTCTGAAATTTTGTTATAGCAGGAAGATAATTTTGTATTTAGAAAGGAGTGAAGATTAGTAAGGAGGAGGGCACCATACAAGGGGGAGGGAATGAGGTAGGTGGTCGAGAGGATATGCTTGGTTGAGGGAGTAAGATAACGGTTATGGTGATAAAGCATACCTGGTTTTTAGTGGGCTTTCTTAATAATAGTTTGTAGATGAATATCAAATTTTGATTGTTCTTCAATAAGGACACCTAGAAGCTTTGTATGGAGGATGATTTCAATAGAGGCCTTGTTTTGGCTAGTTATGGAGGAGAACTTCTCGTCTATTTTGGTATATTTAGAAGGGGTAAATATCATGATTTTGGATGTAGATGCATTGAGTGCTAGATGATTATTTAACATCAAGTGCTCAGTAGAAGAGAAGGCCTCTTGAGTTAATTTCAAGAGTTTGGGGAAGGATTCGGCAGAGCAGATGATTGTAGAGTTGTCTGCGTATTCGACAAGTTTAGCATTTGGGATACACTGATGTAAGTCATTTATGAATATGTTAAATAGTAAAGGACCTAATATAAAACCCTATGGTACACCTGTCAGAGTATTAAGGAAGGAGGATGTGCAGTTTTTTCACTTGATAGCTTGCTACCTATCAGAGAGGTAACTGGAGAACCAGTTGATAGAGGAGGTGCATAGACTGAGATGAAAGAATTTATAGGAGATTGTGTGAAACAGTATCAAAAGCCTTAGCTAAAGTTTAGAAGGAGGGTAGATACAATGTTGCCAGAGTTGCGTGTGTTATTGATGGTTTTGATGAAGGAGAGGAGAGTGATTGTGGTGCTGTGTCCAGGTCTAAATCCATGTTGTGTGGGGGTTAGCAGATAATTGTCTAAGAGGTAGGGTAGGAATTGTAAGTGAATACATTTTTCGAGGATTTTAGAGAAGGGATAACATAGCAATTGGCTGAAAATTAGAGATGTCAGTTTTGTTGCCCCCTTTGTGAAGGGGGTATTAAATGCTTTTTTCCAGAGCAGAGGTACATATGATTCTTGAATTGATTGATTTATTAGGATGGAGATGGGAAAGGCTATGACATCAGCAGTTAGCTTGAGGAAGTTAGATGGAAGGTCATCGGGGGGCATTTGAGCATGGTTTCAATTTTTGTAGGATTTTTTTACGGTGGAGATAGGAATAGGTTTGATAGTAAAAGAGGGGAGCTGAGAGGTTTTGGTGCTTGAGGAGGATGAGTTGGGGGTGACAGGTGGAGTTGAAGCTAGTACATTGTTTGGAAAAGTTGTGGTGAGTTTGGCTATTGAGTCTATGAAGGAGTTAAATTGTGTCTCTGCCCACCCTGTAGCACTCTACAATCTCCAGCTCATATAACACCTGGAAAGTTATCCTGGCCCAAAACACTCTTCTTCTTCTCAGCCTAGGGCTATTGTTAGCAGCAGCAGCAGCATTGGCTTCAGCCTCCAGCACATGCAGATGTAGAAAAGCTGCAGCAGCCTCTAGCATTGTGACAGTTAAATTTCCTTGATTCTACTCCAATAGTATTGAAGGATAAAGGAAAAACCAGGATGTAGGCTACATGGATACTTTGTACATTGTTGAATAGCTCCACCATGTTGGATTGGTTGATTGACATGCAATTCACTTGTTTCTGCTATAACTGGCATCTATTAAACACACCTGTTACTTGCTCATTAGTTCACTATGTGCAGCTATGTGCAACTCAGCACACCTCCACTCACCTTTGCATAAATAAGGTAAGCATAGGCAAAATTGATATTTCCTTCTTCCTTGGGATATTGCACAAACATGGACCATAAACAGTGAAGAAAAGGTTCCGCAACCTGTAGTCAAACTCAGGAGTATCTATATTCTAGCCCTAACACATACATATGCTGCCACAGGATTAGTTACATAACAATACAAAGAAACCTGCCATTCATTCCTCACTTCTCGTGGTTGCAGTAAGTGCCGTATTGTGCAAACAATGGAAAAAATGAGAAAAAAAGGTAACCCAGACAGAGACCACACATTTTAACAAACAAATAATGAGGATGACACAGAACTTAGGAATTGTGCACTGCTTACATGCACTTTCACCTTTCACAGCCCTACATGCTCATCATTCACTTTTGCCATGCATACAACAGGAACACTGTTCCCTACACAGTTACTCTTTTTTGAGATTCAAGAATTCTAATGAGTTTTGACTTCATTTATATCTTCATGGTGCTGACAGCCCAAAACCTACACAGTTAGTAACCATGTAGGCAGGGAAACTGCACGGAAACCCAATGTTGGAGGAATACTGTAATCCATCAGCTACATCCTGCATATACTTATATTACAGTATAATACTCTGTTTTATGGAGGTTTACACATTTTAGCAGCCTGTGTTACTTACAAGTATATTCTTCATTTGTGGGTAGGGGAGCGAAGTTGCATTTATGTCATGGCACTTAAAATGACATTATTATGATTGTTACACTGATTTTCTAGCATCCACTCTGTGTAATTAGGTCAGAATATGTGTGGTGTTACATGTTAAGGGCAGTTCTGTACAAATGTAAGAGCTTTTACTTGCTCTTGTTTCTGTGTAGACTTCTTTCCATAGCTGTGTTCAGAAAGTTTTGGAATACACAGCCAGCACAAACATGGAGTCTACTCTGTTGATTTAGAGGTTATTGAATTGCCCCATTGTGTTGATTTCTTTCATTAGCATAAAATTCAGCTACTTATGCTGTGATTTGTATGCCACAAAAGTTTCCATATTTGCCCGTGAGTGCATGGCACTGCATGCTGCTACATGGAGTTTATGGAATTTAAAACTTTTTATGCTTATGTTTGCATTGTGCTGCGATACACACATGGTAAAAATTATTGTGTAAGCTATTGAATCTCCCTGACTTCCTTCTTTTAAACTGTAGCAAACTGCTACAGATGATGCTATAGTTTTTACCCTACCTGCATGGAGTGCTACAGTGCTTATGTTTTAGTTAAAAAAAAAATCTTCTTTTTAAACTGTACCAGACAGTTGATACAGAGTATACCCTGTCTGCACAGAGTACTATGGCACGCATGTTTTATTTAAAATAAAATCTTCTTTTTAAATTGTAGCAAACTGCTTGATACAAAGGTAGCAAACAATTGCTACAGTTTATACCATCCCTGCCTGCACAGAGTACTATGGCACTCATGTTTTAGTTTAAAAAAGCAAATTATTTTTAAACTGTAGTAAACTGCTTGCTACAATTGTAGCAAACAGTTGCTATAGTTTATGCATAGTGCTCTACAGCACTTAGGTTTTTAAGAATTTTTTAAAATTTTAAACTGTAGCAAACCGGAGTGCTACAGCACTCAGGTTTGACTGCAAATACAATACCAGAAGAGAGACTGGAATTGCCTGATCACACCACTCACACTTTGTGCCTAGGGCAGTTACCCCTCTCACCCCACCCTAGCTATGCTACTGTGCTGACTAAACAGCATAGGAGATGAATGCCAACAGCTGCAAGCATACCAAACAGGGTCAGATTTTAATTATTGTTCTTATACAGTTAGAAAACTGCTGGAATAACAGGTTTGAAATTAGCATATGTTTTCTGAAGGATATGAAGTACAAAACTCAAAATGTCTGTCATTATTTAATCACTTTAGTGCTCAACAATTTGTCAGAATTCCACAAATTTTATGAGGAAGGGACAAAAAAATGTGGCACAAAATAGATATTCTGTGAAAATATGGACTATTGAGAGGTATGGCTCCAAGTAACTTGGAAAAAAGTAGAAATATTTATTAAAATGAAACATTGGGGGGTTTGCTCACAACTTTTGGGATTTCAGCAGTTATTGGTACACGTCTGTATTTTCTCTCAAGAAGCTCATCACAGAATGTATTGAATTCAGAAAATTTACCATATACTGTTGACATAATTTTCCTTTCTTGTTGTGTCTCTTCTTACAAGTCCATACATAGACACTACATTGATACACGTGCTTTTCCGGATACCCAGCTAATGCAGAGATATGTGAATGATCTTTTTTTCTTGCTATCATTTGTTAGTAAAATACAACAGGCAGCAAAATGGAAGGTGTCATTGACCATTTTGCCTTTTTCCTGTTTTTGAAATTATTTTCTTTCTTGCTTTATTTAACCCTTAATATCCCAGTTCAGGAAACTGCTTTCATAAGCATGAAAGTAATAGATGATTGGGTGGAGATGTAAAATGATGATATAAAGTCATTAAATTTCTAGTGCTGCTACTACTGCAGTGTATGAGAAGTAAAGTGGACAAGAATATTTAAATTACAGGGCATAAAATCTATGAAATGGTTCAAAGAAAGTTAACGGAATGTAGGAAATGCTTTCACTTTAAAGTGACAAGAGCTTCACTCCCAGCTAGGGCAGGGAAAAAAATTGCTGTGGCACAAAATATAAGTGCAGTGACTTTGGAGATAGAGCACAGTTGATCTTCACAATTTTGCAGCAAAGGGGGATACTGTAATGCAGTGTACTGAAGGATTACTGCCTTCATGTCTGCTTGCTGACTGCATTATATTTTCTCATTTTACTGACTACACGTGTTATGTATTACCTTTGCAGTGCTTCTTCAGTGTAGGCCAACAATCAAAGCTTAGAAATGTTTACTGTGGTTTTATATGCCAGTCTTTCCTACATTTTAAACATTTTCTGTGTTTCACATTGTAAGAAAGGATGGGCGATTCATAATCATATTTTACAACGTATATCTCGAAGGCATACCTCCAACCTGGAGACATTGAAAATAGGAGCAGAGACCCTTGAAAACTTCAAACATTCAGCTAAAAAAATCATTTAGTCATCTATTTAGTATAAAATTTTAATACCAAGTAGACTCTTTTGGTAGGAGTGTGGAACACTACTCAGAAACACAGGTTTAAAAAAAATGAGAGACAAAAATGATGGAAAATGTTACACATTATCAAAGAAAGAGTATAAAATCTAGACTTTAATAATCTGGATTGCAAAATTTTACTACACAAGGTCATTTATTTTTGCTTCAGAAAAAGGAAGGTGCAAGATGTGTGTCTTCTTATTGTTACAGCTAGTATGTTGGTCATGTAGTATGGTTTTCTGTATGCTAGACAGCTTCAAAAATCACATGTGATGAGGGAGATACAGAAAAGTGTGTGAAGAGGTAAAGCAAGCCAGAACAAGGGACATGCCTTCAAAAATAGGGACAAACTGTATAGGGGAAAATCAGCCCTGAAAATAGGAATGCTTCTCAAAATCAAGGAGAGTTGAGAGGGCTGCCCCAGTGTGTGATCAAATGTAATACTGAAGCACTCCACAGTTCACAAACAGCAGTGCACAGAATCTTGGTAAATAGTACACAGGTGTTCAGTTGTGCTTTCTACATACAGGCAAATGAACAGCCTACATGACATACAACATTCAATGAAATTCATAAAGCACTGTTATGTACCAAGACAAGGCATACTGCAACCCAAGAAGCAGAGAGAGACAATAATGACAGAAGTAAATATTAATGGAATGAACCAGATAGTAATCCATTAATTGCCAACATGATAGTCACAAAATCCAGACTAGTGGACATAGTTGCATGTTATACAATATCAGCCTGCACAGAGGTGCTTATGGAAGCAATTATGGCACGGCTTCTTGATCAGAGTAACCATGTCTCACAACTGATACCCCTACTTGGACATGCTATGCAATCTCTGCTGAGAGATGAGGGTAAACCATGCTAGATACCAGCCTATACCTCTACAGGCATGCTGTCAAAGCCATGGCTATCATGGATGATGGAATTTTCTAGAGAGCAACTGGACATAGCACTGAGACATTGCAGGCATAAGTTAGCCATATCTTTCAGCATTTCTCCATTGCCTAAACACAGACAAAGGAATACATATTAGGATGCCTTGGGCACTGTCTGAGTGAATCCAAGTGATGTCTTGAAGTCACATGATTTCCCACCTACCAAGTATACATGGTACTGTGGATGCTACAGACATTACTAAGCATAATCCTGTCACAGAAGATGGTTCTTATTATTTCCT
This sequence comes from Protopterus annectens, assembly GCF_019279795.1. Taxonomy (NCBI): domain Eukaryota; kingdom Metazoa; phylum Chordata; order Ceratodontiformes; family Protopteridae; genus Protopterus; species Protopterus annectens. The sequence goes on from NC_056751.1 coordinate 468,412,035, forward strand.
CCAGAATGTGTGTCATACTATAAATATTCAAGTGGTATTTGACTACATAATATGCATTATGGGGTGGCCATGATACCTAAGCCTGGATTATACTGGCCTCTACTATACATCTTTGAGATTAGTGCCATCCATTTTTGGTTGAATCAGGATATCCTCTTGAACTCTGACCACTCACTTCTGTTACAGGCCCATAATACCATTACAGCAGACATATAATTGAGCCAACAAGCATGGTCAAAACATCACAGAACATGCATTTTCACACCTATTGATGTGTCTTCTATGCTTAGATGTCTCTGAAGTGTGTTACAATATATACCTATGGAGAATTGCAAGATATCCTTGACATGATGCATAATGCACAAATTTACCTTATCTAGCCTGAAACTAACTCCTGAAGTATCACAAGCAGCACAATTGGACAGTGACAAGGAACATGAGAATAACATACCCCTCCCCGTTATCTGAAGCAACTAGGGCAGCAGCCATAAAAATGGCAAAAAAGCAGATGAGGAACACTCTAGTTCTAGGTTTTTGGATAGCACAGATCCCAAAACAGAAAATATGTGTATTATGCGGTGGTGGTGCTGAGGTAGCGTTGTCGCCTCACCGTAAGACGTTGTCCTGTTCGATTCTCAGCTAAAGCGTCTTCTGTGTGGAGACATGCGTGAATGGGTGTACCTTCGTTGAAGGTTGTGCGTCAGGGATGACAACTCAGTACGTAAAAATCTACTGACAATCATTAGCGGACCGGAGTTCCGCTGTGGCGACCCCTAACCGGGAAAAGCCGAAAGATACAACAACATTGTAAATAATTTAGTCAATATAATATCAAACATCTTGTATCCTAGTTAGATAAAAAACACAAAGGATTAATCAGATTAGGCACAAAGTCATCATGTTCCAAAAACAATGAACTAACAGTCAATACAAAGAAATACAGCCTGGCAAACACACATGAAAGTAAGTCCATCACTGACTAAAGGTTGGCTGTGACTTGCAGCAACATCAGTGCTTTGAATAACAATTTCATCTTCTCTGTTAAAGCCCTATGACTGTGTCCATGGCTTCAAGAATCCATCTCATGCTGGAGATGAAGCCATCAATCTTTCATAACATGAACTGGTAACAAGAGTTATATCTCCTGAAGAAAATTCCATTATCACTGGAGGTGGTGTACTTACAGAATCTAATGCTCTACATGATTGTGCAAAAGGTGAGGTTTTGATGCTGACTGGTATGAACAATGGGAAATATCCTTGCAATGTCTCAGAAAATTCAGCCTGCTACTGGGTCTAGGACAACAGGCATTAGTTTTGGAGTATTATTGTCTGTATGTATCTGCACCAGTTCACATATAGCATTTATGAGTGTACACACCTTATTCAACATTCTCAATACATGTATGCTGTGTTGTAGCTAATGCAGTCAGAAGGATTCATGTTGTGACATGCACATCTTTCCTCTAACTCCAAATAGACATACCATGGAGTAATTGATCCATGCTATAGTCTGAAGTTGATTGTCTGCAGGGCCTGTGTGGCAATATTTTCCTTTAAAATCTGTGTAGGCTGTGCAGGAGTGTAACAGGAAGCAACACCCTCAGCTGCTCTGGCACCATGACATTAGGTATACTGTGGTGATGCCACATTCTGGCTATTTATAAGTTGCCAAACAGGTAGTTGGTACATCACTGCCCACATCAGCACCTTCATAATCCATGTCTGATGCTCTAGGAGCTGAACTTGTCTGACAAGTGCATCCTCAGACTGTTCTATGCATGTCTGTGACTCCAGTCCAGACACACCAGCTGCTTCTGCTGATGTTGCCGTGGCCATGCAGTATGCTGTTTGTAAGACCACATTTACTGTGTATCAGTCATGCAAGGCTTCTACATAGAACTACCAGTAGCATTTTCTATTGTGATGCTGCCCAACTACAATTCTTTTAATGTGTCAGACTGGGAACCTGCAGCTGTGCACAGACACTTCAGCCTTTTCATCCCTTAGGTCATTAGGCATTAAACGCACCAAATCTACTGTTACTGGGTCAAGATTCACTGTTTTTAGTAAACCATAAAAAACATGGACCTGTGCTGGCTGTGATATCCTGCCTGTGCAAGGTGTTTCTAGATTTGAAAAGAAAGTAGATTTTCATAGAAGGTAATTCTGCATCTCCCAAAGTGTAGCATGCTACATTAAGCATACCTGACACAGCTGACATGTACATTATTTGTACTTTGTCAGTTGCAGCCTTGACACACCAACCATTGTATCCTAATTATATTACCCCAATATCTGAATAAGAACCACCTCCGATCTCCCTGATAATATGCCATGCATAGTTGAAGTAACCCAGTCAAACATGGTAAATAAGCAGATAAATAAATAAACAGATCATAAACTAATATTAATGTGTTACGTGGCCTTACATTATCTAAGAAATGTATTGCACGATAAGTAACAAAATTGCATCATTTTGCAGTCCTCATCTGCCATCACCAATGTGTTTTGGACACCAGTGCATCGCATATGCTCTTTTGTAACCATAATACATTAGTTGTCTAACCTATGTGCTTTCAATACTAATGATAGTAATGTGTAAAGTGCTCCCTAGAGCTTTTTTGGATTATGAGGTACTTCTTCAGTGCAATTCACACTAAACTGTCACTGCACATGAGGTATTCCCACATTGTGCAGCCATAGCCCTCTCCTGGATACACTGTACATGAGGTGCTCAGTTTGAGCACCTGGGTATCCAAGACAGTGATGTGGTTGTACAGTGCTCCCTATACTTCCACTAAGCATAAAGTCCTCATTCAATGTACAATCACAGCAGTGCCTTGGGCATACATAGGTTTATACGTTCACAAGATGATACTAGGCTATTGGCCTGGAGGCCCTTATAAGCCTAGCCAAGAATTTTGCCCATGTTCCCAGAAAGTCAGCACCTGTTTCCCCTGTCCAGCAGGTACACAAGTGGGATCCCAGGGGTGTATTTTTTGTTTCCCATCTAGTCGTCCAGGTTCCTCTTAAAGAGGGCTAGAGAGGTACTCTGCTTGACATGGGGAGGGAGTCTATTCCACAGATGGGTGAGTCTTTGGGACACAAATATATCCCACCAACAAGTTCTATTATTGTCACAGACCAAGTTGAGGACTTGCTTGTAGGTTGCATGAGTGGAGTTTGACTTACAGATATGCAGCAACTCCATCAAGGCTGGGTCTGAGATGGCAGACACAGGTCACCTCTGAGGAGTCTGCATGAGACTGAGTAGATGGACAGGGCTTTTAGCTATCTTTATAGGATAGGTGTTTGAGACCCTGGCTTTTCCTGGTCAGGAACCTCTGTGGTCTCACCAACTGCTGCATGTGGTTGGCAAGGTACATGTTGAAGAGGGCATTGTACTCAATAATGGGTCCAATAAGGGAGGGGTACAGGGGTGACCTCCTTGTTCCTGGATGAAATACCCTTATTTATGAGATGGGCCATGTAGAAAGCCTTCTGTACAATGGAGGCAACGTGATGGTCAAAAGTCAGGTTGCTATCAACCTGGGTGCCCAAGTTCCTCACACCTGGTTGCATACTTAGGAAGTTATTAATGTGATAATTAGTGGGGATGCCATTTTCTCCAAAGAGGATAATGATGCATTTCTTGGCATTCAATTTGAGGCCATGCTTCTGGCACAAGTCATTAGTTTGGGTAAGGCCCTCTTGGAGGATGTTCACATCACTAGGGGAATTTAAGACAGTGCCCAGCTTGCAGTCATCTGCAAACCTGGTCAGCTACAGACCACTGGTTTTGGCTTGCACCCCAGAAAAGTATATTCCAAACAGTAGCGGCCCCAAGACTGATCCTTGTGGTACACCATTTGTTACAGGTATACTATTAGAGGTGGCTTCCTCTATTATGACTGAGTGGTTTCTCTCAGTGAGCCAGTTAGCTACCCATCTGGTAACATACGGGTTGATGCCTAGCCTGGAGAGGTTGTCTATGATGCCCAAGTGGGGAATAGTGTCGAAGGCTTTGGCTAGGAGAAGGTAGATGGTGTGCACCATCTTCCCTCATCCATGGCTTTAGTGACCGTTTCAAAGAAGTCAACCAAGTTTAACAGGCATGATCTCGCTTTGACAAAACCAAACTGTGTAGGGTCAAGTGTTTGGAGGTTGCCAATGTCCTTGTTTATAAGATCCATGATAATGCATTCCATGGCCTTGCAGATCAGGATAGTTAGGCTGATGGTGCTATAACTGTCTGATTCAGTGGACAATCCACCTTTGTGTAGAGGGATGACAGTGGCTGTCTTCCATTCGGCTGGGATGAAACCGGTGCTCAGACTTTGGTTGAATAGGTACCTAATGGAGCTGAGAGCTCATACCTGAGTTCATGTAGGATACAGCCAGGGATGTTACTGGGTCCCATGGAGAGAGTATTGTATGCCTTTGAGAGGGCTTTGAAGACCTGCTCTTTGGTGATGAGGGGAGGGGGCAGATGCTAGGGATGTCCTGGTTTACTGATGGGGGCAGGGGGTGAAGTTTTCACTGAACCTGTCTGCCAGAAGGCTGGTTATATCTATGGCATTTGTGTATGTGGTGTTACTGAACACCAGTTCAGAGCAGATTTGGATGTTACATTTGAGATTGCAGACATATGTGAAGAAGACCTTGTGATTGTCCTTAGTGGATGTGGCCAATTTGGACTCAAAGTTAGCCTTAGGGGATTTCACCAGTGACCTTATTTGCTTGTTCAGATAAAGGAGAGATTGCTTCCAACATGGCACCTGCTCCTTCTTCATCCTGGACAGCAATGTTTTCCTTTTATTATAGAGTTTGTTTATTGCTGCTGTCCACCAGACAGGTTTACTCCTCCTTGAGGAAGATGATTTGGTCCTGTTAGGTATTGCTGTGTCTATACAGCTATGTAGGTGCTCATATAGCACTAGTCATTATTGCTAGTTCCAAATGAAGGGATGGCGGCTGTGAAGCTGCTTATACCTGCTCTGAAGAGATTGTAGTCAGCTTTGGAAACATTTTTTTGTATACAGGCATATAAGGTGTGTCCTGTTCCTCCAGTGAGTAAAACATTTTCACAAAATGTACAGCCATAACAATTTCCTGAGGATAGAGGTATGCAATGTGTCTTCTCCACTTCATGTTTACCCAGTGCATAACCATAGCAGTGTCCTGGATATGCATGTGTGTGTGTGTGTGTGTGTGTGTGTGTGTGTGTGTGTGTGTGTGTGTGTGTGTGTGTGTGTGTGTGTGTATGTAAATTGTCCTTTATACGTCAACTGAACATAAGATGCTTACTCAGTGTACACCCACTGCAGTATCCTAGATAGACAGATCTGTAAAGTATTCAATGCACAACCACAGCAGTGTCATAGCTATATAGGTTAGCAAAGTGTCTGCTCCTCCCCAAATATATATGAAGTATTTACTTGATGCACAACTACAGTGCTTTAAATTTACAGCATGCAAATTGTGCCCTATATATTAATGGACATGGTGCTTACTCAGCATACAGCTATAGCACTATCCTGGAGATACAGGTGTATAAAGTGTTCTCTAAATCCACTGCACATGATTTTCACTCAGTGTAGAGCCTTGGCAGGGTCTCATATGCTCAAGTGTGTAAAGATTCCCTTATGTTTCCACTGTATATGAGGTATCCTCCAGCAGCACTCCTTTTTAACCTATTTTTACTTGCATTCTTGGAACTGGTATGTATATTCAGTTCAGCCTTTATTTGCTGAGGTAACTAAGGTATTAGATGCAATGCATTGTGTAGAATGTGTTCAATATTTATTCTAAACATGCAATGAATTATGCCTCCATAGATGCAGCCACGCCTATACTAAGTATGTCACTGTGTCCATATTTTAATTTGCATTATGAAATGTGCTAGAATTTAAATATGAAATGGCATATTTATCATGATTGTATTAGTTATACATTTTGTTCGTGGCATCTTTTTTTAGAACATCCGGTTGTCTAAAACATTTTATGCTTAAGCCTGCAATATCTGATTTTTTTTTTTGTTTGCTTCACTTGTAAAAAGGAGTACTGTCCAGAAATGTACATTTTTGTTTGGGATGGGGGAGGGTTACATTCTAGAAGTCAGCATACAACTCTAAAAAACTTGGCTATGCCTCTGGAAACATCATCATTGTAACTCATCTACTACTTACTCAATGAGGTCCTAAAGGACATATAGATAAAAACAAAGTGTTTTCTTGTTTCTGTTGAGGCATGTGTATGTGTTATTTATTTGTTACTTTTTATTTATTTTTACATCTATCTATCTACCTATTTACCCTTTGTTGACATGGTTAGTCCCAGTAGGTTAGTGGTCTCTTTTCAGGGGAGAGCTGATGTGGTATTTCTGCTAATAGGGGAATTTTGGCCAGGGAATCAAGGAATTTCCTCTACTCTTTTCAGTAGGTGTTGTGGGATATTTTACATCTACCTGAGCTTCCCCCAGCTTAAGCACATGGAACATTGGTTTAACATTTTATCTGAAGGACAGCACACTCAGGAGTGCAGCACCCCCTAGTGCTACACTGCACTGTTAGGGTGCATGGACATGCCTGGGATATGGGATATGGAATATATATCTGCGTGATATGTGTATTGGTAGTTGCAACCATACTGCAAAGCAGATGTTATATATATATATATCAATCACACACTTGTGGCAACATCACAGGTGTGCTATTGAAAGCACAACGCAATGCTAATATTTGATTTAATGTCATAACAGAAATCTTGCCCATGTATCTTTGAGTCTGGATATTGTCCTTGTCAATTAATTTCTTTGTGAATGCACAGGCCATGTAGTGCAAGCACAACTGCTGTACACTTTGCCTTACCAGTATGCATAAAGAAATAATGAAATAATTATGCAAATATGCAGTATTGTCTAGAAACAAGTCTTAACTATTCTGTTCAGACAGCCAGTCATCAGCATGGCTCTTAAGTTTTTAGCACAAGAAATCTGGACAAATCCAAAAATAATGTGGGGACAAAGGCCCAAAAGTAGGGACAAATTTTAAATAGTGCTCTTTTAAACTTAGAAAGTTGATAGAATAAAAGGTTTTGAGTTAGCATGCATTTTCTGAAGGAAATGAAATCTGAAACTCAAATGACTGTCAGTATTTCATGTCTTTAAATCTCAATAATTTGCCAGAAAAACAGAAATTTTATGAGTAAAAGAATGAAAAATATGAGGCAGAAATCTGGACATTTTGGGAAAATCTGGATTATCAAGAGGTGTGGTCATGAACATGTGACATGCTTACTTATGAAAGTTAAAGGCAGACTTGTCTTGATCACCCCTACAGAATATGTTTTTTAAACACAATTGCACCTATATTAGGGATTACATAGGATCACTTGTATTGATTTGATTGCACATGGTATCATATGTCTCAACCTCTCAGCTCAAAAATTCTGGACAAAGCCAGAAAAAAATGGGGGGGGGGGCAAAGGCCTAAAAATAGGAATAGATTTTAAATATTGTTCCAATAAACTTAGAAAGTTGCTGGAATGACATATTTTACATGATTCTATATTTTATGAACAATATGAAGTCTGAAACTCAAGTATATAATTATTTAGTATTATGTAGTGACTTCAATCCTCAGTGATTTGTCAGAAAACCACAAATGTTATGAGGAACAGACCAAAAACAAGATGCAAAAGTCTGGACAGTTGAGAGCTATGGATGGTATACACTGACACACATGTTGTTAGTTAACTTTTTTGGATTGCAGAACAATTATTTAGTTACCTCTATAACTTATTCTTTTGAGCTTACAATTCATTTACTTATTTAGTAGTCATGTTCATAACCTACTAGTTTATTACAGATCAATAGCAGTTCCCCTCAATGCCTTGAGTGACTGACATGGAAATCTTACCAGCACCATCCTGAGGTTGGACCATCAGTGAATGATCTGGTCTGGAATGTCTTCAACCTAGTACTTTTGGGAAGGTTCACTACCACATGGCACATAGTTTGTCCTATCTCCAAGCAGACATGAACATCATGCTAATGAGTATCTTGGTGCTGAACATCATGCTAATGAGTATCTTGGTGCTAAGCTTTGATCTGTTTTGGCAACTTTTCTCTGTGTTATTTGGCCATGTAGAATAGTCCATAAGTTATCCCATCCTCTTATCCCAGAGACACTGGAAACTCTTACATTACCTCTTGAACTGTGACCTTTGTGTATGATGCCATTATTTTTACCATTATTTTTGCAAATTCTCACCAAAATATTGTTGAATCACATTGACAAACAACTGTATCTCCTGTTTAAATTTTGTTTATATATGGCTTTCCCCTGTTGTCTATGAGATCCACTGCCCATTCTTATATTTTTATAGTCAGAATTGTTGGATAAATCATTCAGAAATATGAGTAACAAATCTCAACATTATCCATCAAAACAGGTTTTGGATTAGTTAATATTGCACATCTGTTTTTATCCAAGAAGGCACATTAGACACATTTGCTGACTAAAACAAACTATTACTATTTTTAATATTAGAAAAGGAAATCTGTACCACTTCAAAATACCCCCCCCCCCATTTTATTATTTCTGCATCCCTCTCATTTATTGCATAGTCTTTCTAAACTCCTTCTTCAAAATGTTACCTTAAACAACTGGTCACAAATCCTACAAAGAAATGCAAAAATTTAAGATGTAGTACAAATGAATTGAAAGGAGTTGTTACAAAAATATATCTTTTCTTGAATCAGAAATCATGGCTCTTATAAAACTTGTCAACTTTATTTTTATTCCACAGGAATCACACAACCCCCCCCCCCACCACCACAATAAACTAAATGGAAAACAACTTGGCAACCGAACCAGTACAAGAAAACTTTCATAAATGCAAAGTACACAGCACGTAAAAACAATAAGTGCTTTCTTTCAATTAATATCAAACTTCTTCACATAAATTCAAATGCATCATGTGACTCCTTTATGTAAATCAGGAAACACGTGCAAAAACCAGTGAGTACAAAGTAACCAGTACACTTGAAACAATGTAACCAAATATATATGAAGACTCATCTCTATACATTTCAGAGAACTTCCCCCGTATCGGAATCATACACTGTACATTCCATAACTTGGTTTCAACAGGTCTAGTTCAACAGACCAGAACACCTTGCCAACAATATCTAGAGCAGTATTACTATACAATCTGTCAGAACTGAAGCTTGGGGCTTTACATCTTGTAGCAGCATTGAGACCAGACTTATAACAGTTTGCTTTTCCACCTTGTAACACTTCACCCTGTGGTTTCCCAGTGCCACCTGCAGCCATTGTCATAAGAAAAATGTTCTCATGCATCATCTGACCATCAAAACTTTACAAATTTCACTTTTTCTTTGTTAACGGGTACTTTCGCAGCACCCAGCAAGCTTTTTGCTTCCCATATCATTCTGCTCTTATCATCCTATTAAAAGGAGAGAAATAAAAGTAACCCCAAACCAAGTTAATCCAGTGAAGTTTTCATCTGATATCACCATCTCATTCAACAAAGAGTTCACTAATAATGGTATCTAACAATCTGCACCCTTCTTTATAGGTTCATATAGTCATAGGTAAGTACTAGTTAACTGCCCTTGTGGGTCATTTTAAGCCTAGCCAATTTCACTTTTTGTGCTCAAAATAACTTATCCCATATCTTCGTAGATTGGCCTTACCCATCCTATGATTGATAATTATATATATTACCCCTAATGAGAATAACTGTGATCATACTATAAAAAATGTTAGGAGATCCATGCATGGGATAATGCATGTCCATTAGTAGTACAGAGGGTAGTCCTCGGTTAAATGTTCTGTTTCCACTGGAACCGTTCCTTTAAGGATGTTACAAGGACACTGAAAGCACCAACATACATTTTTGACTTGCACTGTGGTTTCCATACTGCAGGTCAGGGAAGTCCCTCCGATATCCAGGCCAGGTTTACTCCATCAGTGAAGATGAAACTTTGCATCTCCTCTAGAAAACAGCCACAGGTGGTTTAATGGAATTAACCTGTCTCTCTCCAATATACAGTGCATTATGTTCAAGAAATGCTAAGTTTTGTCCTGTCTCATTTTGTTGAGATATTAAATGTCATGCCTGTTTAGTGAAGTGACTCAGGGCTGAAAAGTTGTTTTCAGGGTACTGTTTTATCAAATATACTCTTGTGCTGTTAATATTGACTTCAAGGTCATATGACTTAGATTTAAAAGTTATATTTTTATAAAGTAACCATTTTCTTTATTCCAAGTTATGCACCTTAAAGTCAATATTTAGAGATATATTTAGGGATAGTGTGTTTTATATCATATGCTGATATTTGCTTATCTGCATTTCCAGTTTTGTGTAATAATGACATTTTATTTCCAAACTGTGGCAATATAAAAGACTAGATATTTTATTCTCTCTCTAAACATGAAACTATAATACGAATAAACAGAAGTATAGCTCATTGAAGAATATTTAAATAAACAAATGTAAGCACTCAAGCTTGGAATTAAGTAAATGTATTTTTCTTTCATTTCTCATTGGAAGTGTAATTTATCTTATTGTATAATATGTAGTACATTGTTCTGATGAATAATAAATTGTAATTCTTTTGGGTCCTAAAATTCCAATGTATGTAACTTTGTAGTGCTATGTTTGAATGCAACTGGCTTTATGTAGTCTGGGTAAAATTTTAATCACATTTGCTTACCTGTGATTTGTAATGCAAATTAGTTCTGCAGTATCCTGCTGTAGCTGCCTCTGTGACCAATTTGTGCTAAATAGAGTATTAGGACTCAGTCCATCTGCCAGGTTGGATGGATAAATGGAGGGATAGATAGACAAACAGATAGATAGTTAGATTGATCAATAAATAGATAGACAGCTTAAAGTAAATTATAAATACATGCACAGAAAGAGAGTTAAGATATGCCTAAAACAGTGGTAAATACCTGTAACATTGATATGGGTGTTGATGTTTTATATCTGTGAATGGATGTGAAACTGTTTCCAGGTGTCTGCCATACAACAGCATCATAAATAACTGCTTTAAACACCATATACAAAGATGAGGGATGAATAATACAGTTAATAAGTAATCTAAGTAGCACTCGCTAAGCCAAGTAATATCAAAAAATTGTTCTGGAATGTGTTTCTGTGTGTATTTTTGATGGTAATCATGGACGGGTGAAAATAATGTGCCATCTGACTTTCCTGTCAAAGTCAACATGACAATGGGCACGACTATCTAATTTAAAGTACCCCTCTGCAATGTTTTTTACCTTTCTGCACCTCAGTCCAATGAAAAAAGCAAACATTTCATTTTGTCCCCGTGTATTACCCTTGCTAGTGACTGTTTTGAAAAAGTTGCACAGTAAGAAAGATGACCCAAGTGCAGAGTTGTCAAAGTGATCGTTTAATTTTCTCATCTCATCCTACTAATGTGAATGATAGCTTGGCAGAAAACCATGCAGTAACTGCAGGACTCACTGAGGTCATTTCACATGCAGTGCTTAATAGTTATATCTCACAAATTATAACTGCACAATAAAGAAAAAATATGCTTGTCATGCAGAAAGACAAGACAGCCTACATTTAATCAGAATTCTAGAATGGAATTCTGGCACTAGCAAAATATTATATAAAGTCACATTAGAAGTCAAATTGTTATACATAGATGCAGAAAATCCATAATGAGACAGGATTTCTTACTACAAGGCAATAAAATAATTGCAAGACGATCAAAATCTATACTACCGTCTGGTCTCTTCTTAATCAGAGTTTAATTAAACATTATTTCAAAGAGATATTGCTGTAAAACACCTAATTCAGGTCACATACTGCATTGTTGTCTAATACACAGCACTATGAAACAGAGTAATAAGGAATGGAGGCGTGCACAGGGCACAGTTCTTACTACATGACCATAAAAGATGTAAACCAACCTCCATGTTGCAGAGAGTAACTGTGTAGTGTGTGCCCAGTGGTTTATATTTGTTAGAAAATTAACACCTGTATTTTTAATGCATTTAAATTTCAGTCTTTTGTTCATGTAAAAAACCCTTATGGTCCATGGAATCATGTTTTCTGGCATTAACAGCTAGGAATCTCTTATTTCCTGTAACTGTAATTTGTCAGTCCTTGCAGATGGAGCACCATATATTGATAATTACTACCATCTGAATTCTGCCCCTGACTGCTGTGCTCATGTCAAAGTCCCAAAATGTAGGCTCATATCATTTCTCTGTCCAAATACCAGAAATTATGAAAGCTTCAAATTATGTGCTGGTGAAACTAAATACAACCTCATTACTTTGGCATTTCTAAGCAGTTTCCTTATTTTTTCAGCTTGATGATCATCTAATGAGTTGTATTACAGTCATTACATGAGTCTACCACTAGCAATGGATTTGTAGTAACTGTGTGGCAACTGTTGTACAAAGATGCATTTGGTGACTTCAAAAGAAAACACCACTGAAAACACATCAGATGAAAATTGTACAATATAAGTTGGAGTGGTGCACCCTTAGTGGTGTCACCAGCTAATGACCATTAAACACACGTCAGTTATAACAATCAGACATCTGAACGATCTTATGAATTACGCAATCTGTATAGCAAGGGTTGGTTTGAATGGTTCGACCAACAGTGAAAATAATAATTCTGGTAGGCCTAGTTCTGTGAAATTATTTGTAGCACTGGATTAACGCATCCACATAAACATTGTGTGTGACCTCTTTTTAGCATTTTCATGATAATTTTCTATTTTGCAGCATTCTTTGCTTTGGGAATTTTTAGACAAAAAGTTGGTCTCAAATGATAAACAGTTTGTTTCAAACCTAACAGCTTCTGCGGCCAATCATATCTTGTGGAATGATATACAGTTATGCAGTGCTAATCCAGGAAAGCAGTTTAACTCATGCCATACATCTCATGCTGAGATGAAATGGTCTTCATTGACAGAAGACCTTGGACAATGTGAAGACTGTAACCTCATGTTGATTATCTAGGAAAATTATGTCTGAAAGAAGTTAAAGGATGTCTTCTTCTGGGCTATCATACTGGAAGGCATTGTGTGAATTTCATTTTATGTTATTGATATTTATTTTTAATATTAGGTAGCCAACCTGGGGACAGCTTCTCCAGTAGTGTTTTCCAGGCATGAACTTCAAAAATGAACTGGATTAGACTTTGCCTTATAGATCATACACAAGATAACATATAAATAGCTTGTAAGAAACAGAATATAACAATAACTTCTGAAGCAATTTCAGCCATTCATCTTTTTTCCCAGTAAGTAATTGCACTTCATTGTTTTAATGGGCATGCTCAAAGGATATAAAACGCAAAAGTGTATTTAGTAATGGGTGGATCACTGAGGTATAAAGTGGTACACTGATGTTTGTTGTCTGACTATAAATGCCCTTTAGAAATGGATGGGCTACAGATCATGCTTTATTGGTGTTGGCAGATACATTCCAGTGGGAGGGTGGCCTAATGGTTAAGGTGTTTTCCTTACAAACACAAGGTGCAGGGTTTGAGTCTCACAAAGGATAATTAGCTAGGCTTAAAATGGCTCGTAAGAGCAGTTAGCTTATTACTAACCTATAGTGGGCAGAGATTAAATTATTATCTGTAATGTCTCTTCTTACATACTTTATAACTTACACATTTAACTTGCATAATGGCTGAACTGCAATTCCTATTGGCTGAGGGTTTCCATTTACCTGATATAAACAGTTACAAGACTACATAAGGCTTCTTTTCACATTTGAAACCCAAGGCAATAGTTGTTTTGAAGGTTTGAATAAAGTTTGAGAAGAAAACTATGGCTTCTTTTTGTGCATTATTAAAATTTTTAATTATTGTGTGTGATTTCCTATAAAATGTCTTTAGTTAAGATTCAGATAATAATATTAAGTTTGAGGGTGTATGTGGACCGACATACTTTCCCTTGCGTCCATTTGTTATTTATCCTTGCTTTGTTCTTATACACTAATGGTAGTCC
>NC_056751.1:468746577-468956577 GCF_019279795.1 Protopterus annectens
AAAATCATAGAAAACACACTGACAGACAGCATCATTATATGCAAAAAAGGTGGGAAGGGCAGTGGATTGATGCATACATAAAGGGAGAGGAAAATTGTGATGGGGAAGTTCAGACTATCATCAAGTATTAGGGGAATGACACAACTGGGGGTGGGGCACTAGAGTAGGGATACGGTAGAGTCCTAGCATGGCAGGATGCCATTTCACCTGAATATTACTGGGCTTTATATATATATATATATATATATATATATATATATATATATATATATATATATTATATATAAATATTTGACCTTGATAAAGCTCGGTAATATTCAGCTTGTTGTGTTCTTGGTTTATTCACGTTGTGTTTAGGATGCCAGACTTGTCCAGTGGGCATCACTCATCTAGGTGGCTGATGCTTTGAGTGGCTTGCTTTCTCGGTGGGTTGATGGGTAGTAAATCCCAGTCATCTGACTTCACCAGTCTTGCCAATAGGTGCTCCATATTGCTGAGGTAGGCATCCAGTTGTTGATTCTTGACAGCACCCACCAGTCTCTGCAGCTGAAGTTGGGAAGTTGCTGAAGACTACACTGGTCCTCTTACAGCAGAACCACCACCTACCCCACCAAGAAGCAGACATTAAAGACATTATGTGTACCACTGACTCTACCAGGTCAACTACAGCATGATGGTGATGGCACCTCCTGCAGGAAGGTGACCTGGTGGCTACTGGTATCTCATTGCTGACTACAGCAGCTGGCACAGACTGAGATGACCATGGCCTCATCTCCTGCTATTGCATAACTAGACCTGCAGAAGGATGACACAATGGGAAAATGTTTTCATTCATCTGCTACTGACAAGGTTGCAGATGTATAGTGGATAGACACAGATATCATTCACATCCTGCTATTAGGAGAGGCATTATTATCTTCTTTGGCCCTTAACTATGTCATGCTGCTGCTCAGAGCCATAAATAAGTGGAAAGAATGGGGCATCTTCCTGGGAGAAAGCTGCTGGCAGGTGTCAAGGGGTTGGATTGGCAGGTGCTAAAGCTGGAGGAGTGCAATATCTGCAATGAATACTGATACTGCACTTGCAACTCAGCTGAAGTGCTAGCATGCTTAGCATGAGCATTTTTTTAACTCTGCAAGAGTATTTTTTTTTTCGCTCCTCAACTTTGAGTTGGCAGGGGTGCCAGCCTGGAGATCTGCACAGATGCCAGATGAGTTACCTATATTGCTGCTGCTGATCCTGTTACTGGAAAACATAACATGTACTCTTAAATATGCATATCAAACAGTTGAGATAGTGAAACAATGATACTAAAAATGTTTACGGTATATTTAGGCTCCACCTTTTAAATTCTCTGCCTCATATTCATGAAGCAGGTCAGGGTGGCATTAGTTCACATCATTAATATTTTACCTATGTCAGCATGGCTTACCAGAATGGGTGATGGCAGTGGCATCCTTCAGCATTCCAGCCAGCTCATGACAGGCATACACTTTACACTATGGGCCATCATACCCGCACAACAGTTGCACACTGAAATTCCTCTGCAGAAAAGACGGGAAAGTCCAGTTCTCCCTGGCACATCACCTTGCTTCCACCACTCTTGAAGTAACACAGTCCATTCAGGCAAGTCCACTTAAGGAATAAAATGGCACTGAACTTCACATGGATACATATTTGAGATTCTTGTGTCATGCAATGCAGTGCTGTGTTGTGTACTACAACATGGCTTTAGCAGTGCACTGTGAATGTTGGACATGGCCGCTTTACTGTGCTATACAAGCTTATACATATCATATGTATGAACACACAGGTCACATACTTCATACTCACTGTGATGTGTCTAACTAGCATCAACGTGTTTGAATTATGCAGTGAGCAGCAGCAATGATTTAAAGTTGGTGGTACTACCAATGTGCTTATTGTTCATTATTAGCCTGATATAAAGCATTGATGCCATTTAGAGATGCTCCACTTACAATAATATATGCTCAAAACAGAAGGATTTCAGAAAAGCCTCTGGATATGTGGAGCTTGCCAGAGGTAAAGAAGTAGTCATCTTCTAACACAATTCTGCTGGTCCATAGATTGAAACACTGGTCTGCAGAAACAGAGATTGGAATCCACTAAATAATAACTTTTGTTTACAAATTTTAAAAGAATTGGTAACTCAGCAAATGCTTTTAACTGTTACAAGAGTAATAAAAATATACTACTTAAATACATAGACAAATACTCAACCAATAGATGGAAAGAGAAAGGAGAATTACTTTACTTAGCTAATTAATCAGGAAATCTTCAATGCACTTCACTGTTTCAATCCTAAATCAGTAAGGCCTTATAAGAAAATATACACTTGGCTTCTGTTTTAAAAAAATCATGACTTGCATTTAAAAGTAAATTTGTACTGATGCATTTATACATAAACGAAGGAATCCTGTCTAGCAAAGTGCTTCAACAACAACAACAACAAGCCATGACTCAGATATTAGTGACAATGAGTCAGATGCAATGCGTATTTGCAACTGGGAACCCATGACACTGGCATGGTACAGTACTGTCTACTTGTGGATGGGTTCAAATCGTGAACACGGAAACACATGGAAGGGCATGCCACAAGGAACATGGGATTCTAGGGCCATATGCTGAAACACGGCAACAGCACATAAACAGGAAGGGAGTTGTCTGTGGGCACAATTACTACTACAATGATTGTGGGCATCAGCCAGGTCATGGGATATGCTACTTATCAGGGTCCACACATGTGATGCCCCACTAGGGTGCATCTACACGAGCCTAATATTCTAATTCTTCCCTGCCATGCAGTGTCTATCAATCCTATATACCACAAACCAACACAGTGGACACTGCCAAAGGTCATATCATGATGGCTCGAGGATATGATCCCTGATCTGCATAACCTGCCAGAATGCTATGTGGCTGTAATATAAACCTCCCATGATGCTGTCCTGTATTACAGTGTTGCAGTCAACTGTCACTGTGTCATCCACACATGTGCAGGTGATAATGACTGAGTCCTATCAGTCCCCTAATGTATATGTGGGCATAATGATGTAAGATGCACTTTGTGGCCGGTCCATGCATTGTCCTACATAACCTGGGTGTGATACCACATGCCTCATTTTATTCTGTGTTGTTTGTGTCATGGTCCACAGATGCTGCCTCTTTGCCTGTATTGCACACATTTCTGCCTCAGCGGATGTACTGCTGCAGACTGGATCTTCCCAAATCTTTACTCTAACACTCTACTGTTGCTGTGACTGGTTAGGAATGCTATGCCACGACATTCTCCCACTGCTACATTTGTTTGCTTAATGCCATGTTGTGTAGCATTGCATACTAAATGAAGAACTTACTGTATATGTACTGTACTGTACTGGAGTGCCCTTCCTAAAGTGTCTAGATATCAGAAGGGACCCCTCAGTTGTTCAAGTACATAATCCACTACATTTTACATTTCCACATGTGCTGTGTTATAGACCATTTCCTGCATGATCTGAGAGTTGCATGTTGGGGTCACCTAGCAGGGCTCTTGTGCACATCTGCAAATCACAGTATTCAACATAGTATCTGTGGACTACTACTTGAATCTTGTATGTGTGTATATACCTACAAACCTCTTGACCAACTGCAAAGTTCTCTCAAAGGAACTTGGTATAGGTCAATTGTGTAAACTGCCTGAGTGGAACATGGACACATTATAAATAATGCCTTCTACATTACAGGCTGCCTGGCAGTTCAGAGAGCAAACGCTTTCATGTTGATATATTGCTAGACCTCTAGATCAAGTGAGGCCTTGGTAGCAACATGTAGACAATTTGTGGCTCCCAAGACCTTGGGAAATGGGGTGTGTTAAAAAAGGCTACATGGTTTTGTTTCTCTACTTCACTGTCCTGAGGAGACATATGTGATTTCCATATGCTCTAGTGTTATATCGAGGAGCTGGTTTATAATTCAAGAAACCAACACCTGTGATATCCAGATAATATCCCTCATAAGTCTCCAGAACATCCTTGTAGCTAAGATGGTTGTGACATAGGTTCATAGGTGAATACTAGGCTAACTGCCCTGAAGGGCCATTTTTATGCCTACCCAATAACCAGAATCAACGCTGTATCTTGTATCTGTGAGGTGAAGCCCTTAACTCTTATGCCAAATCCAAACATTATGCAAACAGTGACCCATCTTCCTCAGCTCCCTACTATAATTCTGACACCTGAAATTGCAAGTCCAGAAACTGCAAAAATATCAGAGTGGAAATACAGGAGAACAGTGAATATCAGCAATTTCTGTCCTTCTTTCAAGTTGCATTTTGTTGTAGAGTGCATACTCCTGTACCCCCGTACTTCTACAACTTATATAATCTAGCTGTGAGGTCGCAAAACCACAGAGAAAGGGAATTCTGAAAGACACAGCAATCTCAGACTTGATGAATTTAAATGCACATTTTTGCACATTCAGTCTTGCTGTTCTGGATCTCACACTTTTGAGAAATCAGAACTGAAAACTCTTGCCATCCCCTTCAGTTCTGCTTTTGGGTGACAGAGTTCATCCTGATCCATTACAGTATCCCTCTCAAATCAGAAATACTCTGTCATTCTGTAAGCTCCTGGTATTCAACTGCTGTATAAACCATGTGCAGTAGAACACAGGGCAGCAACAGACAACATTTCTGGTACTCATTCCATTGGAATTCCCCAACACATACTGCTGCATTACTGCTGCTATTTCTAATATCACTCCCTTTATACACTACTTGTAATAGCATTCAAAATGGTGATTCACATCCATGCAACATGGCCATTTAATGTTTCTGAATCGCTCAATTACTGTACCAGTTTGGGTTCCTGTATTTATATCATCCATGTGTTTCACTTGCCTGGGGTTCTTTTCATGTCTGTATGCAGTCATTAACATTTGCTGCAGACTGTGCTGTTTTGACCATTGCACAGTCATGCTGCCTGCGTCTTTGAATCGACCACATTATGCACATTGCTTCTATCTACACTTTGTACACACAATGCACTAATCATCTATGAACCCCAACCTGTGAATTTTATGTTTGAGAACATGTTTTGATCTATGTTTTACTGAAAAAGACAGCATATATTTATCTCTGCGTCATTTCTGTATATTTATCTTTATCTTGGCTGCAGAACCCGTGTGAAAGTGCTGTTGAAAGGTTATTCATTGAAAATGTAATAAAGAGTAAAGATACACTGAGTTCCCATAGGGATTAATCTAATACATTTAATAAAGACTATAGGTACAAAGAGTTCCCAGAAGGGCAAATCTAATAAAGGATCCAGCAATTGCGCATGATACATCTTGTTAGTAAAAAGTGATAAAGTCCTCCATGACAATTTGTCAATGGGTTTATCAGAATTATATTAAACCATGCAGCTATTGAGAAAGATAATAAAGCACAAGTTAAAAATATGAAGAGTTATTTCTTACTTTTTGTTGCAATTTATTTTACAAAGATCAGTCCAGTGGCACAACGTTAACAGAAGTGACTCAGAACTGAATATAGGTCTGAAATGATAGATGGTCAGCCATACACATATGGATTTTGCTTCTAAACTAGAATTGAACTAAGACTGGGACTATATATTACAGTTTGTGGACTGACAGTTTAGCACAGACTATTAAAGCTATGCACTTAATCTTGTAGCCCTAGACCTGATTCCCTAAGTCTTCATATGCCTGGTATGTGACTCAACCAGGCAGTGTCCCAGGGCTGCCCTGAAAGCAGACATGTGGGCTTAGATGGCAATGGTGCACCTCCAGTAGATGTCAAGTACAGTGGAATATTTGGCTATATCTGTAATTATCGTAGTGAAAATCTATTCAGTCATTTCCATATAAACAAGTATTCTTATGACTGTTTTAACTTGGCCAGCAGTTGGATTTTAGTCAATGATACAGTGGTATATATTTAATTGTTTAATGGTGTAATTTTTGTAATTCTTTTATACTTGTGTCTATGTATCTGATGTTTATTCCATGTATGAACAAACTCCTTTGTGAGTGCAGTAAGATGAGGTACAGAAAATCAAGCTGTTTCCTCCTGTATCCATTGTAGTTTCTCTTCCCATTTTACCAGTGGAACAGTAATACAAATTCCCACCAACCTTTCTATACAGTTCTACACATGTTCTGTCTGAGGGCCTACAGTCTGCAATGTTACCCCCAATCCCTCATTTCTTCTATGGAGTACATACCCAGCTTACGACTCATCTGTATCATCATCTGAACCACATATATCATCTGGACACCTGTCCTGTTGTTTGGTCTTCAGAAATGGACACAAAATACTTTTGAAGAAGTTACATCAAGGTACAAGAACTGGGTAACTTCATCCCTGAAATTTAACCATTCTGCTGGCTTCTCCTATACCATTCTTACATCTCACACAATATACAAAGATTCATTACAGCTTTTAATTAGAATTTCAAAACTTTTTCATCATCACCCACTCACTATTATGCCTTACAGTTTATACTGTTCCCAAGGTTATCCTGGTTCCTGTCACAAATTACATCTCTTCACATTTTGCAGCATTAAATGACAACTGTATTCTGTCTTCCACATGCTCAAAGTCTGTCTAGATGAAACATATTTAAGGGAGATCAGAGGTTTTATAATTAAGAAAAGTGATTTGAAGTTGAAGGTATTTGTAACCAGCTTTAATTATGTGTGAGGGAAGGCTGAGGAGAAGGGGAAGTCTATGTAAGGAGGTCAAAGCTACAGTCTGAGATGCTGTGGCCAACTGGCACAGATTGTCAAGGGTAGTGTGTGACAAAAGAGAGCCAAGGAGGTTGAAAGTAAGTGTACAAAACAGTGGTGTGACCAGCACTACTTTATGGTACAGAAACATGGGCAGTGAAGGCAGAGTAGCTGAGGAAACTTCAGGTGATAGAGTTGAAGTCCCTGACATGGTTGGCAGGATACACACTGGGAGGCAGACGAGTAAATAAGGACATCATATCAGAAAACAAAATAAACCCAGCTGCTGTGAAGGTAAAGGACAACAGATTATGGTAGTTCAGTCATATGTGCAGGAAAGCAGAAGACAAACTGGTAAAGATTTCAGAGACACAGGAAGAATGAAAGAAGAAATTAGGACACCTAGTCAACAGATGGGTCGATTAGGAGTGCGAACACATGCAACTGTCAATTCTGACTGTAAAAAAGGAAGGACAGTGGCACTAAATCAAGAGAGATGACAATAAATGTGACATCCTCACCCCATAGAGAACATGAGAAAAATGTCGTTTATGATGATGGAGATGTAAACAGAAAGTAAAGGAGAATTAAGCATAAAAACATTCCTTATGTGGTGAAAGTTTGCAATAGCTGATGTGATAGTGAAAGTTCTTGTTACCTTACAAAAAGTGGAGCTACTGCCTATTTTCTTTCCAATAATGAAAGAATGCCATAGACTGAACGTGTCACTAGAATACAATGCCACGAATCACAACTTGGATTGCAGTACTGATGCTTCAGAATGAAATAGGTAAGTGATTTCTGACTGCCAGTCAAAGCAGCACCATTTTGTTATGCGGCTTTAACACTGGCTCAGACTTGTTGCAGTTTATCTAACATTGATGTTGTTTGTGTTATCAGAGTTATCCTGGACATGACTCTATCGATAGTATTTAATATAAATTACTCAAACCATGCATACCTCACACTGTTTCTGGCATACTTTGTTTCTCACCTGCTTCTTATTTAACTACAGCACTAATACCACCTGTCCCTTTAGAGCTAATAAATTTTATTTGTATATGGCTATAGAAAAAAAAAACATGGAGCAGTGGGGCTACCACTCGTTTAAGAATAGTAATGCATACAAGGTGACCTTTCATTTCCAGAAGCCCATTTCCTTTATGGTCTCTGCTCATGACAGCCTGAGAATGTGTGCTATGCTAAATATTTTATGTAAGGCAAGACTTATTTTAGTGGTGGGTCCTGACCCAGTATTTTCTGAAATATGCTACAAAATTCCTGGAAGTTACCAGCTCTAGACAATGGTGGTGAAGATATGTTAGGATTAACTAGTATATAGTGCGAGAAAAGTCTGACTTCAGCCTAGGAGGGTCATGATAAAAGTAATTCATAACAGATGGGTTTATCTACCTTATTTATATCTTTTCTGTAGGTTCCTATTACGAGAGCGAAGATTCTTTTAGGCGAATACGAAGAAGTCAGCCCATATTGTACGAAGTATGTAAACCATGAAAGTTCAAAACTGCAACATTCGAAATGTCGATTTGTTTTGGTTGGCCCGTCTGCGGTATAGCTCCGTAAGGTAAGTGTGCGATAGACAGGAATTTAGTGTTAGGATTTGGGTTAAGGTAAGTGCATAGGTAGGTAATGTATGTAAAAATTAGTGTAGTGTTAGAAGTAGATGTTTTTTAACTGTATGTATGTGTTTTATTTATTTTATTTGGGTGTATGTATGTAGGGGAAGTGTGCAGTAGTTCATAGGTTCATAGGTTCATAGGTTTATACTAGGCTATCTGCCCTAAGGCATTTATAAGCCTAGCCCAAATTTTTGTGGCTTACGCCACCCCTTATATGAAAAAATACTGTGCCCATTAGTTTGTTGTGCCTCTGTCCAGCAGTGACACAGAGATGATTCAGGGTAAACCTCGATCCCCATCCAGGTCCAGATTTCTTGAACAGAGTCAGCGAGGTGCTCTGCCTCACATGGAGCGGGATTTTATTCCACAGCATAGGGAGTCTCTGAGTGATAAATCTATCCCTCCAGCACGTCCTATTTATATCCGTGCTAAGGTTTAAGTCGCTTGCTCTAGTGGTTTTGGTGGATTTGGATTTTTTGAGGTGGAGCATGTCCATTAATTCCGGGTTGGACATGGCCTTGTATGTCAGGCACATGTCACCTCTGAGCAGACGGTATGCGACTGAATAGAGCTGGAGTTTCTTCAATCTGGCAGCATATGACATTACGGACCTTAGGGTTAGGGAGGGGTTTAGGATAGTGCATAGTTAGTTGTATATGTGGGGTTTAGTATAGTGTTGGAAGTAGGGTTTTTTTTAAATGTATCTATGTGTTTTGTTTATTTTGTTTGGGTGTATGTGTGTAGGGGAAGTGCGCGGTAGTTACGGACCTTAGGGTTAGGGAGGGGTTAAGGACAGTGCATAGTTAGGTAGGTAGTATGTAGCAGGTGGTGGGGTTGGCAGACTATTACAGGTCGATATTTTTTTTCGCGATTTAGTGCATTTGGGATTTTCACGGTTTGCGGTCGATGTTTAGGTATTCGCGCTTAGGGATTTTTACTTTCGTAATATAGACCCCTTTTCTGGGTAGGCATTGTAATAGTAGGACATCTTCCCAGGGAGGGACTGCTGCATATCTCATACTGGTCAGTTGTTCACATATGTAGACATGAGGCTTTCTCATATAGTTCACATTTTTATATTTTTCCACATTTTTCAGTTCTTTAAGCCATTCAGAGTGCTGCACACCTCCCATCGCACCAGTAGAAAATTTATGCAATGTAGTAGCTGCTTTCTCTCAACTGTTAATTTGTTTTTTGAAGTAACATTTTTCTTTTTCTCTCATTATGGTTTTCCTTTCTTCATTCCATCGTGTTTCTGTAATGACAGTAAAACTACTTAATAAATGCACTGGCATCAGTGTTCTAGAAAGTGATGCAGGCCTGATTATGACCCAAGTGAAGTGAGTTGGATTAGTTGCTTGTGAGTATGATGGTGCTGGCATGACAGGATGGATATGTCGATACTGAGGTGGAGACAAAGCAGAACTAGCTTCATACTGCATTAGTTCTCTTGGTCTGGGGGCTGAGATGCATATGCATGGCCAGTTCTCGAAACTACCAATGATGGTGGTAGTACAGGAGAGGGCAACTACTGGGAAATAGCTGTGAGCACTTGCAGTGATGCAGACTGCCCAACTCCTGTCCAGAAGATGAAGTTAGGTAAAAATACAAATACTCTTAACACCTAAAAAATATTGATTTATAAACATCACCTTGGTAGACAAATATTCAAAAAGAATTTTCTTTTAAAATGTTGTTTCTGTTTAGGCCTTAAAAACAATTTAGATTTTGAATATTGTACCAGATATAAACATGCTATCAAGCTAAGGATGCTGAAACCTTTAAGCTACTTCTGGCAAAAAAAAAAACGTTTGAAATGAAAATGAACCGAAGAAAAAATCTATGGCACATCCAGACAAAATGGAGAAAGACAAATCCATTAAAGGGCTGAATCTTTAAGAGGAAGACTTTGTCTCCTTTAGATTCTACTTTTGTATCTTTGATGATAGCACTTTAATTGCTATCGAACCACAAATCACAAAGACAGCAATATAACATGGGCCATATTCCAAAGGAAAGTTGTAGACAGAGCAGCATGCCAAACTAACTTCAGCGCACCAGCAGCAGATGTCATTCTATAATATATGCTAAAGCACAACTAAGTAATTATCTATTCAGCATAGGATAAATACAGATTCCATGCATGCCTTTGGATTCCAAAACACAGCAGTGTGTGCCTATCACAACTTAAATGTGACAAAGTGCTTCATTGACAATTTTATAAAAGGACTCAGTGGAGGCCATATTTGCTGTATTTATATGCCACAAGAGTAGTCCGATCATTAACATATCCTACGGAACCACAGCATTACTTAAAAAAAAGTACAACCAGCATTTACAGCAGTCTGGGATACCACACACCATACATATTTCTAAATATGTAATGCATGTAACATCATCATCACATGCAACAATCCATTAAAAAAGTTATGCAGATTATATGTGGGATTCAAACCCATAGCAGTAGAGATTACAAGTAAAGGACAGCCACACCATCATTGCTGCACATGCACATTACTATACCATAGTTACATGCACGTCCAAACATTGCATGTATGTATACCCAAGAACGTCAGATTCCTGCAAATATACAACTACAGTCAGTGACATGCATCATAGGTTCATAGGTGTTTACTAGGCTAATGACCACAAGGGGCTTTCTAAGACTAGCCATGCAACCCAAATCTCTGACAAGTTCTGATACGCTTCATAAGTATAAACATGGGCCTGGGAGATGAACCATTTACAGGTTACCTGTGAATATTAGAGACATAGGTGCCAAACCAGGGATGAATTTCCAGATTCCCATTCAGTTGTCCAAGTTACACTTGAATTAGGAGCCTGTTCCAGAGATGGGGCAGTCTCTGGGACATATACTTGTCTCTCCAATAGGTCCTCTTTATATCATAGGCAAGTTTTAAGTCTTTAGAATGGGTAATTCTGGTACTGTTGGTTTTGTGGATATGCAGGAGGTCCATCAGCATGGGGTCTGACAATGCCCTGTATGCCAGGCATAGATCTCCCTTCAAAAGCCTGTAGGAGACAGAATACAGGGAGAGGGCCTTGAGGCAGTCTGCAGAGGACATTTTACTTACATCCTGTATTCTTTTAGTGAGAAACATCTGTGGACATTCCAATTGTTGGTTATGCCTAGTTAGTTTCATACCAAAGGAGGTATTGTACTCAATGATAGGTCTGATGAATGCCGAATACAGTGGAACCATGACTTCCTTAGACTTATATACCATGCCTTTGTTTATAAGTTGCTCAACATAAAATTATTTCCTCACCACTGTAGACATGTGATGGTCAAAGGCTAGATTTCTATCTATGTGTGTCCCTACGTCCCTAAATACTGGGTCAGTTCTAAGGAGTGTGTTATCAATATGATAGTTACCAGGGATGGATGACTTCCCAAAGGATACTATTATGCATTTCATGGCATTTAGTTTTAGTCCATGACTCTGACATCAGTTGTTTGTCTGTGTCAGCCCCTCCTGGAAAACATTTGTGTCAGTGTAAGATTCAATGACAGCTCCTAATTTGCAATCATCTGCAAATTTAGTCAGCCAGAGACCACTGACATTGGCCTTGACTTCTTTGAAGTAAATGTCAAAAAGGAGCGGTCTGATCCTTGAGGGACTTCACTTGTAACTGGCCTCTTTGTTGAGCTGTACTCCCCAATTCTAACTTCCTGGGTCCTATCTGTGAGCCACTGGGTGGCTTGTACCTAACCTCTTGAGTTTGTCAACAATGCCCGAGTTGGATATTGTGTTAAATGCCTTGTCCAGGTCAAGGTCGGCAGTGTGAAAGATTTTTCCCTCATCCATTACTTTGGTGACCTTCTCAAAGAAGTCTCCAGGTTGTGTAGGCATGATCTGCTCTTGACGAAACCAAACTGGGTTGGGTACAGTGTCTGGAGATTTACTTTATCTCTATAGATCATCTCCATGATAATTCTTTCCATGGCTTTAGATATAAGACTAGTGAGACTTATGGGTCTGTAGTTTCCAGAGTCTGTAGATGGCCCACCTTTGTGCAGAGGGATGACTGTTGCCTTTCTCCATTCATGAGGCACAAAGCCTGTTTGGAGGTTACAGTTAAACAGTAATTCCAGAGGCCCTGATAGGTCATGTTTCTATTTAGAAGACATCCTGGGATATTGCCTATGTCCATTGATGCAGTGTTCTTGGTCTTAGAGAGAGCATTAATGACCTGTTCCCTTGTAACAGTCGGGGGCGTTTTTGATGATATTTCTTGAGGAACGGTTGAAGGGGAGAGAGGGGTAAAGTTGGAGCTGAACTTATCAGCCAGGAGGTTTGCTATATATTCTGGCACACTCTAGGTGACTCCATTTATAATGTATTACCTTCTAGGTTGCAGACATAGCTAAAGGATACTTTGTCATTGTCCTTGGCCTGGGAGGCCAAACTTAACTCAAATTTGGCTAAGATAGACTTTATTTGACCTCTGAGTTGTTTGTTTAGTTTGATGAGAGTGCTTTTATCTTGCTGGATGCTGCACCTCCTAATTTTTGCCATGATTTTCTTCCTCCTGTTATATAGCCTAATGTTTTTGTGATTCCACCAGGGTGGCATGTTTTTTAATTAGTTCTGTACTTCTTCCTAGTGGGTACAGTTGCCTCAGCAGCTATTAACATGCTTGTACAGGGTTTCTGTGAAAAGGTCTGCATAGGCAGAAGTGTTCTCAGGGTTTATGGGGGCTTGAAATTTTGCCAGGTTCTCACTTAAAAGCAGGAAGTTAGCCTTATAATAGTTTCTGAATATTCCAGGTTTAGCTGGGTCCAGGTTTTATTTTTACTTCAAAGGAGACCATTTTGTTGTCTCACCTTATCAGGGAAGGTATTACAGTAGGGGTGTGCAGCATTCTCCCATATTAGTGAGGACCAGATCCAGTATGATTGCACCCCTGCTTGGTGTATTGACTATCTGGTCCAGGGAGTTTGTGTTTACAAAATCCAGGAATCTCTGTGGATGTACATTTGGTGTGTTATAGGATTCCCAGTTAATAGAGGGGTAATTAAAATCACCCATGAATATGGTATTGGGTTTGATGGTTAGTGTTTCTAATAAGTTTAAATACATGATAACAAATGTTACTCCATTAAATGGCATGCTACACCCACAATGGAAGTCATAACAGCAACACTGGAAAAAATAGTCATTTGTATGAAAATGAATTGTTATGCACTCGTGGCTACATATCAACAGAATAAACATTGAACAATTAAAGTCATCCTCCTGTTGTCTCAGTTAGATTGAAGGTACTAACAACTACTTCTATATTACTCAGCATCACAGAGTATTTGTAAACTACTCAGTGAACATACAACTTATGGAAACCCTTGGAACTCATTGGTTTCCACAAACATACCACAGACATTACAGGTTAATAGGAAATTACTATAAGTATACTTTCATTTTGTCCTTATCTACTGCTACTGGGACTGTTTCCTTTTATCCATACAGTTGCATATGTGGAAAATCTCTTTGTCACTGATGCTCATTTACTCATCTGTAAGCATGTTCAATTCTTCTAAATCCAACAGGTGCCAGAAGCAAGAGATTCACACCACAAAAACAAAACAAAACAAAAAAAAAAAAAACAACAAAAAACACGGTTTATTGCTCAAACTCAAACAAATTGTACGGATAAGTGCTCTTGTCAGAAATACTTAGAGACTTCATCAGATAAATACAGAAAATGAAGCTACTATTTATAAAAAAACTTGCAACAAGTTATGTGACTGAGTCCACTAAAAATTTTAAAGAAGCATTAACCATTTTATACAAAATTACTTAAAACACAATACCTAAACATTAAAAACATTACTTTAATAAACATTAAATAAATAAATACAAACAACTAAAAATATGTAAAACACATCATCTAAAATATGCTTTAAGTCTT
This sequence comes from Protopterus annectens, assembly GCF_019279795.1. Taxonomy (NCBI): domain Eukaryota; kingdom Metazoa; phylum Chordata; order Ceratodontiformes; family Protopteridae; genus Protopterus; species Protopterus annectens. The sequence goes on from NC_056751.1 coordinate 468,760,899, forward strand.
AAAACACAGGAGACGGAAATTGTACTATTAATGCCTGGTGCATAACCTGCGTTTAATCTTAGTTGCCAGGCAGGCTCTTTTTTTCCCCAATATTAAACCCCAGGGGCTCCTCTCCTGGCCACTTTCATTATGCTGTTCAACTATAACAAATTTAAAAACATGGTTGGGGTCAATGTTAATATGTTTAGCCAGAGCATTTTTTCATTATGTTTTTTTATATCATTCAGATGTTCATAAACTCTATCTTTTAAAACCTTTCTGTTTTTCCTACATAAAAGCATGGACAACTCTAGCATAATGCAATATAAACAACCCCTTTTGTTAGGTAGTTGAATCTATCTGGGATATAAACCTTTCTCCCATTAATAATAAAGCTTTGCAAACATATTGCTCTTTGCAAATTTCACAGTTATGACATTTAAACAAGCCCTTTATTTGTATGGAGGTGGGCATTTTAACACTTCGCACTAAAAAATATTTTAATGAAGTACCTTTTCTAATTACTATACTCAGTCGTTCTCCCAACTTTTTGTTATCCCCAGCATATTCATTCAATACAGCCCAGTTCTTGTTGAGAATAACTCTAAGAGCACTACTGTCGTTAGAAAAAGAAGTAATAAAATTGGTGGCATGTGTTAACTTCACAGGTGTAACAATTTCCGTACTGGAATCACAGACCACATTCTCACCATGGTTACCAACAGTAAGAATGGGGGCCAATGCAAGGTTCTTCTTTTCTGTATCACTTCTTGTAATATATTATCAACAAAGCCCACCCAGTAAACTCTTTTCAAGAACATATCTTTGATGTTGTTACTTTCAGCCAAATATTCTTCGAACAAGGTAACCATTCTTGCCACGCATACAAATTGCCCCTTCACCACTGCTTTCTTTTGGTGAAGAGGTTGCACGCTAGAGTAATGTAGAAAGTTGTTTGAGTAAGTAGCCTTTCTATAAATGCCAGAGGTATACATACATTTTTCATAGTCTTTAAGTAACAAAATGTCAAGATAGTGAATAGAATCTGGCCATATTTTATATGTAAGTTGCAAAAAATCCATTGTGTTAATCAAATATTGAATAAATTCTGCTATCGCAGCCTGGTTTTTCTTCAAGATTAAACACAAATCATCAAGGCACCTTGTATATAAATGCCAGTAATACTTATATTTTCTATTAAGTACAAAGCATTTTTCCCCATTGTAACATAATGACATTTGCATATAGTGAACCACTAGTCGACCCAATGGGTATAGCTTTTTTCTGCAAAAAAATATTGCTGGTCAAAAAATAAATAAAATTATTATGCAAAACAGTTGACAAAAGCTCACCATAGAGGTTCACACTGTCCTGGGGCACATCTGTTTCAGTGTGTAAAAACTCAGAAAACCATTCAAGAACAATGCTGTGGGGAATGCATGTATGCAGGTCTTTCACATCTGTAATCACAAAAACAGCTGTCTCATCAGATTTCAGTTCATTACATTTTTGGAAGAAAACCCCATGAGCCCTACTTAAATGAGATTTTTTTTTCAAATAATCAACAATAGGCAGCACGGGCGGGGGGGGGGGTTCAGTGAGATCCTTGTGTATTTTTGGAAAACCAAAAATAGTAGGGACCATGGGCTTATCAAGATGTAGAAATTTGCATTCATCTGCGGTAATTTGTCTTTGCATAAGTAGAGCATACATTATTTTAATCCTGCCATGTCCATTAATACAACAGTGGTGTTTCCATAGATACATGCACATCCAAACATAGGGTGCATGTGTACCCAAAACTGTTGGATGCCTGTTATATACAACTACAGTCAGTGAAATGCATCATAACAAATGTTACTGTTATTAGATAGTATGCAACACACAATGGAAATTATGCAGCTTCAGTGGAAAAATAGTCATTCATATAAAAATGAATTGTTATGCACTCGTGGCTACATATCAACACAATAAACATGTTCAGTGGGGGTGTTTCCTTCTACCCATACAACTGCATATGTGGAAAATCTCCTTGTCACTGATGCTCATTTAGTCATCTGTAAGCATATTGTTCAGTTCTCCACCTCTCTTTTATGTCACAGACACATTGTATTGTAGACAATTTAGTCAAAAAAAAAAAAGGCTGACAACATAGTTATGTGATGAGCAGTGCGTTCCATCCCAGTAATGTCAGGATTACCTTTGAGCTAGCTGTACATCAGTTTTACCTTAAAGTGTGTTTAGCTGTGTGTAGTGGCGGCTGGTGACTTCAAATCAAAGGGGGGTTGCAGGAGACAGCTGAATGGGTGTGGTCAATGGGAAGGGGTGTGGCCAACTATAAAGGGGAGGAGCTATGCTCAAAACCACAACAACTAACTAAATACACTGCCCTGGGTACCAAACCATCATTATGAGAGTCCAGTCAAGACAAAATGAAGTGTAGAAGAATAAAAATATTTCAATGCATTGGCTGCATTACAGCTTACTTAATATCTAGATGGAAACAAAAAGGATGTGAGGCATGAAAAAATAAATTAGTTTTTAAATACATTAATGGAATGCCAGTAAAAATCAAGTAGAACTCAACTCAAACCACTTCTTGCACTGCAGTTCTAATTATAATTTATATTCAACTTTATTAAAGTACCAAGTACATGCTGAAAGTAGAAATGTCTGATGCCCCCACTTGTAAAAATGTTTCTTATCCAAAAAAAGACCTGCTGCCTGACAACTATCTACTTGTTTCATGGGGAAAACATGATCAAAGTAAAAAATGAAAAGCAAACAAGAAATAAGTTCAAGATACATTGCTTAAAAGGATTACTGTACAGGTTATGGACCACATGATTGGCATTCTGTTTAGTTTATGGGTAAAGCCTGCAGAGATGACTGGAAGTCTCCAAGTGAAATGAGCTTCTTAAAATAATGTAATCTGTCCTTTATTACAAATACTGTCATATGCATTTCAATACCCAAGGCTTATACATTATTTAGTTAAGTATTCTGTACATGGCAACAACAGAAAGGTTTTCAATGTTGGCAATTCTTTAACAGTATGCTTATTAAAGCTTACTTGCATCTTGTGATCTCAGCCAAGCTTATCTGATGGTCATTAAAGTATTGCTACTTAATCACAGAGCAACAATTACTTTGAGTAATAAGCATAAATCAACAGTACAAAAAATATGACAGAAACCAGACCATTCTGTAAAAATCAAGGACAGTTGAAAAGCCACTCTAGTGCTTGTGTCTACCTTGGATGGGGGGATACTCTGCACATTTACACTGCATAACTACTCCTTGCCTTGCTTCGACACATCCAGAGTCACTACATGGGGGAGTGGGGTGCAAGAAGTATGTCACAATTTGAAATGTCTCAGGCTGATTGTGATGGCTCTGACACATTTGTCATACCTCTCAACCTCAGAGCAAGAAATCTGGACAAAGCTATACAAAGAAGTGGGACAAAGGCCTAAAAATAAGGACAATTTTAAATATTGCTCTTATAAACTTAGAAAGATAATAGAATAGGTCTTGCATTAGTATGAATTTTCTGAATGTATGAAATCTGAAACTCAAATGTCTGTCATTATTTTCTAACTTCAGTCTTTAATGATTTGTCACTAATTTGCCAAAAAGACACAATTTTACCAAAGAAAAAACACAATTTTATGAAAAATGGACCAAAAATGTGATGTAAAAATATAAAATAGCTACACAATACAGCTGGGAACCTGTTAAAGAAGGGACACTTTAATATTAGTACTGCTAACTTGAGCAGCTGACAAAATAAAAGAATCTACATGCATTTCTGAAATAAAAGTAATCTATAACTCTGATTATTACAGTTATTTCTTAATTGTAAACCCTCCATGTTTTCTTCCAAAATTGCTATTTTGCAGAGGGATTATTAGGGGGAAGAGTAACATTTTGAGCCAAAATCATGGACAGTTGAGAGGTTTGGCTATGCCTAATTCTATAAAGCAATTTATTTGCATGTACCTCTCAACCTGTTAATGCAATAAATCTGGAAAAGGCCAAATATATTGGGGGAACATATAAACAGTACTTAAACTTGCTCTTGTATAAACTGAGACAGTTGATAGAACAGGTCTTACTTTAGCATACATTTTACTGAAGGTTTTGAAGTCTGAAACTCAGTGTGTCATTATTTAGTGACTTAATTCCTAAATGATTTGCCAGAAAACCACACATTTTGTGAGGAACAAACCAAAATTAAGAAGCAAAAATCTATTCATTCTTTAAAAATCTGGACAGTTGGGAGGTATAGTTCAGCTGGAGCTGTCTTTAAGTTTGCCGCCCTTCCCCCTCACAAAATCATGGTCGAATGGAACCTCCCCCTGCAGCCATTCCAATGATCCATTACTTGGCTATTTCACTCCATTTACCATAAACACTAATGTGCATACTGATTTACTTCTATGATGATTATTTGGGCTTCATTTGAAAGTTTTATTTTGCATTTTACAGCACAAACACTAAGACATCTGCTAAACAAACTTAGCATTAAAACTTCTCTGCCCTTGAAACTCACATTCATTGAAACAGCATTGAAACCCACATTCAAAGAAAAATACATTTTACCAGTGGCAGAACTGCCCAATTCAGAACATCTTTCCAGTAAACAATGAAACAAAATGCATGCACCCATAATGACAAAACTGCCTAGTTCAGAACATTTCCATCATAAACATCTACTTAAACTTCTACAGTCCACCATTATCAGTAAATATGCACAATTCTACAGTCCACCATTATCAGTAAATATGCACAATCTCTGAAGAAGTAAAAAAGTCATCTAAATAATTCCACATTAAATAAATCTGTAACTAATGAAGAGGTTGCTGCTAGAAAACACCTTTATATTTCATGGTTTCATTGAAAATGAAGTGTCTGATGCCCCTGAAGAATAAATTGCCTATATTCCATTAAAAATGATAAGCTAGTAATATTGCAATAGGAAATGGATAGCAAACCGATAACATGCTCATAGTTAGTATCTTAACTTTTTCAGTACGTCAGCATTCACCCCTTGTGGGAGTAGAACCAACAACCTTCTGTATCAAAAGCAAGTACACAACCTGTTGTGCTATTAACAATGCAAGCTGACTTAGCATAAGCAGCATTAAACTTCTCTTCCCCTGCAGCTCTCAGCTCCTTGTAAAATCTACTCAATACTCAACTGCATCTCAACTTCGCAACACAAGAAATCTGGAAAAAGCCAAGTTTATGGGGGGGGGGGTCAAAAGCCCAAAAACCAGGGACACATTAAACATTCCTTGTATAATCTTGGAAAGTTGCTAGAATAAAATGCTCTGATACCACCATAAATCTTACTGCCAAGGTACCTGTGCAAAAGAGTCAGAGCAACATACCACTATGCCAAATCAGCTGCTTTGTGAAAGAAAAATGCTGTGTTACCACCATACATTTTACTACCAATGTCCCTGTGCAAAACAGTCAGAGCAACATACCACTATGCCAAATCACCTGCTTTGTGAAAGAAAAATGCTGTGTTACCACCATACATTTCACTGCCAAGGTCCCTGTGCAAAACAGTCAGAGCAACATACCACTACACCAAATTAGCTGCTTTGTGAAAGAGTGGTAGACTTAAACTTAAATGGCTATCATTTAATGAATTCAGTTCTCACCATAGCTGTCAACCTCTTAGCACAAAACGCCTGGACAAACCCAGTAATGAGGGAATACAGCCCTCAAACATATTCAGTGAATTCAGTTCTTGCCATAGCTGTCAACCTTAGCACAAAACCCTGGACAAAGCCAATACTGGGGTAATACAGTCCCAAAAATAAGGGAAAATTTCAAATATTCATCTTATAAACTTAGAAAATTGCTAGAATAAAAGGTTGTGTTACTATGTATTTTCTGAAGAATATGAAGTCTGAAATTCAAATGCCTGTCAATTTTACTTCTAACGAAACAAAAACTATTTTCAGCAGAGGCCCAGGGAGAAATACTGCTGACACATGTCTTTGTAAAATGGCAGGACACCAGAGCAAATCCACACAAACACAGGGATGAGATGCAGACTCCACACAGAAGGCACCCCAGCCAAGAATCAAACCAGAAAACCTATAGCTGTGAGGCAACAATGCTACCACTGCACCATCAAACATGTAAGGAATTAAACATTCACAAACCTGAAGTCTGAAATTCAAATGCCTGTCAATTTTATTTAACATTTGTTAATTAGGACAGTCTGACTTGGAACAAAAAAGCAATTTTCAGCAGAGGCCCAGGAAGAAATAATGTAGACATGCCTTTGCAACATGGGAGGACACAAAAGCAAACCCACACAAACACAGGGAGAAGTTGCAGACCCCACACAGAAGGCACCCCAGCCAAGAATCAAACCTGAGAGCCTGCAACTGTGAGGCAACAATGCTACCACTGCACCATCAGATATCAAGCATTGCAGCATTTAGAAACCACAGATATTATGAGGAACAGATCAGATAAAATATGAGGCAAAAATCTGCAATTTTTTTTACAAATGGTGGTGGGTAGGGAATTCAGGTCCTTAACACCTGCATACAAGTTACAGAGTTCAAGCCTGAGGTATTCCCTACCACACCACCATGAGTTTGTTCTAGCCACCTAACAACTGGGGCATTTACACACACACCTTTGTTCCTCTTACCTTCCATAGTGCGATGTAGATCCCTTCCGCACATCCATAGTGCGATGTAGATCCCTTCCCCTGTCCGCACTCCATATAGCTGGGGCCATTACATACATCCCATAGCTGGCGCGTTCGAGCACATCCTCGATGAGACTCCTTACCATTACATCCCTGCGAGATCTCCAGCCTGCCTGCCAATGTTGCAGCCCAGGTCCGACCTGTTCCCGCGACAGTCTATGCAGTTAAAACTGCATAGACTTCTGAGAGCTCTGTTCTTACAAGTTTCCCAGTCCGGACTGCTGCTGAGACAGTCTGCGCATGCTCCAGACTGTCTCAGCTGCAGTCTGGACTAGTGCGCATGTGCGAAAGTCCACAATTTTTTTAATTGTTTTTATCTTTTCTTTTTCTTTTATTTTCTTTATTTTACAGCTGAGGGGGCTGCAGTCCGGCAGTCCAATAGCACGGGCCGCCCCTGGCTGTGTGAATGCAGCTTTTTTAAAATTTTATTTATTTATTTATTTTACATTTGTTGACTGGGCTAGTCTAACTGGATACATGTCCATTTTCAGTAGAGGCCCAGGAAGAAAAGTTCCAGAAAAACATGCAAAAATTAATAAAGCTTAAAAAGTAAAAAGCAGCCATTGTTATATTAACATTATAACAGACATTAATTAAAAACTAAATTTTTTTTTCAGAAGATGCGCATAATTATACTACTCAAAGTGAACAATAACAATAATATATATGGAAACATATATTTATATGCAAAACATAGTATATAGAGGCATTGTAGGGAGGATTGTAGTGGATGTAGGCTGAAAATAAGAGTTAAGAATAAAAGTTAGTCATGGTTGGTACAGGAGTATAACCAGTGGTTATTTTGAAATAGTTTTAGATTCCTTTTAAAAAGAGGGAGAGAGGTCTGAGATGTAAGGTCAGGTGGTAGTTGATTCCATACTTTTCCGACAGAGTTAGAGAACATGGAGTCACCTGCTGAGTTTTTTGATTTGGTAGTATTAATCAACATTTAGTTTGAGGAGCGTAGATTCTTGAGGTTATTATATTGTATAATGAGGCTAGAGAGTATTGGAGTGTTGCTAGGTTGATACAGGGTTTTATGGGCTATTGTAAGTTGGTGAAATTGAAGCTGGTTAAGAAATTCTAACCAGCCTAGTTGTTTTAGATTCAGGCAGTGATGAGTTCTAAAAGGAGAGCTTGTAGCAAATCTAGCAATATTTTTATATGATATAACTAGTTTGCTAAGGTTACTTTTAGAGAGGTTGGTGTATATGGGAGAAGCATAGAGTAGGGTTGAGATTAACTGGGTTCTGGCTATAGTGGTCCTAGCTACTGGTGTAAGAAAGGGTTTGATTCTGTAGAGGGATCCTAGTTTTCTGTTAACTAATTTTATTGTGGTATTTATGTGGGCATCGAAGTTTAGGTTATTGTCAATTGTAATTCCTAAGAGCTTAGTGGTAGGGTCAGGAGAAATAAGAGTACCATTGTTGGATGTGAGAGTGATATGTAGAGGGGTGGACTTTTGGGTTGGTGTGAAGAGTAATAGTTTAGTTTTTTGGGGGTTGAGGAGGAGGCAGCGGTTAGAGAACAATTGTCCTACAGTGTTGAAAGCTTTTTGAGTAAGAGACTGAAGTTCAGTCTGGGAAGTGGCTGAACAGATTATAGTAGAGTCATCTGCATATTGAATGCAGGTGGAGAGTGGAATGGCAAAATGAAGGTCATTGATATAAATGGAAAACAGGAGTAGGCCTAGTATGGAGCCCTGTGGAACACCTAGTGAGATAGGAAGGTGATTCGATACTTTATTTTGCCAGAGTACAGCCTGTTGTCTGTTTACAAGGTAAGATGTGAACCAATTCATAGATAGAGGGTCAAGTGAAAGGGACTTCAGTATGTGTAGAAAGAGTTGGTGATTAACCATGCTGAAAGCTTTAGATAAATCAACAAAGACTGCAGAGGAAAGAATATTTTTGCTGCGTTTTTTGTTGATACAGTTTGTGAAGGATAGCAGGGCAGTGGTGGTACTGTGGAATGGTCAGAAACCATGTTGACAGTTAGCTAGTAGGTTGTGATGGAGAAGATGGCTAAGTAGTTGTTTGTGAATGACTTCTCCATTATTTTTGCAAGTGGGGAGAGTAGAGCTATGGGACAAATTTGGAAAAGTCATTGGAGTTCCCACCTTTATGTAGTGGGATGATATGAGAAATTTTCCAGATAGATGGGATAGTACCTTCCTTTATGGTTCTGTTTATCAGTATGGAGATGGGATAAGCAATAGCTTTAGCTCCTTTTTGCAGGAATTCTGCTGGGAGTTTGTCAGCTGAGGGGGTGGTTGGTTTTAGCTTTTGGATTAGGGAGCAGATGTAGGATGTGGGTACTGGTTCTAAATGGAATAATTGGGAAGGGATGGTAGTGGGAGTAGGCATTTTAGAGGTATCAGGGGATAGGTGGTTTGCAAGATTTTAGATAGTATCAGTGAAGAAAGAGTTGAAGGCATTGGATGTTTGTATTGGATTGTCAGGGTTGGAGCCTAGAGGGTTAGGGGTGGTAGTTTTGCTTGGGTATAGAAGTTTGTTAATACTAGTCCAAAAGTTTTGTGGTGCTTTAGAGAGGATTGTTGTAGTTGGGGATAATAGTTCTTTTTGTCTAGTAGGATGGCTTTTTTTTGTATTATTTCTATGTTGCCTAAAGGTTTGGCGATCAGTAGGATTCTTTGTAGTATGCCATTTTGCCCAGGATTTGTTTCTGTGAAGGATTAGTTCCCTAGTATTATTTGAGAGCCAAGGGGCTGGTTTAGTTTTATTTCAAGTACAGTGTGTTGGGGCATGGTGGTCCAGGATTGTTAAGAAACTGGAGTTAAAGTATTCAACTGCTTTATTTACAGGGAGAGATTTTAGAGGTGTCCAATTGCATTGTTTAAGTTCTGTTTGGAACAGCTCGGGGTTAAAATGTTTCTTGCTGTGCACTGTTCTGATAGTGTTAGGGATGGTTAGGCTGGTTTTATGTCTGATAATATATATCAGCAAATGGTCACTTAGGTCATCTGGAAGGGTTCCTGTAAGTTTGATGAGGACTACTAGTGAGTATCAAATCCAAGGTACTTTCTTTATTGTTACGTCTATTTATTCTGCTGGTGGAGTTTATAGCTTGTGAGAAACCATAAAGGTTAATAAGGGTGGTGGGGTTAGTGCTGCTACATGAATTCCAATCTATATTAAAGTCTCCTAGGGCTATGGTTTCTTGAGGGAGGTTAGAAGAAAGCCAATTTAGAATGTATTTGAGTATACTATTGTTATTTCCTGGGGGAAGATAGGAGCAGATGATGTTTATGGCTTTGTGTATGTTAAGCTGGACTTTAGAGATAATTATTTCGGCACTATTTTCTAAAGGTAGGTTAAACTTTACAGTGTTAACTTGTAGTTCTGCTTTGTAGAGAATTTCTACCTCACCCTCTTTTTTGATTGCGTGGTCTAGTCGAATGATGCTATAACCTGGGGGGTGGGGTGATTTCATTGTCTTTTATTGTGAGTTTAAGCCATGTTTCTGATAAACAAAGGATGTCAAACTGGTGGACATCTAGAAGGGCATGAACTTGAGCTATTTTATTGCAGATACTGCATATATTTAGTTGAGCAATAGAGAGTGAATTGAAAGGTTTGGTTGGTAGTATGGGGGCTTGTTTTGTATTGGTTACAGTTTGTAGTTGAATGGGTAGAGTTTGGGCCAGGGTTAGGATGAATGTCCCTGTCTATTAAGGAGTAGAGGAATGTAAAGTTCTTAGGTTGGAGAGGCTTACAGTAGTAGTCAAACAATTTTTTAGTTTTTAGGTTGCTATATTTGATGTATACTAGTTGGTGATATTTAGCTAGTAAGTAGCTGGGTTTGCAAGTGAAATTTATGAAGTTTGGAGACATGGCTAGTGTTGGAGTTAAATTGTGTTTGGAAGGGAAGAGGAGGGTAGAGTAGAGGGGTTGTTCATAGGAGGTTAAGAGGTAGGTTGTGGTTAGAGCGGGTAGGAGTGAGACCACTATCAATAGTTGTAATTGGTATGGCATGATTGAGAAAAACAATATTGATAGTGAGGTGGAAATGTAAAGTTGAGATAGGTTTTATAGGTAGGTTAGAACATGTGCCAGTAGGTGGTGTATATTACCAAAGGGGATGAGAGATAAAGTATCAGTGCGTGTGTTTTAAGAGATTGAGGCTGGGTGTGGTAAAGGTGAGATTTGTGTGATTGGAGTAGGTTTATAGGGGGTGTGTCTATAGAGGAATAAATGTAGGACTCCTGGGGTGGGAGGGAATTGGGGGCAGGTAGAGTAGCGGAGTGAGCCCGAAGGACGAACGGAGCGGGTAGAGACAAGAGAGTGGACTATTGAGAATGACAATCTGTAAAGTGGGAGAATGCTGCAGGTAAGTCTGAAAGTGAGAGAATGTAGAAGTAAGTTAAGAGGCTAGTAAGAGGAAAGTACGGATGTCAGAGAGGTAGAGTGTGGTTAAATGTACCCTAGGACAAGGGTGAGAAAGGTAAAAGAGTAAGTCTGTGAAAAGTAAAGCTAAAAAATGGGGTTGAGGAGGTATAGTAAAGAAATATGTGTAGGAATTGATATTCAGAAAGCTTATGGTAAGGCGCCACCTAGTGGCCAGTCACTTAATTGCAGCAAATTGTTCTCATACAAGGGTAGCAGGCTACGGGAGAGAGAGAGTCAGGCTACTTATTAAAAAGAGAGAGAGTAGGCTAGATATAAGGGCTAGCTAAAAAGAAAGAAAAAAGATAAATGGAGGGGTTGTTGGCTGCTGGCTATCCTGACTGGGAAGCTTGCCTAACCTAGCAGAGTTTTTAAACCTTAAATTTTAGTACAAAGTTCTGGTAGATGGATTAGCACATACTTTCACTGTCTTAAAAAAAGGTTTGTCTCTCAGGGAGCTGGTGGGTAAATTCCTAGTTCGGACTAGTTTTCAGAGGCGTCCAGGAGGGTGATTTCAGGTGGTTAAGTACAGGGATGTACTGGTTCACAAGGCTGGTAAAAGTAGGAAGAGACAAAAAGGTAGTGAGGTAGACAATATTAGAATTAGAAAGCAAAGAAAGAGTTTTACAGACACAATTACATGTAATTGTCACAAAAAACATCAAAAACTTAATTTGTTTTGAATCATCTAAAGAGTACAATAAAAAACAGGTACAACTATGACTCTAAGAACTCTACAAAATACATACAGGTAGCTCGTACTTATTGGTACTTTTAAGTACCATTTACACCATACATAATTAATGAGGTTCAGCAACATTCAGTGCTTTGGAATTCCAGTTGTGTATGTCCTCATATCTTGAACTTTGATGCATTAACCAACAACTTGGTGTAATGGGTAGGTTCTTCATACAATCTGTAATACATGCTCCATGCCCTCTGATGGTTTAGTACCATCCTATATGTCCCAACTTTAAAATGTTACATTGATAAATTTACTGCTCATACCATTGCTATCCACAAACTGAGTGGGGCCTCAGTTAGCATTTTTTGGAAGGCAGTTTTTGAACCAGTTTCAATGTCATTACTGAGGATGTTAACCAAGAGGAGGAGTCAGTGTGTCTGAGCCCTGAACTGGACTGAGGAGGAAACCACCCAGTAGTTCGCCATCTATGTCAGACATGAGCAGAGGATGTGAGCATGCACCAGGAACTTGCCATGACTGAGATATGGAACCAGATTACAAGGGAGCATTACAAATGGACTGGGATCTTCCAGACTGGTGTTCAACTCAGTCACCACTGTGATGACTTACACTGGCGGGATGCAAAGTTTCTTTGCCAGAGAGCCACAGAGGTCTGATGGATGTCTACAATAAGTTTCGTAATCCACATCTTAACATCTATGTTATAATAAATGTATTTGTTAGATATATCTGCTTAGGGGACTATTTCAATTATATTAAATTGGTGTCTTTACTGATTATAGTAATGCAAATGTAGTTAACATTAACATTTTGATACCTTTTGAGGTTATCCACAACTACACTGGACAGGTGTACACAGTTTGAATAAACTTTGATTATGTCTAAACATTCATACATACATCAGACATATAGCTGCAAATAATATTCCCTAAACTTTCCTTTTACATGCAGTAATGAACTGTTCTGTCAGTTAGCTCAAGTGGTTAAGCAGTGAGTCAAACTGACTACTGATGTTGTTGTCTTTTAGCTTTTCCCGTTTAGGGGTCGCCAGTGCCAGGGCACTTCTATGCGTTAGGCTTGTAAAGGCTCCAGGGCCATTAGCCTAGTACACACCTATGAATCTATGAACCTATGAATTTCTCCATGTCTTTTGGATTTCTAATACCATGAAGGGAATGGACCCCATTCTTAATTTAGAGAATGTTTAAAGTTTGTGAAGTTAGTACTGTTTTGGTCTTTGATGTTAGTCAAAAGTGCTTTTCACAGCACCCACAATATGCCAAGAAATGACCCCTTCTACAATTTATACAGTTACATATATCAGCAGCATATATAAATATGAATGTAAATTCTTTTTCATGAGACCCATTGCTCCTACTAACATTGGAACTGTCTGGGTACCCTTCTTCCACATTGCCCTTGTTTTTACCTGCAAATGCTGGTATTTTATGACTTTGTCTCTCTGTACGTAAGGCACTGTAATCATTGGGTGTGGCAATTTCAATTATCAATGCTACTTTTGTCTTCTTTCATGGTCTACTATATCTGTTTTTTTCACATCTATGTTTTGAACTGTTAGTAATGGGCCATCCCATGTGATATAAACTTCATCAGTTTATATAATGCTTTGTAGCTCGTTTCCAATGCTTCTCAGCTATTTCTATATTGTAATGTTTACACAGTCCTCAGTGTAACAGTCTTGCCACATTATTATGCCTTTCTATATATAAGCTCTCTGCTTTTAGTGCATCACTCCCAGCAACAAGATGGGTGACTGTTTACAGTTTTGTTTTACAGAACTTGCATTTGTCTATTTCTCCCAGATGTTCAATGGACTTTGTAAACCAACTTGTGCATAGCCCACTATCCTGGGCTGCTTATATTAACCTTTAATCTTTTGATTTAAATTCACTTCTCCTTAACCATACCTACATCACATCCTGATAAACATGAGATTATTCCAGGAGTTTTCTATACTTGCAACTATATTTATGGCTTTTCCACATTTCTTGCCTTCTTATCTGATCCTTCTACTTATATTCTTTCTTTTGTTTTTTTGGCAAATTCAGTTGCTGCCTGACTTTTGTCTACTGGTTTGGTTTTCATTCTGTTTGACACCGACATGCGTCTGCTAAACTATGCAGGGAAATAATCTTAGATTTGCTCTTTTCATGTTTTAAAACCTACACCATGATTGAATCTGATGAGGTCAGCAGATATGTTTGCAATTCTATGACTGCTGATCTATACATGTTATCGATTTCAAGGAGGCCCATACCTTCTTCAGAATGAGGGATATATAATCTTGGTATACACTGATTTTTATATATCATTTCATAAGCATGAAATGTTTTTCTTGGCTTTTATTTTCTTGTTTTGTTGTCCAATTGATCCAATACCTTTTGGAGCCAGTCAGTCACTCAAATAAGTTAGAACAGGAAGAATATTTTTTTTAGCTTGGTCTTTGTTCCCAGATGTCAGGGCTGTTTTCAGTATTAATTTTAGTCTTCTAAAATATACTTTACTGAGTTTTGATCACATTTGCTCCTGTTTTATTGTCGATACTTTATCATTTCCCAAATATTTATACATTCCCTCCTGCTCAAGTTCCTTTATATCACATTTCTGTCCCAGGCTGATATTTTCTTGATGCTGCAGCTTTCCTGCTATAAATGTTTTTGCACATTTATCCAGACCAAATGACATCCTTATATCATCAGAGAAAGTTTTGATCACTTCCAGTTGTGCTTTCAGCTACTCATCTGATGAGCTATACAGTTTTAAATCATCCACAAAAAGAAGATAAGAAGTCTTTAGACCTTGTTCTTTTCTGGCAGTCAAATTGTAGCTATGACCTAATCTACTCAGTAGGCAGCTTAATGGGTTAAGGGCAACACACTAAAAAGCAGTGGTTACAAAGAGTCACACTGGATTACCTCCCTTTGAATTTTTTTCCCTGGGATAGAAATTTGTTATTTATCATGGTTTAGCTGTAAAGTGGTTTGCTACTGTTTCATGGTTACTGTAACTGATCAATGTAGAGTGAATCTTATACATCTGTAAGCACTCCTTTATCCATGAATAAGGGATGCTGTCAAATGCTTTTTTGTAACCTACCCATGCCATACTTACATTCTAACAACAAATGATCCTTTCTTCCATAGGACTTTCTTTTCTTGCCCTTTTGTTCTATTGCCATGATTGAGTTTTATTCTAAATGGCTATTAATTTTATCAGCATCAATTCCAGTGTATAGTTTATACATTGTCAGAAGGCAAGTTATTTGTTATGTTTCACAGGGTCTTCATAGATATTTATCCAAAATGTCTTTATTTCTTCATTTTTTGGTGGTGCCCTATTCCTTTTGCTTTGTTTCCCAGTTCTGTATAAAACTTTTTGGATCATCAATGAACTGCTTATTTTGTATGTTTCCCTTATATTTATCTGCATATCTTCTAAGTTTTTTTCTGCCTCTGTTGAATTCTTTAGTTTATTATTTGCAATAGTGTACGATAGATCCTGATCTGTTCTAATACTGTGCATTGCTTTTATCATCTCTATCTTTCTAAGTATTATTGTTTATATGTTCCCTCATCTCTACTTTTCTAACAGTGACACTTGTCTTAATTGCTTTATAGTTTTCTGTAATAGATACTTCCATGATGGCATTTGATTTCTTTCCTTCTTTTCCCTTAGTGCCCTGTATTTCTGTGGTAAGACTCTCTGTTATTAATTTAGCTGCAAAGTAATATACTTAAGCAATAACTAATGATGGGGGTGTGGTATATTGAAGCTTTTCCCATGGTTGGTGTGGTTTAATCACAAGGGTGAAGCCCGAGTGATTAAACAAAGGCAACCGTTGGTAAATCTTCAATATACCACAACCACGGAGTCGGTTATTGCTATTATACAATGACATTATTTAAGAAAAACAATACTTACTTTTCTTAAATAATGTCTTTGTATAACAGCGGATTGCTGTTCTTCTGCCGGTTGTGGTATACTGCTTCTGCATTTTGATGTACTGCACATGCATATGGGACTTGCATTCCCATGCATACCCAGTACATCAAGGCTTTGAAGCAAAGGAGAAAAAAAGTCTCCGTTGCTTAGTTTTCTCTCTCTTTTTTTTATTGTAAAAAAAAAGGTTTTGGGGCAGTTTATACCAATGGAAAAAAGTCCGGGCGACTGGACCTTTTCCGTTGGTATATTGTGGGATTTACAACGGGCACGCTGGTTGGGCTGGCTAATCAGCATGCACGTTTTTGGATATTAATAGGGAGACATTTTATAATCTATATGAATTTCTGTTAATTGTCTTGATTACTGCATTCATTTGTTTTATCAGACTTCTAACATTTTGTGTCTTATTGAATTTCTGTAATCCATTTCTTTCATCAGTCTTACTATGTCTATCCACCCGTATTAAATCAAGCAACTCTTCCTTCAGATTTTTTTCTTCTAATTAGAGGGCATATTCTTTATTTTCCATTTATTTCTTGTGGTCATTCTACAGGATGTTCCAGAACATTTTCCTGTGACATATTCTCTTCAGCTGCATCCTGCATCATTGGCTGCTCTTTCATATGTGAACTCATTGGCCTGTCAGTCCATAACACTGTCTCAGTCAGAGTTGCTGCAGTTTCCTGTTGTTTCCCTTGTTATGGAGCTCCAGCTGAAGTGTTGTACTTGTTTCCTACTGTAGGCTACAGAGAATCTTCATGGGGCTACTGATCAGATGCTTCTCATTCCACCTGTTTCTTCTTAATTTGGGGACTCACTGTTCCATCATGTTGTGACATTACTATTGTTGGATTTTATGCACTAAATCCTTCACTTCACAGGTAATCCTTAGCTTCAGTTTCTATGTTTTAACTTCTCCATTGCTAATCTTCTTTTCTACTTTCACCCTTTTTTGTATTTTTTGTACTGAAAAATTTCCCATACCCAGGTGCCTTTGCCTATATTTCTCGTCAATTATCTTTGGTGCTGCTTTTTTGTATTGCTTAATTTAACTTTCTCATTTGCATAAATATTGCACCATATTAAATCTCATTTTCTTTCTTTCCCCTGTCCATATTTCTTCATCAGATGTCTCCTGCTCCACCTGTTTCTCCTTACTTTGACCACTCATTGCTCCATCATGCTCTGACATGACATGTGCTAGACTTTCTACATTAAGTCCTTCACATTGCAGGTATTCCATAACTTCAGCTTTATGTATTTAACTTCTACTTTTGTTCTATGTTCCCCCTTTGTGATCTTAATTTTTCTGGGTGCTTTTGCCTGTGTTTCTCTTCAAATATATTTGGAGTTGTTTTTTTCTATTGATTAGCTTGTCTTTCTCCTTTGCTTAAATATCACATCATATCAGATCTCTCTTTCTTTCCCATGTCCATGTTTCTTTTTTATACCTTTCAAAAAGCTCTATTTTTTTCTTTATATTTTTGCACTTCATCGGTTGCTTCTTTTTCCAAACAGCCTAAGGTTTATTGGTATATATAATAATATTATATGTGAGGGTTTAAATCTCATTATAGGTTATTTTTTGAATGGTGGCTATTATATAGATAATATTGAACATAACACATGAAAGACCTAAGTTTGTTTGGCAACTTGTACAGTACAGCTTTTACTCATCTACCATGGCCATGATTTACTGCGGCCACCAGCACTTTGGCTGTGGATGACTATGCATTTCTTTATTATCTATAACACTTTGAGAAGCATTACACAGTATACTTCTGTATGTGTGAATGCTGAGTAATACATACATAACATACATTATAAAACTCTACATTATCATAATATCCAAATTTGTTGTACTCACTTTCATGAATGTAAGACCACAGCAGGTCAACATGGCTGACTTATGCTGGAGTTTGTAAAAAATAATGCAACTATAACAATGACATATACTAGTGTTATAAGATAGATTCTATTGTTATAGGTTCATAGGTTCACAGGTGTATACTATGTTACTAGGCTAGTGACCACTAGGGCCTTTATAAGCCTAGCCATGCAACTCGAATGTGACCCACAAATTTGATTTATATAGGGCTTGATTAACAAACTGCATCTGTCCATCAGAGATATAGGAGCTAGACCTGAGATGAATTTCAGATTACCCATCCATTTGCCCAAGTTTTGCTTAAATAGGGATAGGGAGAAGCTTTTCTTCATATGGACGGGGAACCTGTTCCAGAGAATGGTAATTCCTCTGAGAAATGTATCTGTCTCTCCAATATGTTCTATTTATGTGCAAGCAAAATTTGGGTATTTTAATATAGTAGTTTTGATGCTGTTTGTTTTGCAGATGCACAAAAGATTTATCAAAACAGGGTCCAGAGATGTCTTGCATGCCAGGCCAATATCACCTCTCAGACGTCTGTATGATACTAAGTAAAGACATAGGGCTTTGAGGCAATAAGTGTAGGCCACTTTTGTAAGGAGTCTTTTTTTATACATTCCAGTTGCTTGCATGTGTCTGGTAAAGTACATACCAAAAGGGAATTATACTCTATGATGGGTCTAAGGAGGGTAGAGTACAATAATATGATGGTCTCTGGACCTAGACACTGTGCCCTTGCTTATAAGTTGAACAACATGGAAGGATTTTCTTACTATCTTGGACACATGTTGGCCGAAGGCTACATTGCTGCCTACGTGAGTTCCCAGATCCCTGACTTGAGAATCGACCTTTAAGGGTGTTTTATTGATGATGTCATTACTAAGGTGGAAGACTTTCTTTACCAGTGAATCAACTTTTAGCAGTATTTTATTGATGATGTAGTTATTTGGGGTGGCAGATTTTGTTCCATGCAGTTTTACAACATGAAAAGTAGTCTGTGATCCATTAACTGAAAATGTGAAGCAGTATGCTAATGTGTAAGTGTTATGCATATATGCAGGTTCAAATCTCAGTGTATACTCTATAATGTTATTTTGCCAGTTCTATATTTCCTATATCATAACTGGTTTGTTAGATGCATACTTTTTTGGTAAGTTATACATTACAGCTTTTCACACAAGTATGTACATGGTGCATTAATGCCTATAGTGCTTTAGTCTGATGATTATGCATGTCTCTATTATCCACAAGATTTGAGAAATATCCCAAAGTAATTCTGTATGATGGAAGGAATTTTGCATTCTCTTAGCTCAAACTACTGAGCAACAGGCCACTGCGAATGTTTAATGGATATACGTGGGTTCGTATAAAGTATATTTGATGCTATTTTGCAATTTCTATATTTCCTATTTAAAAACAAATATGGCTGATACTTGCTTGTTAAGTTATGTAGTATAGCTTTTTACACATCTACAATGTGTATGGTGCATTAACACTTAAAGCACTTACATCTTGGATAACTATGAATATTTACATTATCCGCAAAGAATCTGGAAACATATTACTTATGTCAATACAGCTGTAGGTGTAAATTCTGGATAATACATGCTTAGGTTACTTGTATATTTTAAATGTCACAATATTATGTCATAATCCATTCTTGTTTAACATTGACAGCCTTCCTAACTAACTTGCATATTAATGTATTAATTACCAGTGATGAGCATTAATTTCTATAATGTGTAGTTATGTCTATCAAGTACATCCACATGTTCTGTTGCAAAGTATGAGACTCTAATCTCTGAAGTGTTACAGCTGTTTGTTATTGGTATGAACAATGTGCTGACATGCATTCAAGATTGCATGCTTTTGTGTTCCAAATGCACAGCACATGGCAGAAGTTGTACTTTTTTAAACCATCCTGTAAGTTAGAAGCATACATCCATGTGTTTAATTCTTCCCTGCATAGTCATACAACTGAGTTTTTAACTTACATCAATCCACGCAATTACCAGTCGGTCATTACAATCTAATGTCCAAAAACTCCTGTCTGTCCACAAACATGGGCATTGTCTGCACTTATATCATGCTGATAAGGCCTGGAACACCTTATCTCTATCCATCAGGTCAATACCCTTTCATCCTTCAAAACCATTCTGAAAGACTTTCTAGATAAATGCTGTCTCTGTTCTTGTTCAACACCAAGATAAACGTTATCCCTAAATATGAACAAATACCTATTCATACCTTATATCTCCTTACTCTCCCTTCTTCACCCATTCCTTACTTCGATCAATTTCTCTCCCCTGGCTGTCTCTGTAAATATACCATAACATTGCTTTTCTCTCACTTTGTATTGCAATTCATGTTTGTATTTTTCTAACTTACCTTTAATTTCTCTATAAAATGGCTAAAATTTATTTAACTATTAAATCATTATCATATAATTTGTGTCTATTCTTAACCAATGTTTTCATATTATGTCTAACGTGGACTAATTATTTAAACTGTAGTTGTTTTCTGTGTTATTTTTAAAAAATTGTAAAATTATTGTTCTTAAAATGTTTTGTCATACTTTGAAGCTTTTCTCCCCAGGACCCTGCTTAAATCTCAACTCAGACGAACTTTCCTAGTAATCAAATGTCAGTAAATAAATAAATAAAATAAATAAATAAGTAGTAGTCAGGAGTGTAGTGCAAACATCGATGAGAGTTGTAGGTTTGAATTGTGGTTCCGACAGTTTGTACTCCTCATGTGTGTGTGTGAGTAGTATTGAGAGTGATACAGCAATAACTGAATGTACAACGTGTAAAATTGTATTTCATGTCAAGGCTAGGTGACATGTGATCCTCATTATTTTTCTCTGTTGTTTTGTACATAAAGAACATCATATATTAACCTGACATAGTCCTTCTGTGACAGTAATGCATCCTTTTTTACTTTTAGCAAGTGATGAAGACAGGACCTGTAATCGAGTATCTGTGAGTGCATGCACAGGCTGAAAGATCAGCAGAAGGAGAGAGGTATCTATTATAACTGTTGTGACACCCATGCACTGGCCCAGTAATCAAGGAGCCTCAATCCTCACCACTAGCACCACTGAGGGGCATCCACAATGGGATGGATAACAACTACATACACAGTAAAGTACAAGTTCCCTTAAGAGCACACAGAGATCACAGTCAGTCCAGGGCTGGTTTCTCCCTTTCTCTCCAGATCCCCATTAAGACTCCCCACCGGCACAGATATAGGGTACTGATCTCAGCCTAGTGGTCAAGCTAAAACCTCTAGCACCCTCTCTGTCCAAACAGTAGTTTGTGTCCCTGGCCACATAGCTGACACACACACACTTTGAGATATGAGTTATATACAAACACAGTGACACTGCTGGGGAAGGCTGGCACAGGTTCTCCAGCCATGCCCCCTTCCCTGTCCAGGCTACATTATAGAAATCACTGCCACCAACCACTAATATCAGCTACTAATAAGGCCCTTACCAAAGGGTGTCCAATTTTACTGTGCAATATTATTATTATTATCCAATTAGTAAGTATGATGAACAGCAAGGCTTATTGGAGTGGCTTGGACAGTATCACTATATACATGCAATTTATTCTAGAGCTTACATTATCTCTACGCAAAACAGCCACAGTTGAGAAGTTTAAAAATATTTAATAATAAATAATAAAAACACAAGATAAATCTCCTCAATTCAACACAGTGCTAGTCAAGAGTTCAGACAAAGGACAATGCTTAAAATAATACTGTAGAATAGTCTGACAAGGAGACATGGTACAGACAAAAAGGTTGGCAAAGAAGAAGTGGGGTTATCAGAGAGATGAAGAAAATAGACAGGAGTATAAGGAGATGAGGTGCAGGACAAAGAGAGAGGTGGCGAAGGCTAAGGATAAGTCATATGAAGAGTTGTATGAAAAGGTGGACACTAAGGAGGGAGAAAAGGACCTGTACCGATTGACTAGACAGAGGGACTGAGCTTGGAAAGATGTGCAGCAGATAAAGGTGATAAAGGATAATGAGGGAAACATACTCACAATCGAGGAGAGTGTGTTGAGGAGATGGAAAGAGTACTTTGAGGGGTTGATGAATGAAGAGAATGAGAGGGAGAGACGGTTGGATGATGTAGGGATAGTGAATCATGAAGTACAATGGATTAGCAAGGAGGAAGTAAGGATAACTATGAAGAGAATGAAGAATGGAAAGGCTGTTGGCCCAGATGACATACCTGTGGAAGCATGGAAGTGTTTAGGTGAAATGGCAGTGGAGTTTTTAACCAGATTCTTTAATGAAATCTTGGAAAGTGAGAGGATGCCTGAGGAATGGAGAAAAAGTGTTCTGGTACCGATTTTCAAGAATACAGGTGATATGCAGAGCTGTAGTAACTGCAGAGGGATTAAATTGATCAGTCAGTCACAGCAGGAAGTCATGGGAAAGGGTAGTGGAAGCTAGGTTAAGAAGGGATGTGATGATTAGTGATCAGCAGTATGGTTTCATGCCGGGAAAGAGCACTACAGATGCAATGTTTGCTCTGAGAGTGTTGATGGAGAAGTACAGAGAGTGTCAGAAGGAGTTGCATTGTGTTTTTGTAGACTTAGAGAAAGCATATGACAGGGTGCCTAGAGAGGAGTTGTGGTATTGTATGAGGAAGTCATGAGTGTCAGAGAAGTATGTAAGTATGTACAGGATATGTACGAGGGTAGTGTGACAGCGGTGAGGTCTGTGGCGAGAGTGACAGATGCGTTTAAGGTGGAAGTGGGGTTACATCAAGGATCAACTCTGAGCCCTTTCTTATTTGCAATGGTGTTGGACAGGTTGACAGACTAGATCAGACAGGAGTCCCTGTGGACTATGATGTTTGCAGATGACATTGTGATCTGTAGTGAGAGTAGGGAACAGGTGGAAGAGACCCTGGAGAGATTGAGATATGCTCTAGAGAGAAGAAGAATGAAGGTCAGTAGGACTAAGACAGAATATATGTGTGTGAATAAGAGGGAGGATAGAGGAATGGTGAGGATGCAAGGAGTAGAGGTGATGAAGGTGGTTGAGTTTAAAGGGTCAATAGTTCAGAGTAATGGTGAGTGTGGAAAAGAGGTGAAGAAGAGAGTACAGACAGGATGGAATGGATGGAGAAGAGTGTCAGGAGTGATTTGTGACAGAAGAGTACCAGTAGGAGTGAAAGAGAAGGTCTACAAGCGGGTAGTGAGACCAGTTATGTTATATGGGTTGGAGACAGTGGCATTGACAAAAAGGCAGGAGTTTGAGCTGGATGTGGCAGAGTTAAAGATGTTAAGATTTGCCCTGGGTGTGACAAGGGTGGACAGGATTAGGAATAAGTATATTAGAGGGTCAGCCCAGGTTGGAAGGTTTGGAGACAAAGCCAGAGAGGCAAGATTACTTTGGTTTGGACATGTGCTGAGGAAGGATGCTGAGTATATTGGGAAAAAGATGCTAAGGATGAAGCTACCAGGTAACAGGAAAAGAGGAAGGCCTAAGATAAGGTTTATGGATGTGGTGAGAGAAGACATGCAGGTAGTTGGTGTGACAGAGCAAGATGCAGAGGACAGGAAGAAATGGAAACAGGTGATCCGCTGTGGCGACCTCTAATGGGAACAGCCGAAAGAAGATGATGATTATGATGATGATGAGTCTGACATAAATATAGCAAACAGATAGTTTAATCTTACTATTTTCTATCTATTTCTAAGAGAAACAATGTTCTAAATAACTTACATACATACAGAGCAAAGGCAGAGTACTGGTGAGTAGATGTGTTCAGATTCCGACAAAATCCAAAATGCTCTGATTCTCACTCTCTCTGAGAAAGCCTTAAATTGATAATACATCACTGCTGACTCATTTTAGATTACATCATTCTTAACAGATCTGATTTAGCTTCCCAGACTAACAGAAACTCAACATTTACATTTCTTTTTGTAATGTGCACCTGCAGGAAGCCACAGCAATAAAACACATTCTGTATGTAAAATCTAGCAATTAACTCTGGTATCAAAACAATAGAAATAATTTTGCTGGTCCAGACAGCACAGCTCTGAGTTTGAGATCAAACAGTCATACAATGCTTGATTTATCAGCTTTCTTCCAGCAGGGTGCACTGTGGTTGCATTTCTGAAGCTCAGTACAACATATAGTTTAATCATAACATATAGTTCTAGCCAAGAGCCAATCATGCTCTTGTGTTATGTTTGCTTGTTACATATTATATTAATGTGCTGGTACATAGATAAGAAAAAACAAACATATGTAGTGACCATGATACATTAGTCAATGAACAATAATGTGTGTGTCATACGCTAAATTTGTAGATGCCATACGCTGACAATGTGGTTGTGATTGTCCAGTTATTCTAAGGTGTCGTATTTCATTCCAATTCTATGATGTTATGATGTCAGCCATTAACCATGTTACATTACTCATCTCATTTCCATATATATTTTAAGTTTGCCATTTTTTGTTCTTCTTAGTATATATTGATAATAATAAACATATGTATCCTACCCACTTCTATTCATATACAACAAAGCCCCTCTAACTTCAGAACTGCACTGTTTAATCACCTCCTATCCAATTGGCCATATAACTGCTCATTTGATTCCTCTGCCATTGCTTATTTCTACCAATCAAACATAAATCTGTTTCTTATCTTATCCAGTTCTTGCCTAACTTTTGTCCCATTGACAACTCCTCACAAACCTTCTAATACTCCCAACTCTCCTAACTTCCTAACCACTTCTTGCCCTCCTCTTTCCCCTATCCCACTCTCCTTCTACTTCTATGTAGTATGCTTCTATGCTTTTCTCTCTTCATAAGGTTTAATCTTGATTCATTTTAATTCTTGAATTTACTTACATTCCTTGGTCAAAGCTGCGGTGGTGCAGCGGTAGCATTGTCGCCTCACAGCAAGAGGTTCTCCCGTTTGATTCTCGGCTGGAGCGCCTTCTGTGTGGATTCTGCATGTCCTCCCCACTGTCAAGTAGCATTCGAAAGACATGTGTGAATGGGCGTGCCTTTGTTGAAGGTTGGGCATCAAGCTGGCACCTCGGCACTGTAAAAATCTACTGCCAATCATTAGCAGACTGGAGTTCTGCTGTGGCGACCCCTAACTGGGAAAAGACGAAAGAAAAACAACAACAACTTACATTCCTTGGTCACATAACTGTATAACACTGACCTATTTTTTTGCCTTTTACATGCCATGTTGTTATTCCCTGTACAATGATCATCCCTGATCTTTATAATACTGTTTGGATATTTATTTTATGTAACTACCATGATGTGTTTGAAATTACTTGTAACTTTATTTGAAAATGTATGTAAATTCGGTATGTCTCCTTGGAGCTTTTCTCCCTGGGCATCCTCTGAAAATGGGTTTCGTTTTGCCCAGTAGACATTCCCAGACAACAATTGCCAACAAATAAATAAATAAAATAAATAATAAATAAATATGTTATTCAGGGGATGTCATCATGAAAGATCACTTGCACATAAACCTAAGTTATAGTTGAGAATAATTGTCATACTGTCACCTCAATATAAATGTGTGAGGCACACATATGAAATACTGTTCCATAGGAGTAAAGATTGTTTGCTTGACATTGTTATAAGTCATATGTCAACGGGTTTATCCTCTCTAAATATTTATGTTATCAATGTCACAGTGAGCTTGCAGTGTCACAAGTCCTTTGGAATTCAAGACATGACAGTGTTGTATGCCACACTATCATGGCATCTTAGTCTTGATATATCATGATATCTATGTCTGCTGGGTGTGCATGTATGTGTGCTGCATGCATACTGATGACTGGTTCATAACTGAACAAGTATTAATAACATTTTCTTGGTTGAACTACATGCCATATAATGCCCTGGAGTAATGTAATAGTAATTTATGATGGCTATAGTAGCCCAAAATGGCTTTCTATTCATATCATCAATGCATGCATACTGATAATAGGACACTGGGAATGTTGCATAATCCTGACTGCACACCTGCTACCCTTAATTATTTTATTACAAAAGGTATAAATACACCTTTTGGAACATATCATCTAGCAATTACGTTTTAATGACAACATGATACAGTTACTTTCTCTTATGTTTGAAACATGTTAATGGCACACCATTTACCATTTTCAGCATTATTTTGTTGCACATCTGATTGTGTTTTATGATAAACCTGTTTTGCTCATGACTGTGATGTATGTTCAATTCCATTTTGCACATTGTTATGGATTGAAATCATGCCTTTCATCACATATGGTATTACAGCTGAATAAGGTCACACTACCGTAATATGACATACAGAAAGGTTTCCACCTGTAGACTGTGTCAGTTTGTATATGTTAAGTACCTATAGGTTTTGGAGAACAAGTATTATGTATGTATTTTTTTTACTGCACTTAACCTTGACAGAGCATTGGACCTGTGTTGGCTCGCCTATCAGATGCACAAGACAATGATGTACCAGTATGATGACCATAACAGGGCTGATGATGATGATGATGATGATGAGAAACTGGGAAGTGCACGTCATTGTTCCTGCTGTTCACTGTAGAAGATATCCACCACCATGACAGTGAGATGATTTTCAGCACCAGATCCAGGAGGTGATGACAGGCATCTTCCCCATGCAGAAGAGGGACCTTATGGGGAACTTTTTCCAGGACATGGCACAGGCCATGCATGACTCCTTTTAAGAAATTGAAAGAGAAATCATTTGTGATGTTTAACCCCCCCCCTCCCCTAGTTAGGACCATAGGTATTGTCATGGTGATCCAGTTATGTAGTGCTGCCACCATGTTTTTTGCTATATCCAAAATGTACTGCATAGGCATGATTGTTCAGGCATAGCATATTGCTGTCATGCTTTTCTGATATAAATCCTATGGTACAATGAACATATCACATCACATCATATATGGTTTTATGTTGCTCCTGCTGTTTGATACATATTACCACAGTACTCATTAGACATGTGGTAATCAGTTAGATGTACATGATATGCAGAACTTAAGTTATACATTGCACCATATAGGCAGGGTGCTATGTGTATGTGCTGTGCATGCAGTGCAGCATAATATTTTCCTTTTTGTATGTTACAGATGTGAGTGTTGCAGTTACCATGATGCAAGTGGGACACAATTGTTCTGCTTGTATTATTTCACTGTATACTTGGGAGGGATAACGTCAGCTCACAAACTGAATTATTCCTATACTTCCCTCATAACACAGTGAGATGTGCCAGTTTCATTTATTTGCATGTTATCTGTGAATAAGCATTGCACCTGTTTCTCTTTTGGTTGTTACTGCCTTAATTAAGTCTTTTACCAACAAGATAGGTCCTTGCCTATGAGATTTCTCTAACATTGTTGTAACATGCTGTCACACTGGCACAATGGCTTTGTCTGTGGAATGTAATGGCAAATGTGACGTTATATCGAATTACAGTGACTGCTATATATAAGCAGGTATCCTTCACATACTGCATTGACATTCACTAGTCCATTATTTTATATACATTGGAGATGATGCTTTATTTAGCATTATTCCTGAATGCCGTATTTGTTCTTTTCTGTTTTATTAGGACATGCATACACAGATTTGCATACATGCCCTTGTTTATGCACTTGTAATACATATGCAATGATTTATATACATGTACATATGGGGGTCTATATTACCATCTCGAATGGTAAAAATATCGAAAAGCTCACATGAGTGAAAACATACAAAAACGAACTTGCTAACACCCCCCGCTAAATATATAGTCCATCTCCGAGGGCACACTACAGCGAGGAAAGGGCAAATATTCCAATCTTCACTGTACTGTGACCCCAAAAAAGCAAGTTAGTTTACTTACCTTTTTGCTCAGGTGAGCGTTCGATATTTTTACCATTCGAGATGGTAATATAGACCCTACATGTATATGCATGTATTATGATTGACACACAAATGTCCTTATAATTTGTGACTATGTATATACACTTATTACATTTTCCTGTGCTGTACCATTATTCACAGAACTGTCCTTTGAACAATTCTACAATGGATAGTGCTATTTATATCAATAAAGGTGTTTGTTGTGTCCGTTGCATTATGTTTGTATGACAAATATACATGTGTATGTGACAATGAAAATTATTTTGTGCATCTGTGTATCTTACTGCTTAACAGTGACATTACAATGCTTGTGTCATTTGTACACAGACAAGTTTAGAACCATCAGCAAAGCCATTTGCCTATGTGTCATAAGTGTGTCATTTGCTTCAATGTAGGTTTGGTGGACTTCCACACCACCCTATGTGGGAACACACATATTTGCAATGTGTCCCTTTGGATATGGTTGCCCTGCTTTATTGTGTTCCTACTTTCTGTTGCTGACATTTCCTCACTGATGAGGGCCTGTCTTGATCATCTCCCTTCCCCCTTTTGGCATATATGTTGCACATATACACATCATATCCTACATTATCGTCATCATTGTCATGCAGTTGCACTGTTGTAATACTACCTTGTGGCAACATTTTGGGCATTATATACATGCAAGGCATATGCATGCAAAGTGTTGGCAATTGCTTGGATTTCATCATTGTTCCTTCTTTGTTGAGCATTACCCAGGAATTGTTTATCCCCCTCCCTGTGTACAAGCAGGCATTATTTATCTACCATTACTCATTTATATCTTACCAATTACATTGTATTCTCTGTCATTAGTATATTTATGTTTGCTGATGTTTCTTTCTGCCAGGACCACATTATTCCATTGCATATCACACATATACGTTGTATACCTGACAACACATCTGTGTTGCCTCTGACATGGTATATGTCTTAAACATATGGATTTTATTTTGCTTATGTTTGGGTTGTGCACACTTATTTGTATATTTATCAGCCACATTCTTGCTTTACTGTGGTACTGTTGTTTGTCAATGGCCTTGGGTATTTGCCTTTCACAACCAGAGTTGGTGGTTCTACTCTACTTTCTGCTTGTCTTCTCCTACATTTCCTTGTCTGGATTTGCTTATTTGTCCTGTTGCTTGGCTTATACTTGCACTGCTGACAGGCTGATTAATGATTAGATTCAGTATCCACTGTGTACTGCAATCTCTCTTTATTCTTTTATAATACACACCTACCATTGGTCAGATACATTCAGGTATGACATATCCACAGTTTGCAACATCTCAGCACTAAGTAGTTCATAGGTACATATGTAGTTCTGCATTGCAGTATAGCTTGTATACATCCCTACCTTGTTTGTCTGTTTTCCTTCACCCATGTTATAGAGTTTGAATGTGTGTTGCCTGTGTACCTTACTTGTCTTTTATGGTTATTTCCAGACTTTTTACCCTTCTCCTTCCTTATCTTTTCCATTGCTTCTATACTAAGAAATAAATAAATAAATAAATAAAAATAAAATAAAAAATACCCCATGACTGTTCCTCAGACTTTCATTTTTCGACATACCTATTGTGTGTCCATCTTTTTCACTCCCACCCCACATCTGTTTTTCTATCACCCTATGTCCTTATGTATGTACATTACTAGTGTTCTCCACATGTGTCCAACACCCATTGTTAGCTACTGTTAGCCGTGTTAAAGTGACTGTGATTGCTCTTCATCTTAATTAATTTTTTATTTGAAATTTTTCAGGTCATGTTGGATTCCATAAATTCTGGTGAGTGTATTTACATACATCCAGAGACAAATTATGGCAATATCTGTAACTGTCTGTGGATATCTGTCACTTTCTAAACAGATTACTGCACATTTCTATTCCTTTAGTCATTTTCTGTTAGTTGCCTTGAGCTTGGATAATTTCCATAGATGTACATTGGAAATGCACATCCCAGTTTATGAAAACCTTTTTTTGATTTGAAAGTGAACAGACATTGCTGGATAAATCTGTTTTGCATTGTCATTTTTCATACACTGAAGCATGTTTGTATATTAATTGTTTATCCATAACTTTTGTGTGAAATTTAATGAACTGCACCACATTCTTCAGACTTTATGGAATCTGTCCCCATATTTTTTTCATTATATGTTTGTGTGCCTTTTGAACTACTGCTGATGCTGGGCCTATGAAGTGATTCTAAAGCTTATTATTTTAAAAAAATATATATATATATACATATATATTAAGATAACATATAAGCAAAAATATATATATAACAAGAACAATTTCAAAGAAAAATAAAATAAATAAATTATTTACATTATATTCAAACATCAGAAAGTTATATTAAAAATAGAAAATAATTATGCAATAATGATATGAGCCAAGAAAAGTGGTCCACACAAATTGCATCCAATGATCCAACAAATTTAACACTTTAGCCCATGTCATTGAAGGCAATCTCATTTTTTTGATAGTACTTTCTTTATGTATGACTTCCTTAACAAGTGAAAAAAATGTATCAGAGTGAAGATTTATTCTTCTGCAAATTGATGGTGAATGTTTTCATTGTCACAGCTAAAATATTACAAATCAGATAATAATCTCCTTTAAAAAAAACAAAAAAACCCCAAACAAACAAAAAAAATACTATAAGAAAAATTATACAAAACCAAAAACTTATAAAAGATTACTTTATTTATCCATTTCTCCACAAATCTCTGAGAAATGAACAATTAAACATAATATTGTGCCAATTGGCATCAGTGATTTGATCACTTCTCCAACATTTAATAGTGGCATTTTTTGGAGAATTGTACTAATTTATGAGAAGTATAAGGTCTGAGAAGATATATCCTAGTAAAAATATGCCAGTATTCAAATTAAAATTTACTTCTTAAAGAAAATGTATTGACTAGAAGAATTTTGTATAAATCAGGAATGATAGCAGTAGGGGGCTAGGCCGCTTAAATAATTATGCTAAAATAGTCAGTTTAAGATTGCTTTCTTGACATAACATAGCTTTATAAAAGCAATTCTTAGGGAATTCCTAATACCTTCTAGTAATAAACAATCATTAGGATCAAGGTTAAATCTTGCCAAGATATCTTTAGTAGAGGAGCTGACCATTTACTTCTTGATGCCATGTCATGTGGCCTAGCCTTCTGATGATGCTATTATTTGCACAAATAGTCTTAACAGTTTAAAGTGAGCAGATGTTATCCTTAATCTGTAGCAGATTTCAAAACAAAACTGTAGCGCAATCAGTCATTCATTCAGTCAGTCAGTCTGACAATATGTCTGTAAATAAATGCATTTAGTTAACTAAAAGCAAAATAGAATAAAATAGAATGATTCGTGAAAAAGTAGATAATGCTTGGCATACAGTATAATAACTCAGATGTAACACATGAAAGTCCTAGAATTGTTTTTATCATTCTCTGATATATAATTTCTTGAGACTGCAACTTGTTTCTCTTCTTCATCTACAAATCCTGGCTGTCACTGCTCTCAACCTGTCTTCATTAAGTTTCCATACCAGTAGCTTGCCTGCTCCATACTTATCAATTCAGCACACATTTTTATCATTCCCAGTTCTGCATTCATATGGGAACCTGCTATGTTTCTTTTTTCTTGTACTCCTTATTTATTTAAATGTAACTTTTGATAACCCAGTAGTTGTGCTTGTTTCTTGAACTTTTTCAGACATGAACCAGTCATACTGGCAAAGTACAATCTACAATTAGTCATTTAGAAGGGGTCTATACTAGAAAACCGAATAGAAATAACAGCAAATGGCAAAACATCGAAAAGACCAGACCTTGAAGTGCTGTGTGTGAGATCGCGGTACAGTGAAGATTGGAATAGTTTCCTTTTCCTCACTGTAGTGTGATCTTGGAGTTGGAATATATATTTAGCGGGGGGTGTGGGGGGCACATCCCCCCACAACAGCAAGTTCAAGGTCTGGTTGTTTTGATGTTTTGCCGTTCACTGTTATTTCCATTTGGTCTTCTAATATAGACCCATTTAGAAGTTATCAGAAATTATCTTACATAGAATATCATAATAATGGAAAGGTCATGTACTGAGGGATATGGGGTATAATTGAGGTACATCTCAGGTAAGTTCACTATGACCATGCAGGTAGTATGCAGCATGCAGCTGCATGCCAGGTCAAAAGGACTGCTTCTTGTGCCACTTTAGTCACTGACATGCACACAATTCTGTCCCACTCAGGACAGTGAGCACCTAAGGAGGGTAAACTCTAATGTGTTCCAGTCTGCAAGTGACGAGGGATCACATGATGAACTTATGCATCATGGATTCTTTGACTGGAAATCATACACATTGCTTATGCTGCATGGGACACTACCTGAATACCCAATCTGGGCTGACAGACAGACCCATACCAGAGGTCATGTGATGACTTTACAGCCATCATCATCTGCAAAAGGTTATTTATGCTTGTATGCTTATTTCTTTACAGCCTATCATCACTGCGCCTGCTAACTATTCTGTTTCTTGTAGGTTTGTTGTTCACACAGTGAAACACACTAGTGAATGATAAGAGAATTATACTTGTGTGCTCCGTGTCAGCCACAGCAGCCATCCTGTACATGTTTTTGATTGCATTCAATTGTTTCATGATCATAGCTGTAAATTGGTATGAGCATGTTTCTGACATAGACTGAGGTATGTCTTCTTCCATCAATGGTACTGTTTTTGAAACTGAGATGGGAGGTACTGTGCCTTCATGTGATTTATCTGTGAGGTACTCTTCAGCCTTCTATGCATCCTAGCTCTCCTTGTCAACTATGGTCACCATATCTAGCATGGAGAGGGCAAAGTCTGCTGGCAATAGTTTTAGTGGAAAGTCTGGTGACACCACATTCATCACAGGGATACTCTTATATAAAGTTAGGTGGATGTAGGGATTCCTATGAAGGAGTCTTTGCTTGCTAAACAGCTAATAAGGGTCTTTCATATGATCAGTAACAGGGTAGTTCAGTCATTTGTCCTGTAGACAACAAATGAAAGGTATATAGTAGGGGCCTGCAGCAGTTGCAAGCACGGATGGGCAGGTTGTTGCAACTTCTGATGGGGATGACAATGATGGGGCTGAGACACACTACAACAGATGAGAAGTCACTGCATGTCCATGTGTCGGGCCAGCATGCCTGTAGATGTGTACATATACACACCTGGTGGACCATCACAAAGGTAAGTTGGGTGCACTATGAGAGTAAAGTTCAGTGAAAAATGGTTTGGACTGCTTGATGTATTTGCTGTACCTGCACATCTTGAGAACTCCATGTGTAGAAGGTGTGGCACTGAGCACATTGAGGAAGTCTTGAGTTCCGCTCTTTTAGCTGTTGGCCACTACTTGGTGACTGTGATACTGCTCTTGCCCAGAACTAACAGTAACCTGACAGAGCCACCTATATGAGCCCAAAGCTTGGGAATGTTTAGCAGAATTTTTAGAAATGGCTGTAGTTATTTCAGTACTGCAGGTGGAGAGCTGGTGATTTGAGACAGGTAATGAATGCTATTAATCT
This sequence comes from Protopterus annectens, assembly GCF_019279795.1. NCBI lineage: Eukaryota > Metazoa > Chordata > Ceratodontiformes > Protopteridae > Protopterus > Protopterus annectens. Next base: position 468,794,078 of record NC_056751.1, read on the forward strand.
GACTCACCATGCAGCTGACAATATCACTGGCAGTATGCAGAAGTCACTGCATCTATGGAGATGCATAGCATTCTTCTACTATCTGTGGGTGAAGATGTCCATGTTATCACCAGATCCACATCTGTTTGTGCCTTTGGTGCACAGACATGGAATTATTTTGTTAAACAGGCTGGGCCATGTGGAATTGGAGTTTCATTGCCACTGATTGCTCCCACACCTATATCTGCAGATCAGCACAGCCTTGCATAAGGCACTAAGCCCACAGTTGTTCTTGTTAAAGTTAGGGTGGTTGAGCCACTGATCACTGTGCCCACAGTGAACAGGCCCAGGCATGAATATTAACAGAAGCAAATATCATTATGTCTTTGTGCAGACATCTTAGGCAGCATACGGACAAAGAAAAGAGATGTAAGTTGTGTACCCACTTTCTTTAAGTTATTGGTGCCAGTAGTATGTTGGGCATGTAATGTGTTTTTTGGGTACCAGACAGCTTCAAAACTTGTGTTATTAGGGGGATTCAGAAAATTTTGTGAAAAAGTTAGGCAAATTAAGTGAAAGAATAAACCAGGCTCAAAAATAGGGACACACCTCCAAAGATAGGTACATTATGTGCAGGGGTAAATCAGACCTGAAAATAGGAATGTTCCTCATAAGTAAAGTAATTTGAGAGATCTGTCCTTCACAGGTTCATATGTTCATAGGAAACTACTAGGCTAACAGGCCTAACACCCTTATAAGCCTAACCATATTTATCTCAAGTTGCCCCAATTGGTGCTTAGGTGAGTGAAGTTCACAGAGGTAAGGGTCTATGGTAGTTAAACCTAAGGCTAGGAAGTCATGTTCTACACTGGTGCAAATCATACCTTTTGAACTGACACTGCTGTACAAAAATTGGGTGATTCTATTCTGCTTTTGTCTATGCCCACTAAAGGTACCACAAGGATTATTACTGGGTTTAACACTTTCTAGTAGATATGAACACACTTTAAAATTTATATGTTGGTTTATGCTTATGACATAGCTTTTTGTCAGCAAGTGATATTGTGAGAAAGGTTATAATAGGGATTATTAGAATCTTGGAATATAGGACATTTTAGAAAATTAATACCACTAAACCATAAATTATGAAATATTTCTCTGTTTCACCCACCTGTCATACACTTGATCTAAAAAAATGAATCACTTGAATGGGTCTGTTTATAGGGGTAACTGAAAATTTCCATTGATTCTCATTGCTCATTTAATAAATGCATTAACAAGTTAATTGTGCAGTAATCTCAGAGATTAACTAGATTATATAATGTTTGCAAGTGTCTGTCTGGTGCTTCCAGGAAAACACTTGGTAATGCTTTATTATAGACAGTTTTGACAGGAATCTACTCTTTTGCACTGGTTGTGGCCATTATGATCATGGCAAAACTAAAATCGTTGTATCATGCCTTCTTAAGATATGGAAGTAAACTTTCATACGGCACATCATTGCTTACTGTATATGAAATCAACCCGAACACCTGTTGAAAGAAAGACTGAATACCCAAGCATTTAGCTATCATATAAAGCATCTAACAGCTGCCATTCAAGCTATGTCAGGAATTTATTTAATTTCTCAGCCATATTGGATAACATGCAATCGTCAGGTGGTGTTTGGACAGTCAAATATTATTTTAAAGGAAAAACTCAGAAATCTGTCATTTATAGTTCATTTTACACTACTAAAACTGTTCTTAAATGCCTCTTTCTCTTCTGTAATGCTTGTGTTTGAAAATCAGCTTCTTAAATGTGTTATGCACTTGTCTAAATGTACATATATTTAATTTTTCTATTTATCTCTCTCTTTCTCTCTCTGTTTCCCATTTATGTACCATGTGGTACATCGGGCATCATGCACCTTTCAACGCTTTGTTGTTTCTGTATCAGTTATGGGTTTTATGGGCTCAGGTTGCTAGCCCAAGGCCCAACTATCTATTTTTAATGCCATTTAAAATGGACATTGCTCTTATGATCTTCAATTAAATAAATAAAAAATGAAATGTACTTGAAATAAAATTATAATTAAAGTTAAAATCACAAAGTTGCTTATCATGTCATAAACTTGATGACTTTTAGGGAACTCTAAAATGTGGGTAACATGGGGAGATTCTGTTAGTCACTAGGGAAGAAGGTTCTGGAGGTCTGAGCCTGATAACAAGAAAAAATCAGATACTAGAAATTTCTAACTACAGTTTGTGAGCTTCCAGGAATCCCAAGAAAGAGGAATGCAATGTCTTAACAGGGCATTTTTGCAATATGAGGGGCTCATCTTTTGATAGACAAATAAACTAGCAGGAAGACTTTAAAGATAGTACCAGGATAAAGTGACAAAGCAGTGCAGAGTCACAAAATGGGAATAATATTGCAGCAACTAAGAGTGCTTGCAAATAGTCAAGCTGCTGAATTTTACACTGTTATAGTCAATCATGGTCATTGGGGCGCCCGCGTGGCAGTGGGTGCTCATTGCAATCCACAGCAAGAGGTTCTCCAGTTCGATCCTCGGCTCTGGTGTCTGCTGTGGCTGAGTCTGCATGTCCTCCTGTTCTCCGTGGGTTCCTCCGGTGCCCTCATCCCAAAGACACAGACATGCTGCAGGTGGATTGGAAATTGGCCCTTGGAGTGTGGTGTGTGGTGTGTTCTGTGGAAGTCTGTGGAAGGGGCTGCTGGCTGGACTCGAAACTCCTGCCCCATTCCTCGTGCGCGGACAAGGTGATCCGCTGTGGCGACCCCTAACCGGGAAAAAGCCGAAAGAAGAAGAAGAAGAAGACAGTCAATCATGGTCATTGTTATCCGGTAATCAAGACATGAAGAAATCATAACATTCACTGCCACCAAAAATATCCTCAAGGCAAATAAAGGTGCTTGATATGTGAAATGATTCTTAGATTGAAAAAAGATGATCTGTAAACAGATGACACCTGGCACTAGGATGCTGATCTGTCTATTATAACCACACCAGTTTAGCATTATTTTAAGTGACAGCTGGATTGTGAATTGAACAGGTTGAGCCACTTAAATGGTGTGAAGGGTAATGATGATAGTCCTAGATGTATCTGTTGATTGATACTCACCCAGTTTTGGAAGCATTCCATATCATTGCCTGAAAAATCCACAGTCTACCTTGTAATATATTTTGGGCAAAAAAATCCATAATATTTTTTCTCTAAATTTTAACAAATGATTGTTCATACCTTGGGAACTGTACTATCTAGACATATAATTTTAATAAGAATTTTGTCCAGAAGAGTCGAGCATTTACATATTGGCAGAAAAATCTTTTCTGAGTGCTTGTTTATTGAAATATTTATGGAACTATGAAAAGTTTATCTTGTGCTAATTGCATATGCATGCCGTGCATTATATCTATGCAGTTTTGTGGCCAGGAAACCATGTATGTAAAGCAATATAAACACCTGCAGACATGTACACCTGTTTATCTAAGGACAAACTAGGTCTGCAGGATTGTGCAGAAAGCCAAAATGACTACAGGGTTTTTAATAAAGCATGTGTGTAGTCTTGCACAGCTGGGGAGCTCTCCATGGCCTTGAACTATATCTCAGTGACTGCACAGACATCAGCATCTTCCAAAGTGAGGGGTGCTTCCAGGAAGTGCAGTTTCATTTTTAGACTCCTAGCATTAAGCAGCAGAACCCTGAGTTTATCTCAGGCAGATTTTGTTACATCGGAAATTTTGTTTTAACATTGCCAAAAAAAGGCACTATGGGGAAGGCAAGTTGCCAGAATCCAAAAGCCTAAAGGAAACAGGTGCAGACCATCTCTGGAAAAGCAGAATGGCCTGTCAGTCATGTCTTCCCAGGCTGACAGATACTGGATCCCCCTTGAGTGACACCACAAGCTAAGCCAATTGCTGAAGTCAGACATTTTTTGTTTATATTGTGGCATCATCCTGGGTGAAGGTAGAATGCATCTTAAGGCTTAAGTCATACCTGTCTGGGACACATAATCTGAGAGTTCAGTCATGTCTCTCATCATATAGCCCAGAGAGGTACATCTCAAGTCATTCACCCCAACATGGGCTATGATAGAGTCATAATGCTACTTATTTTTGAGTGACTTGAGTGTATGTGTGATTTGACAGATCCTGGCACCTGATAGGCAGCTGACTGTCACCTGCTGCTTGTCTAACCTGGTGAGTAGGACATCTGTGTGTCTCACTATGGAGTCGCCTATGACCAAGACATTAGGTTTTGAGGTGTTTTGCCTTAGGGCTTTCTTTGCTAAGACACTGGTGTATGTGTTATTATGTGTAGTGGTTTCTATTTGCATAGCAGTGTGTGCAGGTGGTTTACATTTGGGAGGTCTCTAATATTTTGGTGGGTTTCCAGTGAGTACCTCCATGTATGTGGGTTTATGTGTCATGACCTCATTTTCTGTGAGAGGTGAGGTATGTATGCTGACATCTGTTTGATGTCTGGTTTGTTGTTACATGAGTGAATCGATTCCAATATCATAGTGTAATTACATGTCTCACACAGGGTATTTGTTTGTTTTAGGACCAAATGGTTGTCAGTATACATGAGGCAATTACTACATTGCTTAGGATGCCCATGTCCATCAGGGTGGCCTGTGAAATGATGGTAAACTGCTGGTAACATTATAGCAGGTTTTTACTGTATGCACTATTAGGAAAGGGAGTAGGCTAGTTTGGCCAGTGTTTGTGCTAGGAATAACAAAGGTGCTTGTTCTATTGAAGGCTATGGATGATAAGTTTGGCAATGCTGCTCAGTAAACCTGTAGTGCAGTAGGGAAGCTTGGGAGGGTTCCACTGACGGATGTCTAGGGAAAATTGAGTTTGAAGGTATTTGCATCTATACAGGGCACCACTAACCCCTGTTTCATGGTACACTGCCATGCACAAATGCAGGGCTTAAATACAGGGAAAATTAAAACACTTTTGAGCTAATCTATCAATAGGAAAGCACACAGTGTACCATCCTCCAGCAATCCCCACCTCAAACAAGGCTGGATTCACACTCTTCTACCATAAGGGTGCAGGGGAACTTTTCATAATGTAAGATGGCTGGTTTAGTGCCCAAGTGTATCAATAACAGGCTAGATTCAGCAGGTCTGAATGTAGTCTATGCTATCTAGGTATCAGAACAGTGCAAATCAAGTGCAGAGAATGAAGCAGTCACAAACAGTAAAACAGTAAAAAAAAAAAAAAACAGAAATGATGCAACAGTTTGATAAAATATCATTCAAAAAGTGCAGAAGAATCACAAAATATACTTATTTTCTTGTTTTTGCCTTGTTTGTCTTGGCTTAATGCAGAAGCACCCTAGACCTCTGGCAAAGGATGCCAAACATGCAGCAACTTTGGTTAATTTACACAAACTTGAGTATTAAATGCAGGCAAAATTAAACCCTTTTAAACTAATCTACCAAAAGGAAAACACACAATGAACCTTCCTCCAGCAAGCTTCAACTCATATGAGGTTGGATTCACACTCTTCTGCCATAAGGGTGCAGGGAAGCCCTTCTTAATGTAAGACGACTAGTTTAGTGCTCAAGTGTATCAATAACAAGCTAGATTCAGCAGGTCTGAATGCAGTCTATGCTTTCTAGGTATCAGAACAGTGCAAATTAAGTGCAGAGAATGAAGCAGTCACAAACAGTAAAACCATAGGTCTCAACCTCTTAAGAGGCCATTGTGGAACACAGACCCTAACAATGTGTGACAAATGGTCAAAATGTGGAACACCCAATTTTCGCACTGTGCAAAATGTGCCATTGCCATAGAGTGTGGTAGAACATTTGTAAAATGGAGACAACCCCAGCGGAGTGAACTTCACCACTACCTAACCTTTTCACAACTAGTGATAACTTATAACTGCATCTCCAATCTAGAAAGGTGCTTAATTCTAAGAAATATCCTTCATCACTACTTGGTAACAATCTAACAATAGAGACCTATGACAGGCTACTATCTGTGAACAAAATTAGCAGGCACTAAAGTCAGTGTATGTTACAGTAATGGGGGGGGGGGGCAGGAGTTTTATTTTGCAGAAATTCTTAATAAAATTCAAACATAATAAAATTCAAAGGCACTTAGCTATACAGTATGTATCCCTAACAGTCAGCAGCAGTAATGACAAACTACAATTCCGTCTGTAAGGGAACCCAATCAAAATAATAATGCAATGTCGTTCATGTAGGATACTGGAATATAAATTGTTGGGAGGGTTTTTTATTCATACCTAAACAGAAATATAGACCTGAAACTATTTAAACCCCCCTTGTCACAATATTTTCTGAAGGCTACAGTTATGAAAATTTTAAACTAAGACAATAACTAAGATGATTAGTTTTTTTCTGTAGTTTTGAAATACAGAGCATGTCCTGAGCACTGACAGACTGTGTGGTTAGCTGGTAGATTGGACAGTAATGAGCCATGGGGGTAGGAATCATTGCAGCTCATTTTTTTTCTCTCCCCAGTCTAGGCTATAGTCACTCCCTACCAATGTAGCCTGTCTGGTAGGGTACTCGATGCAACAACCATTAACATACTCTAAGGTAACAAATTAGGAAGGTCATCTGGATAGCACCAGAACTGCACATTTATCAAGTTACTTCAAAAGAAATATTCTAAACCTTCACTTGTTTTAGTTTAGCTTAGCTGTAACAAAAAAAACAGACTGCAGCAAGGTCACTTCCTCCAAGTTGTTTTGTCTTGGAATAATTTATGGTACAAAGCAAGCTTCAAATGTAGCTACATGCACAAGGGTGTAAAGGAGTGAGAAAGGTTAGTTAAAAGACATTACAGTTAGGAAACATAAGACGTTCAGATATGTGAAAATAAAAATACACCTAAAGAAAGCAGGTTATTCAGATACCTGAAAAATACACCTCAGGAAACAAAAAATACTAATACCAAGTCACGTATTTAAAAAAAAAAAGTGAAGAAAATGTTTGCAGGTAAAATAAGCTGCAAATCCAGATAAACAGATTCTCACAGCAAGAAGACATCATAAGGTGCTATATAATAGAGACAGCTCTCTTGGCTGTTTTCTGAAACTGTTTACAGTAATAATATACTGCTTGTATAAGGATTATGCGTCTTCTCTGGGAGGGAGGAGGAAGTTATAACTGTTTCAATCAACAGAAACCAGAAGGCTTGCAGCAGACATTGTATCTGAGCAGATATTCACAGTTGCTACATACATTTCCCATATTTGCATTTTTGCACAAGTGGGGTAGAGGGAAACCATGAGATATATCAAAAGGGCTTCAATACTGCAGTATGATGACCTTGTATGTGTGTAACAATGTTTTCTGAAACTGAAACTAAATTGAAGGTGTGTCTTAAATCTCTGACTATAGTGCTGAGCTTGTTTATGTAGGAAGGGCAACAGAGTTATGCGTTGGTTTGTATACCGCAATGCCGATTGGCAGTAATTGCAGTACACAAACCAATCAGAATCCATATAGTGGAGCCACAGCTGTTCAATGTGGAACAGCGGAACAGTGGCTTCACTCATCGTTAAATGTGGAGCGTTCCGCATAATCAGGCACTTGGATGCTCAGAGTAAAACAGTAAAAAAAAAAAAAAACAGAAATGATGAGCAATTCGATAAAATAAGTTCAAAAAGTGCAGAAGAATTACAAACTATACTTACTTTCTTGTTTTTTGCCTTGGATGCCTTGAATTACAGCAGAAATAGTTTAGATCTCTGACAAAGCGTCCAAATGTAGAGCAGCTCTGGTTCATTGAGTGCAAACCCATACAAATGTGAGGTTTAAATACAGGTGAAATTAAACACTTCTAAGCTAATCTACCAATAATATAGCACACAATGAAACTTCGTCCAGCAAGCCTCAGCACAAACAAGGCTGGAAACTACTAGGAAGCAGAGGGGGCCCTTCTTAATGTAAGATGGCTGGTTTAGTGTTCAAGTATATCAATAACAGGTTAGATTCAGCAAGTCTGAATATAGTCTATGTTATCTACGTATCAGAACACTGCAAATCAAGTGCAGAGAAGAGCAAAAAAAAAAAAAAAAAATACTTGGAGCCTTTTTGTGTGTTTTTCCAGCTCATATAGATCAGGTGAACACCTACTGCCACTAGATGAATAATCTCAGTCCTCCTAATGTAAAAGCACAGAAAAGGAGTGTCCAGAGCGAAATGCTACCACAAACCAACTTAAACAGTACAAAATGCTACCACAAACAAACTTAAAAAGATGTAGATACAGCATTGTACTTAAAACAACATATAAAAATGTGATTACTCAATAAAAGTACTTCTCTTTGAATAAATGAGCCAAGAGACATTCAATTGTACAGAATTTGTAAAGGCACTAAAAACAAGATAAGCTGATTAATAAGCCCTCCAGTCAAGAAAACAACTTGCAGAAATCTTAGGTGTTTCCCGAACCTAAACAGACCAGGCTACCCCCCCCAGTGTACTAGATGGAAAATCCACTGACCTCTTTTGTTGTAAAACCAATTGTTTGCTAGAGTGTAAAAATACTTTATCCAACAGCTAGCTAGATAATGAAATCAGATCAAGTAGAAGCGAACTTTGGAATTCCTGCAAAATGAGAGAATAAGAGTGATGAAACCTGACAAGGGGGGTGGGGTGGTAGTTATGAGTGTGGAAATGTATCAAAACAAAATGTATGATGTTTTAAGTACTAACAAAGAATTCACATGGAATGAGTTAAATGGGAGATATAAAAGGATTCATTCACAAATAACATGTATGTTCCATGAAAGGAGAATAGACATTCACCTGTTTAATTACTTAAATATAATAACGCCCAGAATACCGGAGTTTTTTGGTATTCCCAAAATCCACAAGAGCTTGGACCCCCCCCCCCCCAACGAGACCTCTTATGGATGGCAGGAATTCCATAACGTCAGCATGTGCCCAGTATGTGGATCACGAATTGATAAAAATCATAGTACAGGAATCACAGATCTGTAAAGATTCATGGAGCTTTTTAGCCCAGGTAAATACATTTTTTTATGATTCCAATGACATCCTATTTACCATAGATGTCAAAGACCTTTACACAGTCATCCCACAAGATGTAGGCCTGGATTGGGTTAGTGAGATGCATAAAACATAAAGTGGCTCATGAGATTAGTAGGCTCATCATAGAACCTCTAGAGTTAGTTCTTACTAACAACTACATCTCCTTTGACAACAACTTCTATTTACAATGTAAGGGTGTAGCCATGGGTTCACCATGTGGCGGAGCTTTTGCAAATGTTGTCATGGTATACTGGGAGAGGCAATTGGTGCTTTCATCTACCTTTTGCCCCCATATTAAGCTTTATCAGCGATTCCAGGATAACATCTGCATCATATAGAAAGAGCCATTCATAGAGTTGGAAAGCTTTTTGAAATACATTAATGAGACTACAGCATTCTTGCAGTTAACCTTTGATTATAGCGCTTCCATCCATTACCTTGACATTTGCCTTCTTAATGATACCACTAACACCAGATATATTTCTAAGATTCATAGGAAAGTGACATACTCCAATTCCTTTTTGCACTTTAGCAGTTTGCACCCTTACCACCAAAAGAGGTTGGTTGTGAAGGGGTAACCTGTCAGAGCGGCCTGAATGGTCACCACGCACACTGACTTTATTGAAGAGGTTAACACCTTGTGGTCCATGTTTCTTAGTAGGGCCTACCCCTCTGACCTTGTGGATGAATTAATCTCAGAGGTTACTATAAAAAGACTAATTGGCCATTTCCACCTTATTTTAAGCCACTGTGGCACCTCTGAGCAGTTTGTAGATCCGCCACATGAAATAATATGCAGTGAGGACAGGACTCAGAGTCGACTGGAAAATGAAAAAGAAGGGGTAACATCTGAATTTTCAAAAGCCTTGGTTTTCACCTTTAACCAGGAAACCGCCATGTTAAGGAAAATTTTTGAAAAGAACTGGCCTATCCTATTAGAGGATTCTAACATAAGACAGAGAATAGTGGAACACCTAAGAATTTTATATAGCAAGGGGCCAAATTATAAGGATTTACTGAGGGCAAAATGGAGAGGAGAAACAAAATGCAAACAAGAAATGGCTAAGTGTGGAGCCTGCACATGGTGTATTAAAATTCAAGTGGTGAACAGCTTTACTGTTAGGAATAATACATATTATCTTAGGAACAGATATATTTGCACTTCTAAAGCTTTAGTATACCTGGCTTCATGTAAATCATGCCCATGCTTCTATATAGGAAAGACGGAGAGAAGGCTCTCTCAGAGAATATATGAGCATGAGTATGCCATTAAAAACATAACACAGATACTGCCCTAGCAAAGCATATCACCAATAATGAAGGGCATGTTTTCCATTACACGGCTATAGCTCATGTCATTATTGATGACAATAAACCTTGGGCACTGACGTTAGAAATCAGGGAACTTAAATGGCAGATTCGCCTACAGGCTGACAGCTGGCCATGTATAAATGAGCGAAGCTCCATCTCCCCCAATTTGAAGCTAAAAACACTAGAAATGAAAAACGTCCAAGTGAACAAATAGTAATGGGTATATGTATATATATATATATATATATATATATATATATATATATATATATATATATATATATATAAACACACACACACACACACACACACACACACACACACACACACACACACACAGGTCATAAATAGATCACACAAAAGATTCTATAAAAGTGTAAGCAATAATTATGAGAAAGTTAGAAATATGGTTTTGCTTTTATAGTTTGTTTTTAAAGAATAATTTAATTATGCATTCGTGCATGTAACATTTTAGCAATCCACTGTGTCTTTTTTTAATGTTAAGTGTATAGATTCATTGTGCAGTGGTTCCCTTACAGCACTCGATTAGTTAATGTGTGAGTTATGTTAAATTCAGCATCAATGTGTGACAACCAGTGAGAATGGAAGGTAAAGCTGATATTTGTGAACTTTATTTGTCTAATGAGGTTTTACACATTGTGAAACGAAAATGCTAATGAGTTTTTATTGTTTTATGTGTTAAAGTGGTGCTTGCACCTTTTGAGTACTTATATACAGTCTACAGTCATTTTTCAAGCTGTTTCTACATTTGTTGACTGCCTTTGGGATTTTTAGCCTCTAGCTGACAAGAATGGTTATGCCATCCTCTGTCACCATGATTCATGCTTTTCCATATATCCCATATTCTATGCGTGCAGGATATCTTAGGGTAGGCAGGTCATGGTAGGAAGGATGTGCACCTAAGGTTAGAGGGGCAGAGTCACCATCTTTTGTTTCCCACATAAAATAGTTTTAATTATTTTGCACTGACATTTTTTTCCAAATCAGAAATAATTTTTCTACTTAGCATTAACTGCAAATGCCTTCAAATCATATTTGCTTTTCCATTATGGATGCAAGTTTACACAAAAGGTGACAAAGTCCTAACGTAAAAAGTACAGTCCAGAGTAGTACACTTATCTGAATTGTGTTAATACTGAGTTGAGCCTGAATTACTTTGGTAAAAGAGACAGACAGAATATAGTTATACCTTTATCCCCTCCTTTGTTGCTGAGAATACTACTCCAATGACTAGATAAACATGCTTTTGTTAGTGTTTAATACGTTTTTTCATTCAAGAAAAACAGATCATGTGGCAGACAACATGATTTGTGAAATTCTGCTATTATCTACTCCTCCAAGCATACACATAATCAACATTCATCAAAAGAAAATGAAATATACTAGGCAATGCTTAGAAAAAAAAAAACAAAACAAAAAAACTTTTGTTAGCTATTCATTTGTGTTTTTTTTTTACTTCACTTTCAGCCTTGGACCTGTCCTTGACATGAATAAAATATATCAGTGTCATTACAAACCTGCAACTTGGCATGGTAAATTGAGTGTTGCAATGCATACTTAAAGTATTTGTATTGATTTATTGCCTGCAGGTTAAGAATTCTCATGGCCTAATTTTGAAGGAGCCAAAGAGCGTAAAAAAAAAAAAAAAAGACAGACCGAGGCTTGCTTATAAACTAGTTGATATTTGTAGAGAAGAATGATGTGGAATCTGCTGAAGAGAATTCAAAAGTAGGTAACGTACAGTGCATGAAAGATTAGAATGAGGTTTTAAAGAAAAAAGGAGAAATAGTAAAGTCAGGTCTGATTTTCTACATGAAGAGAATGCTTCATTTACCGGAAGTATTTAATAATACATAATACAATAAACTATTAATTCCAGTGATTTACATTTCATAACTTGTAGATATAGTTTCTAAATTTTAGAAGCCACTAGTATTTCATATAGTTTGAACAATTAAATATCCTACTTGTAATTTTTACTAGGCTACATCTTCAAAATGTTAAAAATGCAAAATCAGTAAATCATAAAAGAATATTATCCTTTTGCATGCACCTACTCAATTTGGACTTCAATGAAAGCATTAACAAACTTATCTGCAACATCATTGCTGAACTTTCCTTAAAAGTGCAAAGACTTTTTTTTCCAAATTGTGGCTTTCTTGTAACTGGCATTGTTGTAAGCATTTTGTCATTTTTATAGTGTTGTTAAAAAAGGTTGAAAGATGACTAAAATGAAAAATAAATGTTTTATTACTTTGCCATTATTCTATAATGGCATCATACTGTTTATGAGCCTTTTCTTCTTGTATGCTGTTAGGGTCATATGATTGTTGCTTTAGAATATCATTAGCCATGCTGAAGCTGTATGCAAGGGAGCCTGCAGGATTTTTTTCAGGGGGGTGCAAACCCAGAGCCCCACCCACACAGCCCTACCCCCTATGCCCACTCAGCCCCCACCCACGCAGCCATTCCAGTGTCCCATTACTTGGATATTTCTCCCCATTTGTCATAGAAACTGTTCAAATCTCTCAGCATGCATACTGTTTTATGCTTTACTTCTGCAATGATTACAGCTATTTGGATTTCATTTACAACTTTTATTCCAAATTTTATAGCACAAGCACTGATAGACATTTAGTAAACCTAAACAAAGCAATACTCTTACAATGAAAACAGACTTAGCATTAAAACTTCTCTACCTTTGAAACCCACAGTCACTGAAACAGCATTGAAACCCACATTCAAATAAAATGCATCTGGCCAGTGGCAGGGTAAGTTTACTTTTGGGCTGTTTTCAAATCATAGGCTCCTTGCACACATTTTTAGAACCATGCAAAAGTTTGATTCACCTTTCTGACTGTATTAATTATACTATATAATTGAAATATATCCCTTGTATAATACAACACCATTTGTTAGAGTGTGTTTTAAATTTATAGTTCTGAACATTTTTCTTTTAAGCAATGAAACAAATCATATGAACCAATAATGACAACCTGCCCAATTCAGAACATTTCAACCATAAAGGGCCACTCAAACGTCTGTCATACAATCCACCAATATCAATCAATATGCAGAATCTCTGCAGAAGTAAAAGTCATCTAAATAATTCCACATTAAAGAGACCTGAAACCAATGAAGAGGTTGTTTCTAAAAACACCTTTATATTTCAGTGTTTCATTTACAAATTCAGTGCCTGTTGCCCTTGAAGAATAAAGTGCTTATGTTACATTAAAAGAAATGGTAAGCTGGTATATTGCAATAGGGAATGGGTGGCAAGCTGAAAAACAGGTTCATACTCATTAGGTGTCTCATCCAAAGGAGGACAATAATGATACCATTTGCTAAACAAAACAGTTGCACATTTTAAGCAGACTTAGCATGAGCGTGCTTCCCTTGAAGCTCACAATTCCTTGAAAATGCACTTGAAAATAAATTTCACCTGCTAGATCTAACTAGGGCTATGCTCTCTGTCTCTCTCTGACTCTGTCTGTTTGTCTGTCTCTCTCTCTCTCTCTCTCTCTCACACACACACACCTCAACTTCTTGGTGCAAGAAAACTGGACAAAGCCTAAAATAAACAGGGACAGATTATAAATATTGCTTTCATGAACTTATAAAATTGCTAGAATAACAGGATTTGTCTTGGTATGCATTTTTCTAAAGGATGTGATGTGTAAAACTATTTAGCAACTTCAATCCTTTTTAGGAGGAATATGGGGCAAAAATCTGGACATTCTGCAAAAACCTGGACAGCTGAGAGGTATGCTACCTCCCTTTTACACACACACACACACACACACACACACACACACACACACACACACACACACACACACACACACACACACACACACACCAACCTCTTAGTGCAAGAAATGTGGACAGATCCTAAAATAAATAGGGACAGATCATAAATATTGCTCTCATGAACTTAGAAAATTGCTAGAGCAACAGGATTTGTGTTAGTATGCATTTTTCTAAAGGATGTCAGGTCTACAACTGAAATGTCTGTTATTTAGCAACCTCAATCCTTTTTAGAAGGAATATGGGGCAAAATGTGGATAATTGCAAGGTATGACCCCCTCCCTTACACACACACTCCTATCTCCTGTTACTTACTCACACACACACACACACACACACACACACACACACACACACACACACACACACACACACACACACACACACACACACACACACACACACACACCATAAAGCAGCTAACACACACACACACACACACACACACACACACACACACACACACACACACACACACACACGCCATAAGGCTGATAACATACTAAATACACACACACACACACACACACACACACACACACACACACACACACACACACACACACACACACACACACAAACAGACACACACACACCAAAAGGCAGCTAACATACTAAATGCACAATACAATTTGCACATGCCTCCTTTCATGACGGACCTAGGAGTACCATTTTTGTTAGTATGACTTGCTTAGAATGATGCAGCAGACATACGGAGGCAGGGACAATCAAATTCAGATCAACAGGATACAGCTTTTTTAAGTTTATTACCTTAGTCCACTAGACCACATTGATATACTTGTTGAGATCAGCAGTATATACAGCATACTGTGGTACATTTTTTCATATTGGCTGTTATAAAATCACAACACTTTAATAATTTCATCAGAAAAGTTGCTTCATACAAATGCATTGTTTATAATCTTAACAGAGGTGGCAAAGTCCTACAATAGGAACCTAATCTGTTTCACCTAGATGATTTTTTATTTTTTTTTTTTCATAGGTTTCTGCTTTTATTACAGCACTTTCATTCTAGCAAGCTCATACAAAATTAATGCTGTAAGTATTTACTGGCCACTTAGGAAATTTGCTACCAATTTTCTTTACATTTTATCATGTTATTTGGTTCACTAGTAATGATATGGGATGCTTTTCTTACACATTTTCTGCATTTTATCAGTGTAGATATCTTTTAAATATTGAAGCAATAAAGAAAATACAGAATTATAATGAAGCTAATCAGAATGATATAATTATGATTTACTGTAACTCAGTGTAAATTAAGATATTTATTTTTTACTTAAGTTATCTGTATAGATAAGGAAAAATATTCAATTGTTTTTAGTAATACTAATTGAGAAAATGATTTAATCAACTAGCAGTACAAGCTTGCTTTTCTACTAAACAGGTACATTTTAATTAACCACACATGGATAACCCAGTTTTACATATGAAGACACTGCTGTGCACCTGATAGCAAGAATTAATTAATTTCTCCATAGTAAGAGTTGATGGTTAAGGTCTTTACCTCATAGATGCAAGGTACAAGGTCTGATTCTGCTTTTAGGATAGTGGATGGGCTTAAAATGACCCTTCAAGGTAGTTAGCCTAGTATTCACTTATGTTGTTGTCTTTCGGCTTTTCCCGGTCAGGGGTCATTACAGCGGAACTCCGGTCCGCTAATGATTGGCAGTAGATTTTGATGAATGCCGAGGTGCCAGCTCAACATTCAACCTTCAACGAAGGTATGCCCTTTTACACATGTCTTTCGAATGCCCACCGAACTGCGGGGAGGACATTCAGACTCCACACAGAAGGCACTCACCACACTCCAGCCGAGAATCAAACGGATATTCGATTATATGCATACAAATTAAGGAGCTTTTTCATTTGTTGATGATATGTAATCATGGTATTTATGAACATGTAGTTATAACATTATTATGACAGCATTATCAAAAATGGAGGACTTCAAAAGCATGCCAGATTTTTAGATTTTAAAACCAAATCCATGGTCAGTGAATAAATAGTTCATATGAAGTATATGAATTATGTCTGGTTTTTATAGTACTTCTTTTCTTTCAGTGGAAGCTTTCATATGCCAGAAATTGCTAAAACTACCTTCTTTACTGGATGTCAAATCTGTCATTTCCTATAGTATAATGGGACTCTATAGGAAACTGGTAAAAATCATTAAGTTGTCAATGTTGAGGTATTGCAGAATGAGAGGGCAAGGAAATGACTGGACTTGCTAAAGTACTTTTAAAGAATGCTTTTAGGCTAACAGTAGGGAATATTTGATTAAATGAGGAGTGGAGTTGTCTGAACAATTTTACAAATAAAACCTAAGTGTTAGATTTGGAGTGTTTAATTTACACAAGACATTTTTTGTTTGTCTAAGGGCAATAGTCTGGAAATGAATTATTTTATATGTGTGCAAATTCTAAAAATAATGTAGACAGATTAAATTTAAAATATGGTGTCACACTTCTATGTTATTTTTAATTCTGGAGTTAACATTTTATTCATAAGGGGGGACCTTTAAAGTCTCACCCTGAGGAATGGTAGTGGCATACAGTCTTCTTTTGTTCAGAAAAATCTTCTTTCTGTTCTTTTCATCTGAAATTTGCTAACAATATGAGAAGGGCACTGACTCTGAATGGCTCTCTGTATGTGTAAGATGGCAGTTACTTCACTGAAACATCCCAGAAGTCTCTTGATACCTTAGTATACTTCCAGCTTTATGTATATAGTTTTCTGAAAAATGTATTGGCCATTAAGGATGGATGGACTACTAGCTGTAAGTCAAAGGCTAATAAATATTTAAACATAATGTCCACTGTTGTACTGTCCTCTCGTTAATAGGTGATCTTTGGTTGTAACTTTTGTAACGTGTAATGATAGATAAAGAACTAGTATTGTCAGCAGTAATGCAGAAAGCAGTAATGAAAGGTATCATTTTACATGCACTTACAGATGTAATGATGATGTTAAAAAGTGTACGCCAGCTTTCCAGATTGCATCCTTCTCACAAATGTAACCCCCTCAGTACTGGACAGTACATATTTCTAGACAACTTACTTTTTATTATTGAAAAAGAAACCACAAACTTTTAAAATGAAAGCTTTAAGGAGGCTCAAATGAATAATTAAGCCATCCAGACTTTCCAAAAGCAATTTTTTTAAGAAATTATATAGCCATAAACAATAGTAAATATACACGTTTTTGACAAATCTAAATTTTTGTGCAAAGTAATACCCTGCGTTGTACATAGAGCATGTCTGGCTTTGCTCATAAATGTAAGGTACACATATAGCATAAGATCACAGGATGATGGATTTTTACTAAATAACCAAGGAGGCTGTTGCTAAGCTCAGCCATATCATCTGGTGGGAGACTAACAGTGCCCTCTATTATGTAGATCTTTCTCACATATCCTAGGTAAAAAAATTGTGCTCACCCATTCAGTCATCCAGACTGGTTTAAATATTGACAAGGAAGTCCTTTGCTTCGGATGTGTGTGCTATTTATTTATTTGGCAGTATAGCTTGAGTTAAGCAGAGTTGGTGTTTGGTTTGCCAGTGGTTCTGTTTAGGTGAAAAAGTTTAAAGAGTGCTGGGCCATTCACAGCACAGAAAGCTAAGCAAAGATCACTACTTAAGAGTCTATATGACACAAGAGTTGCACAAACCACGATACTCGGACACCAACTAATCCACAAGAAATCCGCTAGACTGCTGAGTTCCTCTGTACAAAAAGATTTTATTCAAATAAAACGCTTGTTTAAAAAAGCTTTTCATCCAACAGAATCGTTGGACGTCTTCAGACAAAAGAAAAACGTTTGATACCATTCAAATCACGTTTAAATAACCTCTGTCATGTCACCTGATTAACAAATGAAACATTTTAAAGTTACAAATACTTAAAATTATTTAAACTGTTAATATAAAACTTAATGTTTTAAAACCAGACATATTGTATTAGCAGCAACCAGTTAAATTCAAATCTTGAATGCATAATAATTAATTCTGATAAAAAATGAATATAATGATAAAAAATAACATATACAAATTAATCGTGAATGATAAACCAGAAAAACAATATGAAAACAATAAAAAAAAATAATAATAATAATAAATCACCCATTCCCCCATTTCTAAAACTAGTAATAGACTAAATTCTCATATTTACATAATAATTTTAAATTTTTATATATATATATATATATATATATATATATATATATATATATATATATATATATATATATATATATATATATAGAGTTAGTCTATGCACTTCATCTTTCCAAACTTTTTAGTTTCAATAAGCACATTATTGAACGCTTTTCATTTAATCCTGGGTCCATATAGGCATTTAGTCTAATTTGCCACATTAATTCTATTTTTTCCAATATTAAATTAGATGGACCACCTCTGGTATCTTGATAAACCTGATCTATCACTTTAAATTTGAATCTGTGATCGGGATATATTAAAACATGCCTTGTTAAAGCATTTTCTTCCTTGTGTTGGGTTATGCTTCTAAGATGCTCATAAACCCTGTCCCTCAGCCTATGGTCTTACCTATATAAAAAGAGGGACAGGCTTGGCATTTGCCACACACTCCACCCCTTTAGAATTACAGTCGAATCTATTTTTACAATTTAATCTGAAACCATTTATATCTGTCATGATTCCCACTTCCATTGCAAAACAGTATGGACAATTCCCACACTGCATCATGCCCAAATTCCACATCTTTGGATTTATTTGTTTCTGCAATAAATTCCTAAAGCTCAATCCTTTTCTCCATACTATTTTGGGCACCATTCCCACTTTTGAGATTAACATATTGTCATCTTTCAATAGAACCCAGTTTTTTATTAGTATTTCTCTGATCTTCTTGTAATCTAAAGAAAAGGTAAGAATACATGCCAAATTGAATACTGGTGGCTCGCATTGCTGTGTAGGTTCCATATGATTGATATTAGTTTCTTGTTCCTCGAGATTAATAGCCCTATCTGTATAATTCTTTAGTAATGGTTCATATAAACCATTAGTCCTTTTGTATGAAACTTCATGAATTAATTCTTCGATCAATTCTAAAGGATATTCCATACTTAAAAACATATGTTTTAAATTTAAACATTCCTCTGTGAAACTTTCTTCTGTAGTGTTCATCCGTGCTGCTCGAACTAACTGGCCCTTCACTACAGAGCGTTTCTGATGGAATGGGTGTGCACTTGTATAATGCAAGAATTTATTACAGTAAGTAGGCTTTCTATATATTCTAGCTTCATATGTTTTTTGATGTTCATTTTTAATAAGTTCCACATCTAGGTAAGATATAGATTTAGTGTGAAAAATGTATGTCATTTGTAAAAATTCAGATATATTATTTAATGCTTTTACCAAATTCGAAGCAATTATTTCATCACCTTGAATCACCATAAAAATATCATCTAAAAACCTTGTGTAAAACTTGATTATTTTTTTGAATTGATCATTATTTAATACATAAGTGTGTTCCCAAAAGGCCATTACTAAATTAGCGTAACTAGAGCCGCACGGAGAGCCCATCGCTATGCCTTTCTTTTGAATATAATATTGGTTATTTGACAAGATATAATTATATGATAGAATTATGTCCAACAGCTCCTGTACTAAAGAAATCTCTTCTTCCGGTGCACCCTTTTGCCTCATTCTTGAAGTTGCCCATTCAATACCTTGTTGGTGAGGTATACTAGTATACAACTAGTATGTAGCATGTAACTTTAAAATGTTTCATTTGTTAATCAGGTGACATGACGGAGGTTATTTAAATGTGGTTTGAATGGCATCAAACGTTTTTCTTTTGTCTGAAGAAGTCCAACGATTCTGTCGGACGAAAAGTGTTTTTAAACAAGCGTTTTATCTGAATCAAATCTTTTTGTACAGTGGAACTCAGCGGTCTAGCGGATTTCTCGTGGATTAGTTGACACAAGAGTTAAGTAACAGGGCTTTCAGTATATCAGGGAAGTTGAAGGTGAGGAAATGTTGATACCTCTAAAGTTGTTTTATTTAATTAGGAAGGAACATTCTGAAAGTGACATTATGTTCAATTATGAATCTAACAAATGAGCATAGGGCAGGACTATAATTTTAGACATTGAAGGAATACTACAAAGGATATGTTGTGCAAGGTAAAAAGATTTGTTAACCACAACAGTGACATGGTGATCAAAAGGAAAGTTTATCAAGAGAGGTATTCACATCCCTGATGACAAGTGAAATGCTATATATGTGGCATGCAGCAGTGATTGTAGACAGCAGTACACCATGTGCACCAAGCTACTTGTGGTCTCCTTTCCTAAGGCTCATTGAGACTCAGTGACATTAGACAATCATCAGTTTTTTTACACTGTTTACATACTAAACACATGAAACATCAGGTTTTTCTGAATGTCTTAAATTATTCACAGAAAGCAGACTGAGCATATTACCTTTTATAAATGTTTGCAGTGATTTCTAGGAGTTTTGAACTATTGAGTTTAGCATAAAATTAAAATACATTTATGAATGAATAAATCAGTAAACATCATTATTTTCATTGCATTGATAGTCTTCAAGATGGTAGCATATTACACTTACTTTATTATTTTTTCTTGTTAAGCTACACTTACTTCCATGCTTACAGTATTTGTTCCACATTTCTTCAAACTAGTATAGAAAAACAGTAGGGAAACAAATGTTTAATAGCTTGTTAAAACTAACCTATGTGCTCCTTACACACCCTTACTTCACAACGTCTGTGCAGCAATCAAACACACACACACATCCTTACTTCATAAGTTCTGCAGACTGCAGCTAATCGTAGTAAATTCCTTCCCAATTCCCTTATGCGCTTACTTCATAATGTCTGTGAAAGCAAATGTAATCCACTTGTAAATTTTCTGTGATTTCCAAATAACGCAGTCCGGTGGACAGGAAAATAAACAATTTCAAATAGCATGGTTGGGCAGACAGGAAAAGAAGCAATTTCAAATAATGCGGGCATTTAGACAGGAAGAACAGGACGTCTGCACACACAGATGCGATGCGACCGGGAGAACTGGACGTTTGGATGCACAGAAATGATGCGACCAGACCAGCAGGACCATTCTTAAAGAAGAACACAAAAAGAATTTAAAAAGAATGCAAAACACAATGTATTTTTCTCTCGGTCAGCCCATTCCGGGGGGGGGGGGTGCAAGTGCACCTTGCACCTGCCTGCGGGTGCCCTTGGCTGTATGTGTGGGGTGCCTTTGTTTAAAAGTTGTAAACTTGCTTTCAGTGTTAGTGACCACTTACACCAAGAGCAAGTCTTTTGGAACCTGGCCCTGGTATAATCCTATTTATAGATAGGCATTATACAGAAATAAGTCACTTACACTGAGACCAAATCTTTCAGAATCACCACAGACTTACATGAGAGCACAAGAATTACTCTTTCATTGTACTTGAAACAGTAGTTAAGTATAGGAAAAATGTCTGAATCAGGCTGTGAAACTACATTTGTTTCTGTGAGTGAAGTGAGGCACTGTCAGTAAGAAGGCAAATTCAGCCTTATATTTATGAAACCAGGGCCAGTGCCTCTCTTCAGGTTAATGGTGAGGATTCCAGCAGGTTCTCAAGAATGCAACAGTGGAGGGGAATGTGCTTGTTCCTCTGTCATGTTATGGTGAGTCCTCTTCATTCTATTGTGTTAATTATTATTTTTAATCAGAAAGTGTTCATGACTGTTAATATTTGCCTTTGTAGAATTTCATTTGTAGTACTTATGTACTCTGACTGTGATTTGTTTATAAATTTAGTGCATATTAAATTTTAATTAACATTTTAGAAGATTGTTTGTAATTGCATGTGTGTGTGTGTGTGTGTGTGTGTGTGTGTGTGTGTGTGTGTGTGTGTGTGTGTGTGTGTGTGTGTGTGTGTGTGTGTTTATTTTTATTTGGTATAAGTCATGTAAATCTGAAGGTTTTTATCTATGTCAGTATCATTTTCATGTCTGTTTGTGTGTATTTGTACAGTTATTTGTATGGTAATGTATATGTCTGTTGTTGGGTACATATGTGCATTCGGGTCTACTTTCTTTGATCGAAATACCATTATTTTAAACAAAATACAACCTTACTTTTGCGATATGTTTAGAAGATTGTAATTGCATGTTTGTGTGTGTGTGTGTGTGTGTGTGTGTGTGTGTGTTTATTTTTATTTGGTATAAGTCATGTAAGTCTAAAGGATTTTATCTGTCAGCGTAATTTTAATGTCTGTTTGTGTGCATCTGTACAGTTATTTGTATGGTAATGCGTATGTCTGTTTTTGGGCACACATGTACATTCGGGTCTACTTTCTTTGATCAAAATACCATTATTTCAAACAAAGAAAGTATGACCTTACTTTCATGAAAGTGCACTTCAACTAAAGTGCACTTTTGCAAATTCTGGTTCAGCGAGCCAGCAATCTAAATAAAACAGAGCACTACAGTGGGGATAAGGGAATATACCTGTTTCCCCACTGTAGTGCGATCTCAGAGTTAGTATATTTAATTTAGCAGGGTTGTGGTGGTCGAGCCCTCTACATGGGGGGTGCAGGGGGGCTTGCCCCCCTGCAAAAATATTTTTTTATTTTAATTGCTGGTTCCCTGAACCGAAATTTGTGAAAAATGCACTTTTGTTGAAGTACACTTTCGCAAAAGTAAGGTTGTACTTTCTTTGCTCGAAATAATGGTATTTCAATTAAAAAAGTAGACCAGTGCATTCATATGTATATATCCATATAACTGAATATGAATGTATGCATATGTTTTGAAGTGCATTTACTATGAGATAATGTTACTTCTAGAAGTTAGATATGGACACACAGTCAGACAATTACAGAGGCATATGCACAATGAGAGAGAGACACACATACAAATAGGCATAAACACATACACACTGACACACACACACACACACACACACACACACACACACACACACACACACACACACACACACACACACACACACACACACACACAGTCATACACTCACAGAAACACAAAGACACTTGCACACACACAACACATGAATTCCATGTCGTGATAGATAGCCACCTGCCTAACCAGCATGTTTCATAGGGGTTTATAAGTAAGTATGCGTTCAGTGGCTGAGTGGAGTATTATTCTTGTGTACTGCATTTGATGTTGCATATTCTGCTGACATGTTACTTGCTTATCTATTTTCCTGGGCCTCTTGCGGACATTTGTGTGTTATCAGCTTGACAAAATGCTCATTATACTAGGTTGCATTCAGCATTATCCCATGTTATACAGGATCAATTGTAATATGTTTGTGGACTTATTGGATGTGTGGACTACCTTACATGATGTATGTGCTGACAATGTTCATGACTGTCTGAGCCTGCTAGTTTTGGTTCTTATGTGATTTTCAGCATTTAGTGAGAAGATGTGAATTTATTCTGTGTATACTGGTGATTGTGAGCAGTGAGTTAATGTATAGTTTGTGTTTTTGTATTGTTTGGTTTGTCATATGTTAGAATGCTTTACATTTTGGAATTGCATTAGAAAGCTGAATTTGGTGATGGCTATGTTTAGGCAATATTGAAAAGCCTAGAGGGGACAGTTGGAAATCATTTCTATCAAAACAACATGGTCTGATGACCTTATCCACTTATGATGATAAATGTGTTATCCAATTAGAGAAAAGCTTAATTGTAAGTCCATTAATAATGTTACTCTTCTTACTAGCTTCTGTTTGCATACTCATTTCACAAGGTGGAACAATTGTCAAGCAATTGAAGAAATGAACCATTATGTCGAGTTGCATTCCAATGTAAGGCAGCAGTGTACATTCTGAAATTGTTACTGATTGTCATTCACCATTGCTCATTCATTTTGTAATACAATAACATTTAAGAAGTAGAATGTTTATCTACAGTTAATTCAACATATTTTTCATATTTTTAATAGGTGCAGCTACTGCCATTGTTATACTATGCTGACAGTTATCAAGAATAAGGGCTGCCATTCCTTCGCAGTAGTGATGCGTAACTTTAATGATGTAGAAGGTGGCATCCACTATGAGTGGATGAAAATGAATGCACTGAGGATCAAAATCCTTGATTTGCATTCACTCAAAACATTTTAAATAAAACACTTTTTTTCATGTTTTTGCAGGGGGCAAGCTCCCCCCAGAACCCCAATGTGAGATACAAGCCCCCTGAACTAATAAATATCAACTTTTCGGTCACACCTACTTGACACCCTCAAAAAGGGTATCACTGCTGACACAACCCGCTGACAGTGATCTCATATGGAGAAAATCAGATCGTCAGCAAGTTGAAGGTCAAGAATTCAAACTTCATCCACCAGTAGGATAACAGTAGAAGGTATTAACTGCACTACATGACTGCAGTGGATGGTGCAGTGGTGCAGTGCTAGTGTTGTCACCTCACAGCAAGAGGTTCTTTGGTTTGATTCTTGGCTGGGGTGCCTTCTGTGCAGAGTCTGCATGTCCTCCCTGTGTTCGTGTGGGTTTCCTCTGGATGCTCCAGTTTCCTCCCACGTTACCAAGACATGCATCTGGAGCCTTTCTCTCTGGGCCTCTGCTGAAAATTGGCTTCATTCCAAATCAGACTTTCCTGGTTAACAAATGTAAAATTAAATAAATAAAATTCTCCAATATTTATTTATTTTACATTTGTTGACCAGGAAAGTCCGACTGGACACATGTCCATTTACAGCGAAGGCCCGAGGAGAAAAGCTCCATTTTACATACAGTGCAGTAACATACAAACAATACAGTAGTATACAAAGCAAATATAGAAGGATTAATAAGAATCTACAGTACTATGTGATTATACTTCCTAGGACATTTTTACATAGTAGTTTAGTATTAACTATGGATACATTTCTTAGAAATTCAGTAACTTTATAAAGTTGTAATGCTTTCAAAAGGTAGCATTAAAAAATAGAAACTTGATGAGGAGAGTAGTTTTTAGTTTCTTTGTCTTTACCCAGCGGTGTTACAGGAGCATAGCCATTTATTAGAAAGATGGGTTATGAGGAGTATTTTAAATAGAGTAGTGGAGGTATTGGATGTGAGGGTGGCTGGTAGAGAGTTCCAGAGTTTGGAGATGCAGTAGCTATAGAAAGATTTCCCTGCTTTGTTTTTGTAATTGGTGACCTCAAGAAGGTTAAGGGTATTAGATCTCAAAATTCTTTTTGTCGTGTAAGGTTGTATAAGATGTTGGAGGGCTGGGACATTGTCTGCTTGGTGGTATAGCTTATGTGCCTGTGACAGTTGATTGAGTTGCAATAGTTGAGGGAGTTCTAATCAGTTTAGTTTTTAAGGGCTATACAGTGATGTGTTCTATATGTAGATTCAGTGGAAAATCTAGCTATCTTGTTTTAACAGGATTCTAGCCTGTTACGATCAGATTTACGAAGGTTGGTTAGTACTGGGGAAGCATACAGAAGGGCGGATAATAAATGTGTCCTGGCTACTGTGATTCTAGATTGTTTAGAGAGAAATTGTTTGTTATGATAGAGCAGACCTAGTTTTTTATGTATTTTCTTGATGGTTTTGGCAGTGTGGATGTCAGATCTAAGGTTGTTATCAATTTCAATGCCTAAAAGTTTTGTGTGGGTAGTTGGGATAATTACAGTTTTGTTGTTAGAGGTGATTGAGAAATTGACAGCTAGGTGGGTGGTTTTATGGGAAGAAAAAAGTAGTAGTTTAGTTTTATTAGAGTTGTGAATAAGCTGATGGTTAGAGAACCAGGTTTCTGCTAGTGAAAAAGCATTTTGTGTTTGTGAGAGAAGGAAGTCTGGAGTGGTGGCTGCACATATGACAGTGGTGTCATCAGCATACTGAATAACAGTGGCCCTGGGAGTGGAGGATGGGAGTTGATTGGTGAATAGAGTGAAGAGTAATGGACCTAGGATAGGCCCTTGAGGTACTCCTAAGGACACTGGCAGTAGGGGTGATAGTTGGTTTGCCATTTTACTACCTGATGCCGACCTGACAGATAGCTCATAAACCATGTGATGGAGGAGGTACCGAGGTTAAGGGTAGAGAGTAAGTTGAGGAGACTACTGTGGTTGACCATGTCAAAAGCTTTTGATAAATCTAAAAATATGGCTGAGACAAGTTGTCCTTGATTTCTATGATAATTAATGGTATTGGTGAAAGAAATAAGTGCAGTGGATGTACTGTGGAAGGGTCTGAAGCCGTGCTGGTTTTTGGATAGCAGTTTGTTTTCAAGGAGGTAATTCATAAGTTGAGTGTGTATGACCCTCTTTAGGATTTTGGATAAGGGCGGTATGATAGCAATTGGGTGATAGTTACTGAGTTCAAAGGAGTTGCCTCCTTTGTGTAGTGGGATTATATGGGATGTTTTCCATAGCTGGGTATTTTGCACTCTGTGATTGATCTGTTGATGAGAATAGTGACAGGATAGGCAATAACAGTTGCTGCTATTTGGAGGTATTCTGCAGGTATGTTGTCTGCAGCTAGGGTGGTAGGTTTGAGCTTTTTGAGGAGTTTTAGGATGGTTCTGATAGATACTGGCTGAAAGCTAAAGTGTGAGTCACTAGTTGGTGTTGCCCATTATGGTTGGTGTCTCTGCTGGGGTTGGATGAGTGGTGTTAATTTGGTTATTAGCTAGGGCCTTCATAGTCTCAGTAAAGTATTTGTTAAACTGTGTGGGAATATTACTGTGAATGTTACCAATTTTGGGTGTGGGGGTAGTAGTTTTCCCAGGCCGCAAAACCAAATTGATTGCAGCCCAGAATTTTTGGGGAGGTTTGGCATGTTTTTCTTGTAGGTTTTGGTAATAGTTGTTTTTTTTCTATTTTGATGAGTTTCTTGGTTTCTTGGCCTTGTTGTGCAGTTCTGCTTTACTATTTGGGTTTTGTTTTTGTGATAGTGATCCCATGCTTTATTCCTTTCTTTAAGAATAGTTTTGGTGGGCTTAGTTAACCAGGGGGCATGTGTAGTTTTATTCTGATGGTTCGGGGGGAGGATGGTGGTTAACAATGTTTAGGAAGGTTGAATTAAAGTGTTGCACTGCATCATCAAGTAATAGTTGTTTTAAAGGGGTCCAGTTGCAACTATTTAGGTCATTGTTAAAGGCACTGGGGTTAAAGTTCTTTTTGTTCCTGACTTCTTTATGCATTATTTGACTCATATGTGGAGTTTTGTTCTTAGTAGATATGTTGGTTGGTGGTCACTGAGTAAGTCTGGAAAACATCCAGCTTGGGCTGCAAGGAAAGGATGGGATGTAAGTATCCAGTACAGAATAGACTGATGTTTGGTTCTTTTGTCATTTCTAGTAGGGGATGTAATGACTTGGGAAAATCCATATAGGTTAATATGAGTGGTTGGATTCTGACTAGTACAGCTAAGCCAATCTATGTTAAAGTCACCTAATATGATGCTTTCTTGAGGTAGAGAGTTTGAGATCCATTCTAGTAGGTTTTCCATAACTGAAATATTATTTCCAGGGGGGATGTAGCCTCCTATGGTATTAATATATTTTTGGGGTTCAATTTGAATTTGTTTAGAATGAATTTGGAATTATTGCTATCTGGGATGGTGATATCAAGTTGTTTGAGGATAAGGTGATTCCTGTACATTATAGCTACACCCCCTCCCCTTTTTTTACTCTGTCCTTACGGTAGATATTATACCCAGGAGCTGTAATTTTGTTATTGTGAATATCAGGGTTTAGCCAGGTCTAAGTCAGAAGGAGAATGTCTGGCTTATACAGAGCTAGTAGGGCATGTAGGTCATGGATCTTATTGAGGATACTTCTCATATTTAGGCTGAGAATGAGAAAATATGTTTTATGCCTATGGAGAAGAGAGTCGGTTAGATTAGAATTTGGCATGCTTTTTGAGGTTGGACCTGGGTTGGGGTGTATGTCTCCACAGCTTGTGAGTTTTTTTAGTATAGATTGGTAGAGTTTGTTGAGTTTAATGATAATTTTAGTACGTATTAGATAGTTGTGGGACTTAGTTGATGGAAGCAGTTTATGATGGCGATTATCTGTGGGGTAAGGTTGGAAGAGGTGTGGAGTACATAGAAAGTTTAGTGGGGCTAAATAACTGTTTAGGGATGAGGTCTTTTTGTGAGAGGAACTGGTGAGATGTAGATGAAGATGGGCATAATAGCAGGTTAAGGCTGAGAGGAAAAGTATGATAGTTATGGTGAATACATAAGTAAGACGTCTTAGAATGGATTTCCCTTTTGATGGGATCATGTTTAATTAAATAAGAGGGAGTTGGCAAATTAATTTGATACTAGGAGAGGTTAGCAGTAGGTCTTTTAAGAGGTAGTTAGAGCAGTGGAGTTTGATAGGTGAAAGGGGTGGTGGGAGGTGGCTTAAGGTAATTGTAAGGAGTGGTCTATGGGTATAAAGCAAATTGAAATGAGGGTGGGTGGGAATGGGGGTAGAGTAGGGGAGCAGAGTGAGCCTGCAGGGTGAACGGAGGGGGAAGAACCATGTACACCTTTCAAGCAAGAAGCTCTAGAAACAATCAGACTGCTTTTCCCCAGGTCTAACTGTCTTAGAAAGTTAAACCAACTGTCTTCATATTAACTTTTTAGTATTCCTATTTGGGAGTTATTGTGATATGCTGGAGAGACTAGCAGCTGCAGTTTCCAGCAGGGAGATTGGCAATAGTGGGAACTGAACAGCTTAGTAGGGGAAGAATTGACAACTCATGGGATATGCAATTAACCAAAAACAGGAGGCAGGATGTAACTATATAATGGAGTTTTATGTGTATAAGCATACATTTGTTACAGAAACAGTCAAGGAGCACACATTTTAAGGTCTTTGCTTGGGAAGTACACTAAGGGTACCCACTAGTTGCTGTAGGTCCTCTGCAGAAATCCTAAAACATGTCTGTTTGACCTAATAGTTGCAGAAACAGTTTAGGAGCACAGGATTCAAGGTTTTTGCTTGGAAAGTACACTCAGGGTGGCAACCAGTTGCTGTGGGTTCACTGCAGTTTTCCTCAATTAGGGCTGTTTAACCCATTGTTAACCTAGTTAACCTATATTTAACCTATATGTGTTGTGATCAGGAGATGCTGACATCATCTTTGTGGGAGAATATTGAAATAGCCCTGTTGGAGATGGAGAGTTAATTATCTTTTTCATTAGAAATGCGTTCTGAAGAAATGTGTTACAACTTTAAACTTATTCTACATGAAGTAGCAGTTGATTTGGAAATAATTATATTGAACAAGAACAACTGTTAGGCATTGCATCACTACACTAATTCAGTACTCAGTATGCCACATCAGCAAAATATTGCAACAACTGTGATACTATTAATGTGATTTGATGTAGTTGCACTGTGTGAAATCCCCTGGAATGGCATTAATTATAACGTAATGCTTATCCCTTTGTGTATTATGTTGATTAAAGAGTATATTGTATTATTATTTTTTCTAATTTTGAATTAATTTCTTATTTCTTCTTTAATACTGTGCTGTTTTTCTGTGTTTGCAGCATACGTGTTTTGCACTTGCATGTCATTAGGTTGATAGTAAAAGTAAAGAACAACATAAATAACTTGCCTTTGTTGTAAGAACAATTTTTTACACAGTTCAGAAAATCAAATAATGGTATATAGTGTGCAAGTTTATCATAATACACTCAATGTTTTAAGATCTTTTCAGGTATACTCAGTCCATAATCTTTAATGCTATATACACATTTTCTTGGACATGGTCTTCAGTCAGAGTATGTCACATTCTTAATGAAAGAATACTACAACACCATAATATTATCTTTGAAGTAGTGATATCTGTCATATGAAGACTTCAGTTGTCATTAATTTTGTTTCACAATTACTGATGGAATGTATGCACTGACAGCAACTATTTTATTTTTATTTTTACCCCCAATTGCAGACTGCTTTGATACATGGCCTACAACCATTTTGTTTGTTGGATTTGGCACAGGCTAAGCTATGACAATAAATTTGTGATTCCAGCATGTGTTCCTTCAGGGTCTAATGTGGGATTTGTGTGAGTCAAGAGGAAGTATTCTTTTATGAATTCAGTCATTTCCATACGTACATGTTATGTATATTGTATATGATACTGCTCACCTGTCCATTCTTTTTTAGAATGACCTTTGCTTTGTGTAAATGATTTTGTCTGTTTCTCTTACATTTTGCATTTTTCTCGAAATTTAAGTAAGGAATGAAGTTAGGACTTAATTGCAGAGACATGGGGGCTGATCCCAAAAGACTTGCTCTCAGTGTAAGTGACTTACTTCAGTCTAAGACCCAGGGTTCATTCCTGGTACTGAGCTGATAGGCTGCAGCCCCCACCCCCATTTTTTTTAAAAGAAAATATTTATATTATTTATTTTTAAAAAAAAAAATTTTACTTAATCAGCTCAGAGCTACTGCATTCATCTTCCCAATGCCCATGGAACTCAAAACTTGAGCATGCATGTGCATAGCTTGAGTTCTGATGTTGACTTTTTTTGACCAAAAAAAACCCAAAAAACTCTGGGCTGTTTTTAAAATCAGCTTGGAATCTGGTTGAGCATCAGAAAAGTCAACCATAAGTCATTGTGGTTTTAGTCACATGAATTTAATGGGGGACCGGGCTGTTAAAGTCGGCAGCATGTCATGTGATTACAGATTGTCTGTGTATTTGATACAGTTGCTGATGTAAGTGAGAGAGGGAATGTCCAGGAAGAAGTTAAAGCCAAACATTTCCCTTCCCAGTCACATTTGAGAGTGAGAAACTTTGTGAGAGGCATACATCACAAATAGCATGAACTTTTTTTTTTTCTTTTTTTTAGTTTAATTCTTGGAGTGTTTTGGATTTTGGCATTTTGCTTCTTGCATCTTGGCTTGCAGTTTTAACTAACTGAACAGAACTGTATATATGTCTTACTACTTTTTCCTTACATGATCAACCAGATACTTTAGGTAGGTAGGTAAGCTAGGCAATGTATGTGATTATATTTTAGAAATTTATAAACTGGGTTTTTGTAACCACTTACCCCAAAAACTATACTCATCTGATTGACATATTTCTTTTTATACATCTTGAAATAGTTATGATATACTCCTGATTACTGACACTGTATAACATTGTATTGCTACCTAATGTCTTGTAATAATCCTGTAACATTGCTGTTTAATGCTAATTTATAATGAAAATTGTATAATATGTTGGAACGTTTCTCCCTAGGCCTCCGCTGAAAAAGGGCTCTTCAGCTCAGTTGGACAATCCCAGTCAACAAATGTAAAAATAAATAAATAAAATAAATAATAATAAAATAAATACATATGGGTAGAAGTGTAACTAAACTGGATGATTTTTTTTTTCTAATATCCTGGCAAGGTCAACAAGATACTTCAGGTAGGTAGGTAGGTAGGCTTGGCAGCTTAGGAAATTGTCAGAATTACATATGAATGCTGACCTATTGCTGAAGTATAATTAAACTGGATGATTTTTTTTTCTAATACCCTCGTAGTGTCATCCAGATACTATATAGGCACTGGGCAGTGAGTTTTGGGGATTTTTGTGGATGAAATGTTTTGGCAACAGTTAGTGAGCTTTAATGGCTGTTTGTGCAGGAATTTTTCTAATAACCTGGCAGGACCAACCAGATGGTAGGTAGGCACTAGGCAGTGTTTTTTTTATTTAGTAAGTATTTACATGAACTATTTATTTTCTTGGTCAAGCCACACACTTTAGGAAGTTAGGTAGGTAGTGGGTATGGAGGCTGTTTGCAGATGTAGTGAATGGCCCTGCTGTTTTATCATGAAAATTGTGGTTTTGTAGAACCAAAGTGTATATGGGTGAAGTAAGATCAACTACAAGCTCTTGACTACAGTTATGTGAAAAAATATATTATTGTAACCAATGTCTTCCTTTTTTCATTTTTAAACCAAACCAGATACTGTGGGTAGGCAACTGGAATGGGGGCTATGCATGACTGAAATGACTGACCTTGCTGTTTACTGGTGTAAGTCTGATTTTGCAAGACTAATGTGCATTAGGGTGAAGTACGATTGCCTATAAGCTCTAAGCCCTGGACAATGTCTACATGAGAAAATAAATTAATGTAACTAGTTTTGTCTTTTTTCATTTTTTTTTAATCTCTCAATGTCAGCCCAAATACTGTGGCTGGGCAATGGAGATTTGAATGACTGAAACAACTGGCCCTGCTGTTTACTACTGAAATTCTGGCTTTGCAAGATTAGTGTGGATTTGGGTAAGGTGAGCTGGCGTACAGGCTGTGTCCACTGTATCTGTGCAATAAAACTAAACTGATGCAGCTGTTATTATTATTGTCATTTTAATCCTGACACAGCCAAAGCAGATACTTTGGGTGGGCAGTTGATATGGTGGTTGAAATGTTTGGCCCTGTTGTTTTGGTGTTATAATTCTGGATTTCCAGTATTAATGTGTATTTGGAAGAAACAGGATGGAATGCAAATTTTGACTGTTTGTGCACATCGAAAATATATCAACAAAAGCATTATTATCATTTACGTGACAAGGTAAAACTAGTACTTCAGGAAGGTCATGGGCATGTGTGGCTGTTTGCAGATGAAATGTTTGGCCCTGTTGTTTTATTGTTATAATTCTGGCCTTCTAGGACCAATGCTTATTTGAGTTTAACAAAATGGAATGCAAACTGTGGCTGTTTGCGTCCATCAAAAATTGATTAATAAAATTATTAGTATTACTATTACTATTATTATTATTATTATTATTATTATTATTATTATTATTATTATTAATAATAATAATCCTGGCAAGGCCAAACCAGATAATTTTGGTAGGTAATGGACATGGGGCTGTTTGTAGATTAAATAATTGACCCTGCTTTTGTTGTAATTATAACTTTGCAGAATTAATGTCTATTTGGGTAAAGCAGGCTAGAATACAAGCTGTAATTACTGTTTTGGTGAAATAAAAATGCATCAATAAAATTACATTTATTTGTCCTGGCAGGGTCAGATCAGATATTTCTGTAGGAAATGGATATGTAGGCTATTTGTGGATGAAATGACTGGTCCTGTAAGAAGACATTTTTTTTTATTCTGTTGAGGAAAGCTGTATTGTCATCATTATTATTATTTGCACAGATTAACTGGAATATTTAATCATTTTTCTCCAACATCTGTGTCTTTGGTTTGTATTTGATGCTGCATAAAATTAAAACAGGTTGAGTTGCATTCCTCTGAAGTGCTACAGTGCATACATTTATTTTCATACATTTTAATATGAACTATTTGCTTTTTTAGATTTTTTAATAACATTTAGTTCCTTAATTTGCTGTTATTTTAATTAATTTAATTTCAATGTTTTGCATAAGTCATTATTTGCTGTGACCAGGCTATCTCTATGGTGTCATCACTTTGCATGGACATAGCTCAAAATATGGAATACCTTGCAGAGCTGGATTATGGTCAAATGTGTCCTTAGATAGGGTAATGGATCACCCCGCCATGCGCAGCCCCCCCACAGCCATTCAAGTATCTGATTACTTGGCTATTACTCCCCAGTTACCATAAACACTGTTCAAATCTCTTGATTTGTATACTGTTTTCTGCTTTGCTTCTACAATGATTATTTGGATTTAATTTAAAACTTTTATTTCAAATTTTATAGCACAAACACTGATAGACATTTGCTAAACAAAGCAATGCAGTCTCAAAATGAAACAGAATTGGCAATAACATTTCTCTGAATGTGAAACTCACATTCATTGAAACAGCATTGAAACCTTCATTCAAAGAAAATGCATCTGGCCAGTAGCAGATAAAGTTTACCTATGGGCAGTTTTCAAACCATAGGCCCCTTGCACACATTTTTAGGACCATACATACATACATACATACATGTATTATTTGATTCACCTTCCTGATTGTATTAAATTATATGCCTTGTATAATACAGCACCACCTGTTAGAATGTGTTGTAAATTTGTAGTTTTGAACATTTTTCCAGTAAGAAATGAAACAAAACATGTGAACCAATAATGACAAATCTGCCCAATTCAGAACATTTCAACTATAAAAGTCTACTCAA
Organism: Protopterus annectens; assembly: GCF_019279795.1. Taxonomy (NCBI): domain Eukaryota; kingdom Metazoa; phylum Chordata; order Ceratodontiformes; family Protopteridae; genus Protopterus; species Protopterus annectens. Next base: position 468,828,356 of record NC_056751.1, read on the forward strand.
ACTTCTATCATTACAGTCCAACAATATCAGTCAAAATACACAATCTCTGCAGAAGTAAAAGTAATCTGAATAATTCCACATTAAACTGTTCTGTAACTAACAAAGAGGTTGCTGCTAGCAAACAACTTTATGTTTCAGTGTTTCATCAACAAATTTAGTGCCTGCTGCCTGTGAAGAATAAATTGTCTATGCTACACTGAAAAAAATGTAAGCTGCTAATATTGCAGTAGGAAATGGATGGCAAACTGACAACAGGATCATAGTTACTAGACATCTCATCCAAAGGAGGACATACTCAGACTGCAGAAACCAACCCCTTAAAGTAAAAAACAGTATCAGCAATCCATTTATATGCTGTGTGAGTAGAACCCACAGCCTTCTGCATCAAAAGCAAGTATATTAACTGTTGTGCACTAACAATACATTGAAACTTTTTTTGCACAATAGTGATACCATTTGCTAGCCAAAACAATTGCACATTGTAAGCTGACAGCATGAGCAGCAATGGACTTCTCTTCCCTTGACGCTCACAATTCCTTGAAAAAAATGCACTTGAAACTCAATTCCTTGTAAATATACTTGATACTCAATTCCTTGAAAAATGCATTTGAAACTCAACTGTTTGAAACTCAATTTTTTATACAGCTTGATGGTTGGGGTAGAGGATTCAGGTTTTCTTTTCCTGTATCTAATGTACAGGGTTTGAGCCTGAGCAAATTAATTAACCACCTGCTATCCCCTAAGTGGGGAGTTTTGGCACACATATACCTTACTTGCAAGAATCTGTCCAGGAAGCAGCATAAGAATGAATAGAGCCTTATTTTTGGTAGAATAATCTGTCCAGGAGTGAGTTTACATTCATGCAGCAGCACAAGAACAGAATGTCTTCTTGTATTTACATTCCATGCGTGGAAAGGAAGAACAAGAGGTCTGTGTGACAAAGCATGCACAGATGCAACAGGTGTCTGCGACTGGATGCAGAAGGTGTTCCTAAAGAAAAATTCCCTTAAAAACAAAATCATGTAATTCTTTTTAATTAAAAAGTAAATGTGACAGTGACTCTGAAAGTGGGCCCCCTCCCAGTCAAGTAAACGTGACAGTCCTTCAGCAAGGTGGCCCTGTCCCAGCCTTATGTGACTATCTTGGTCATCTAGTGCAGGATCCAGCTCTCATACCTTGCCTGAAGACTGCTGTAGAAGAAATGCAGCATTTTTGGCACATAAAAATGTTGCCACTCTATGATAGGCATTCAGTGTGCAGGTGTTAATTAAATAGTATCTCTTAGCAAAGTAGGATTTACCACCGCCTTTTCAAGTTCCTTCAACACACAACTCCCTGTCAGAGTGGCATAACTACAAGCAAATTAAACCAAACCATGATTAATTAGTGAAAAAATATAATGTAAGGTTACAATTACTTAGCTAAGATATAAGAAGTAATAATGTATATTGTTGTGTAAGAACATATCTATACCTATCTCGATCCACATATGACCCTCTAACGTTATGTCCACATTTTATAAACAAAACACCATGCCCCTTGTGAATATGACATACATGGTTTAGAATGGACATCCACTACTAGGTCACCATCATCACTGCTTGTAGTAGCACATCAATAGAGATGATTAGTTACGAATTGTGCCAATCGCGTAGGACTCCACATTCTGCTCTCCTATTGTTTTTTCTGTATTCCTCCATGGCATAACAGAATACATGTACATTGTGACTATGATATTGGAATATTACTTACAATAACAAATAGTAACTATGCATATCTATGAAGTAATCATGCATTAGCAATGTGACACACATCAAATCAGTGTGGCATTTTCCCCCTCAGGAATATATGAACAGAGCAATGACAGTCTGTGGTAATACTTTCAATTTGAATTTTGTGGTCTGAAAGGAATGCCAATGATATTTTCATACCTTCCATTTCCTTTTACTATGAGCTACTGACCTCATTGCTCTAAAGTAATCACACAAAATGGCGCATAATCACTCACTGTTATAACTTACTTACAGTACACTGATGCATTAATTAGATTATGCAGTTCTTTACCTTATCTGCACTAACTAAATTTTCATTATTTTGTCCATCTCCAGAGCCATAACAGAGTAATATCCATATTTAGTTGTATGTCCAGGAGGGCAGCACCTGGCACCTCCCCCTTAATTTAACTGGTCTTTTACAGACCTCATGCAGAACTTTACTGTGCTCTGCAATACACACAGTGTGGACAGATATAATATTTTAGGTGAACTGAATTAAAAGGTATGTCTTTGATATGGCAGCTGTATTCACTGTGTCCATGTTTAATTTCAGTATTAGTAAGCCTTCACTGAAGTACATTCCACAAGCAGTTAGTAAATTGCCAGCACCCTTACACCCAAGCCATCACTGAATTTTCCGAAAGTTTACTATGGCCCTTTTCACATATCTGCAGTATAACTACCAGTGAACTGCTAACCCAGTAAACATACACCTTACATGCCGTAAGGCAAGAAAAAACACTTTCAAAGCATTTGTAGTAAGCAATTTTAAAAAACAAGGAAAGTCAGTTGTGACTACTGTGGCCTTTGTGATGATAACATCTTATATCTGTATTAGAAAATATAAGAAAAAAAAACAATGTTTCAGCAAAAAATGTTATTAGCACAAATTATTGTATTTTAAAAATAAAAGAAAAGAAAATTAACCCTTCATCAACATCCCATGCTCTGTCCTCAGACATAAACATATTGTGAAAGTTACTGCCTTCTGTCACGTCAGGGTCATTGACATCATCTTCAAAGCCATCATCAGACTCACAGTTTTCCCATTCACTGTCTTTACTGGGAACTGATTCATCTTCTTTAGCTGTTTCCACACTGTCACTCTGTACACTGGCATCAATAGGCAACATTCTCATTTGCTGAAAATCTACTTGGATGCTTCATGTTCAAATTTGTCTGTGTTCTATTGCTTTGATTTGCTGACATACAGGTGCAATAATTATCAGTCTTGTTACCCCTTGAACGAGTTTTCTTTTCCAATGAAACATTGAATTCTGTATCTATGTCATACAAATGTCTAAAATTTACAACATAAATAAAAAGACAGTGTGCTACACTTACACAATTAAAGTTTGACAGCTAAAATTTCCATGTTATTAGTTTGGATATTGATTCTCAACAAGCTGTAATAATGATCAAAGGTGTAGTCATAGTTATCATCTCTTTCTTTCTCAAACTACAATCCTTCCCTTATCCTTTCATTTTCTACTGTAGAAACACAGTCTGCTTTATCCACCCGGTTGCGATCGAAATCATAAACTCTGCCCATATCTGCTTGACTGTCATAATTCAGTACACCAGTCTCTTCCAAAATCTGAAAAAAATTGAGTGCTACTGTGATGAAGGGAAATACTGTGCCAGCCCAGCTATCTGGAATTTTGTAAATAATACTATGTCATTTGTGAATATACTGATATTATTTATACAGAAGTGTGAAAAGTATTGATCTAAAATGTAACCATAGCATGGCTTATTGGAATAGAACAGGAATATACCTGCACTATTGTGATTGTTTAGATGTATATGTTTAATGGAAACTGGAACACAGGAGGTTAACTTGAAAAAAATTCAGAGAAAATAGTTGTAATTAAATAGTTTCATCACCACATAATAAAAGAGATGTTTTCTCTCAGTTTCAGTGCAGTAGCAGACACAATATCTAGAGCTAGACGTTTTTTGTATTGTCTTGAAAGAAAAGTAATTACTAGGTTTAAGATGTAGAAGTGTTTTATTGTGTTATGACTTCCAGGATCTGCAGACATCTGAGAGATATGTATTTTTCACAGAGAGATGCTGAAATTCTGTTAGTTTCTAACAAAGGAGGTTTAGCTTGGGAACTGAAGTCAGGTGACAAAAAGTGATGCCATCCAAACTTAGGCAGGATATATTTGACATTAATTTAAGAACTCTCTCAGAGGGCGACTATGCATTTTGTATTTTGTCTTTGACCTAACAAGATCACCTAGAAACATCCACTTATCCCTGAACTTTTCTTACTGTAAGTAAGTTTTTAGGGCTTAGTAAAGTGTAGCTTAGATTTTTTGTTTATTTATTTGAGTCTGTCCTGCAATGTTGTTTTACATATTTTCTGATTGCTTACTGAGTATTGTCTTGTTCTTTTATTATTTATTATTAAATATATTTAAACCTTTTAATTGTGGCTGGCCTGTTTAGAGATTACTTGCATATCTATTTGGTGACATTGCACAGGCCACTCCCAAATAACTGTGCTCTTGTTCAGGCTACCATTTGGATTAATAGTAAAATTACACAGTAGGATTGGACACCTTTTGCTAAGGCCCTTCAAGTAGCTGATAAGAGTTGACTGGTGGTAGTGAAAACTACCTTATAGTCTGGGCAGAAGGGGGCATAGCTAGGAAACATGTGCCACCCTTTCTTAGGTGTATGTGTTTGTATATAAATTAAATCTCAATGAGTGTGTGTGTCAGCTACTTGGGCAGGAACACAAAGCACTGGTTGGATAGAGAGGGTACTGGAGATCTTGGTTTGGCCACTCAGCTGAGATATCAACCATATAGCTGTGCCAGTGGTGGGTCTTATTGTGGATCTGGAGAAAGAGGTAGAAACCAGCCCCAGAATGACTGTGATCTCTGTGTGCTCTTAAGAGAAATTGCACTTTACTGTGTGTGCAGTTGTCATCCTCCCAGTGTGTACGTCCCCCACTGTTGCCAGTGGTAAGGATTGAGGCTCCTTGGTTACTGGGCCAGTGCTGGGATATCACAGCTGCTATTACAAGTAGCATTGCCTTCATCAATGACATAATAAATATTAATTGTACATAAATAAGAAGTGTCATTGCCTGAAATCATTGAGGCTTCCATACTTTATTCCCTTGTCTTCTTGGCAAGTGTCAAGCTTTAAATGGCATTGACTAGACAGATATCTATTGCACTGCATGATAGGTGACATATAACAGACTGATCATCACCAAAATGATCTGCACATATAATGGAGTCATAGATCCACCTGCTATACAGTGTTTTATTACAGTGTTTATAACTGAAATAAAATGAAAAAAAAAAGTAATTTTGCATACACCATTTACAACATCATTTAATAGACAAAACATAAGCAAATTATACCGCAACATTGCATCACTGTCATAATGTAGTCCACAACCACTTTGCTTACACACAGAATAGTACTCTGTCACCTTTCTTTACACACAGTAATATTGCTCTGTCACCTTTCCTTACACACAGTAATAGTACACTGTCACCATTCCTTACACACCGTAATGTTACTCTGTCACCTTTCCTTACACACAGTAATAGTACACTGTCACCATTCCTTACACACAGTAATATTACTCTGTCAACTTTCCTTACACACAGTAACAGTACTCTGTCACCTTTCCTTGCACACAGTAATATTACTCTGTTACCTTTTCTTGCACACAGTAATATTACTTTGTCACTTTTCCTTACATACCGTAATAGTACTCTGTCACCTTTTCTTACACACAGTAATAGTAGACTGTCACCTTTCCTTACACACAGTAATAGTACTCTGTCAACTTTCCTTACACACAGTAATAGTACACTGTCACCATTCCTTACACACAGTAATATTACTCTGTCACCATTCCTTACACAAAGTAAAGGTATTCTGTTACCTTTCCTTACACACAGTAATAGTACACTGTCACACCCTCTGTCAATGTACATAAACATTGCCATTGGTAATCACACACTTCACTGTTTCTTCTCTCTCAGTTTCAATATGCACAGGATATATATATGTAAATGTCTGCATATAAATCTCTGTATACTTATATGTGCATATACATACTTACATATGTATGTGAAATGGTAAAGAAAGAAATTTATTTTTACTGTTAAACTTTAATTTCCATTTCATCCCTTCAAAACATCCTAATCAAACCAGTAGTAACTGTAATTAAAGGAATTAATTAAGCAGGGTGTGCTGGGTAACACAAGGACCACATAAACAACAGTTTTATATATACATGTTGTATTTCTCCAGCAAGTATCACTAGGAATCATGTCCTTACTGTACTCTCTAAGTCCAAGAATACTGCTAAAGGTGAGACCTGATAATATCCCAAATGTCCTGAATAGAATGCAGCATGACCTGTCATGCCCACTAGAGTCTCTATTGAACCATAGTCTCCAAATGGGCTTTCCATCTAATGAATAGAGGACTGCAGTGGTTATTCCTCTACAAAAGGGGGGGGGCTTCTATTCTCCTTAGTCAGACTAGTCTTATATGCAAGACCATGGAAAATATTGTCATGGATCTGATAAACAATTATGTAGGACACCTACAGGTACTGGACCCTACCTGATTTGGTTTTTGCAAAGACAGGACATGCCTACTTAACTTGATGGACTTTTTTGAGAAAGTCACTAAAGCTATGGATGAGAACAAAACAATATGCACTGCCTACCTTGACCTGGCCATGGCATTTGGCAGAATACATCACTCTGCCATTGTCAATAAAATTGCAAACTAAGCATAGACCTATATGTCACACAATAGATAGCTAGCCAGCTCACTGATAGGAATCAGGTTTTTAGGCTAGGGAAATCCAACAGGATTGAATTTTGAGGCCTCTCCTTTTTGGCATATAACTTCTCTGAAGTCAACACAAATGTCAAATGCCTCTGGCTGACCAATTCTGCAGATGGCTGCAAACTAAACATGATCACTGAATCACCTAAAGACACAGATACTATTCAAAAGGGCCTGATGCAGCCAGACAGCTGGTTCCAGAGCCATAGACTAAAACTTTAGTGTAGAAAAATGCATAATAGTACCTTTAGAAAGATGTACATCCCTGGAAATTACTAATGATAATATATCCCTAAAAGGAGATCCAGTGGTCAGGGTTCTGGGCATGCATGTTGATAATAACCTGACCCTTGACCACTGAGTGCTTTGTGTGGGGAGAAAATCATTCTGTGTTGCACAACTTATAAATAAGGGCATGGTATCCATGTTCAAGAAGGTCATGTTTCTCTGTACTGGGCTGTCATCAGACCAGTCATCAAGCACAGTGCACCCTTAGGCATATACTTGACCAGGCACTTGCAACAGCTTGAGAGACCACAGAGGTTCCCTACAAAAAGCATTCATGGAGTAAACAAGAAGTTCTAGGCAAACCATTTCAAAGCCCTATTCCAGTATTCATTATCCTACAGAATGCTGCATGATGATCTATGCCTAGTCTGCAAGGCATCCTCCGATCTCACACTTGTGGATCTATTGCACATCTGCAAAAGAAATAGCATCAGAAATGCCCAGTCTATGGACATAAACATTGTCTGAGACATACAGAACTCATGTTGGAGGGACATGCATGTGTCTCAAAGATTACCCCTTCTCTGGATCATGCTTCCTATTCATGTGAAGCAAATCTCATCCCTAAACCAATTCAAATGTAAATGGGACTAATGGATAGGAATTGGTTAATTCACTCGTGGTGTGGCACCCATATCCCTAATGAACACAGGCAGCTGGTATATACTTAATGTGCACAAGCCTATAGTACAACCATAACATTCCTTGGAGTATTAACACATGACACATGTTAGCAATATTTTGATAAATGTGGTTAGGCTTAATTAAACTTAAAATAGCTCTTGGGCCAATAGCCTAGTAACAACCTATGAACCTGTGAATCTGTAAACACATATTTGATTATATGGGAAGCTATCAAGCTCACTGATAGGACACAAGAAGTTAGAACAGGGAAATCCAAATCCACAAATAGGCCAGTCAGTAATGGAGTCATTCGTGGATCTTTCAAATGTCTTCTCATTATTGTCACATATTCAGAGGAGTCAAGTAAAAGTACATCTCACCCTTATCAAGATAATTCCTCCCTTGCCCACCATTAGCCAAAAGTGCTACTCCTACTACTAACAGGAAACATACACATTACATTACCAAAAATAAATAAATGTAATAACTACACTAATCAGACAATGCCTGTTATGGGTTTTGAAGCTCATGTTTACTTTTGTAAGACTTATTTCAGAGGAGAGGCTTATTCAAATTTTTGTGATTTGCTCTTACTAATGATTCAATGTTTGTACTTTTTTAAAATCATTGTAAAGTTGTGTCTTTTGTGCAGTCAATATTTCCTGATATATACACACAGACATAATATATATATATATATATATATATATATATATATATATATATATATGTGTGTGTGTGTGTGTGTGTGCGTGTGTGTGCGCTGAGAAAAGCACTCTTGACTATGTTAAAGACTGAAATGACACTAATTTCTTGAAATCTAATTGTACCATTATTTGGGAATAGGGTCCATTCCTATTGTGGTATTAGAAACCTAAAACTTTTGGATTAATTAAAAAAGAAACTGCAATATGTTAACAGGCTATGATGATATAGCAGAAGTAATTGGTACTTAACTCCAGTTCATCAATAAAATAACTGTTTCATTGGGTGCTATGCTTAATAGTTCTCCTCATGTTGGGGTCCCACTGTGACAATTATTAAAAAAAATGGTTTGCATGTGTGTGACACCTACCATCAGTGTCGCAAATACCAACTAGCTGATGGTATTATATCACCTTTAGAACAAAAACATACCCCTGTATTTTACCACATCTACAATAAGGACATAAAACCTACAGGCATGTTTTACTCTGGCTGAATGTACAGTATGCGTTACTTTGCTGCGTGTATAACACTTAGGATTAATGGTGGAATTTATGAAAATTTATCAACATGTGCATGTTGTGAGAAAAGAAACTTAAAACAGTAAGCAAATTGTACAAATGAGTGCAACAACTTAAAAAATATTTATCATGCTTTAGAAAAAGCGGATGCAGGTGTAGAATGGGGTAATGTAGAAAATTTATTAGACTGCAGAATATATTAGCAGGTTTTATTAAATGCAAATAAAAAATAGCTTAACATATAAATAGTAAATGTCAACTGAAAAAAATGACCTTTAAAACATGAATTTACAGGTTTTACTGAATGCAACGTATTCAGCAAGGAGGGCAGCACTGAGCACGTAAGGGGAGGGAGAATTGAATAATCAGGCACAAAAAAGTTCACTCACTTTCTTAAAGATGTAAATTACTTGACTGTGGAACCTCTGTTAAACATCTTGTCCAAATGATAATATTGATCACGCAGCCGTAGCCACCTTTTAATTTATAGATGTCCAACTATTTTAAGTATATCACTACAACTTTAATTACTTAGCATACATACCATACAGCAAACAATGTTTTTTGGGCAGTGCGAGTGAGTCTGACTTGCAAATCTAAAAGCTTTACTATAGCTTTAGGTTAATAAAAGTATATTAAAGTACCTTAAATTGTTCAGGCTTTGCCCTCATTTTTTTAAATCAGGAAGCTATGCATACATCCTACCAGCACCACTCACTTAAGATGAGTAAAAAAATTACCTACTGTCAGAAATTACTTGGATCTCAAAATGTAATCCAGTACCACTTGCTGGTATTATTTTAATATCAGAAAATTGATGGAATTAAAAAAAAAAGAAACTCTCGATGGCATGTGATGTCAACCAAGTAAGGCATCTCCCAATGGCCAATCAGTGGAAAACATGAAGTGATTACCACATGGGCATTACATTTAATACACATCTGGTCCCAGCAGTACTACTTGTACTTATACAAACAACAATGGTTTCAAAACTTGCATCTATTGTAATTACACCCTGAAGTGCTCAACACACGTCACAAAGCAAGGCATTCACTTTTCGTCCTAACAGAACATCCTTTGCAAGACACTGGCTTGTATATTGCGATGCCAATTGGCTATAGCTGCACAAGCCAGTCGAAAGTCACAAAGCGGAGTAATGGCTGGTCATTGCGGAACAGTGGAACAGTAAGCTTAATCGATCACAAATGCAGAGTGTTCTGCACAATCCAGAGCACTTGGCTGCTTAGCAATGATAGTTTTGATGCTTCAAGATGAATGTAGGAGAGGGTCTGTCAGTACTTGGACTAAAAATTGGAAGTTTTAAAACATGCAGTTCATCTAATTTATTTTGTTGTGCATTTACTGCAATTGAGTTGGGCTGATAACACAAATCAGAGTGAATCAAACAAAAAACTAAAATTGAAAATAAGTTTGAGAAGCTGTGCAAGATGCCCATGGCTTACACTATTGTCATTATATATATATATATTTATATATATATATATATATATATATATATATATATATATATATATGTGTGTGTGTGTGTGTGTGTAAGTAGACTTTTATGATGGAAATGTTCTGAACTGGGCAGTTTTGTCATTACTGGTTCATACATTTTGTTTTATTGCCTACTGGAAAAATGTTCAAACAATAAATTTAAAATGCGCTCTAAGTCTAACAAGTGTGCTGTATTATACAAGGAATATAATTTAACAAAGTCAGGAAGGTGTATCAAAGAACACATGCATGTTTCTTGTTTTGTGTGCAAGGGACCTATGATTTGAAAACAGCCCAAAGGTAGTCTTTATCCACCACTGACCAGATGAATTTTCTTTGGATGTGTTGTGGGTTTCAATGCTGTTACAATGAATGTGAGTTTCAAGGGCAGAGAAGTTTAATGCTAAGTCTATTTTCATTGTGAGACAGTAATGCACTGTTTATCAGATTTCTATTAGTGTTTGGGCATTGTGCTATAAAATGTAAAAATCCAGATAATCATTGTAGAAGTAAAGCAGTATGCACATTAGTGTTCATGGTAAATGGGGTGAAATAGTCAGGTAATGGGACATTGGAATGGCTGCAGCGGGATTCTGGTGCCATATTTTGGATGTCTGTTCTTCAGTTTGCATTTGAAAGTTGGTAGCCCTCAATTCCATTGGAGTGGGTGGAGCTATATAATTATGTATGCAAATTTGATGTTAATCAGCATATAGAATTTGTACCTATTTTTCATGGGCCTTGTCCAGATTTTTGATGTTTCCAGGTTGAGAGGTATGTACATAACCAGTACTTGCCAGAAATTTCTGCAGCTCCTTCAGTGTTGCTGTAGGTCTCTTGGCAGCCTCCCTGACCAGTTTTCATCTTGTCTTTTCATCAATTTTGAGGTACGTCCAGTTCTTTGCAACATCACTGTTATTCCATATTTTCTCCACTTTCTGATGACTGTCTTCACCCTGTACCATGGTATATCCAATGCTGTGGAAATTTTTTTGTACCCTTTTGACTGATACCTTTCAACAATGAGATCCCTTTGATGCTTTGTAAGCTGTCTGTAAACCATGGCTTTTGCTGTAGCGGGCAACTGAGTAAATGTCAGGAAAATCCTACTAGGACAGCTTAACTTTATTTGAGGTTAATCAGAGTCTCTTTGATTGATGACAGGTGTGTACCCAAGAACACTGCTGTAATTAAATCAAAAGGTGCTTCAACAAAGTATTAGTTTAAGGGTGTGCACACACAACAAAGTATTAGTTTAAAGGTGTGCACACTTATGCTACCAGTGTATTGTATGTTTTTTTATTTTTTATATTTTTCCCCTAACATATTTGTTTGTTTATCAATTAAATTGTACAGTTTATAGGTCACATTAAAGGTGGAAAAGTTTTGAAATGATTTATTGTGGTTTCATTTTCACAAAAACCTGGGATTTTAACAGGGGTCTATAAACTTTTTATAACCATGTATGTATGTATACACACACAGACATATATAGATATAGATATAGATATAAATATACATATACATATACATATACATATACATATACATACATACATACACACATACACACATATCCAACACACATAGACAAAGACTCTGCATCTAGTAACATGATTATGGTGCAGTATCAATATAAAATATTTAACAATGTCCCATCACAACACACAGTGGTCCTGATTCCAAATGCCTTGCTCTCAGTCTAAGTGACCACTTTATTATTTATTTATTTATTTAACATTTTTAACTGGGTTAGTCCAAATGAGTTTGCAAATAAACCCATTTTCAGTGGAGAACTGAGGGGAAAAGTGCTAGCAAACAAAAGTAAAAATAAAGTGACAATATATAAATAGTAAATAACAATCACAATACAAAATAATTGTAAAAAGAAAAGGTTATTAACTATTTACATTGCATTGATGGTAAGCAACCCATTTTCAGTCGAGACCCAAGGGGAAAGAGCCCCAGCAAACATAAGCAAAGATAAACATACCTGACAAAAAATATTAAAAACAACACTGCAAATATGAAATTAATTATAAAGAGAAAACCAAAAGAAAAAAAATATGAACATTAAGGGTTGCACTGATAGCAGTGGACTAAAATTTACTACATATGAGAGTAAAAACAAAAAGATAATCATTGTTCAAAAGAAGGACAATGTACAGACATTGATAGGAAGTGGGGGAAGATAGTGTGGAGAATGGGAGGGGGCTATAGTAGGGCTATAGTAGTACAGCTGAGGGTTTAGGAAGTTAGTTTAAGCAGAAGTTACTAACAAAGAAAAAAGTTAGGAGATGCAACAAGTTATACAGTGGGAAAGGCTAAGACTATGTGTGGTCAATGTAATGACATAATTTTAAGTTTAGTAGGTGGGATTTAAGCTCCTTTTGAAAACAGGGAAAGGAAAGGTTGGATCTAATATGGAGAGGGAGTTTGTTCCAATTTAGTGAGAGAGTGTTTGTAAAGTAGTTTGCCTTTATTCCTTTTGGGTTAATAAACTGAGAGAAGATGCTGATCAGCAGTCTGGAGAGGCCGGGGAGGCAGGTAGTAACATGGGAGGCGAGAGCAGGGCAAGCAGAGGGTTATTGAGTATGGAAAAGGTAGTGTGGAGTTGTGACTGTAGGAAAAGGTGCAGAAATTTCAAGCACTGAAGTTTATTTAGTGAGAGGTAGTGATGTGAAGAGAGTGGTTGGTTTAGAATAAATCTGGCAATTTTACGTTTGTTCCAGCGTTTACATTGAGGTAGTTTGGATATTGGTAAGGATGGGTGAAGCATATAGAAGACTGGGTAAGAGAAATGCCTGTGCTGACAGCTGTTCTTTTGGAATCTGGTCCCTGTTGTAAGCCTGTTTATAGATAGGCTGGATTCAATAAAACATGCACAGCTCACTAAAACCATGTGCACATTATGCTGCGATGCTCACACGATAGTGTGCCAATTTGTAATCAGTAAGCGGCTGTACATGATGTTTAGAACCGTGCAGAATAAATATTGTGGCATGCTAATTAGAGTATAAGCAGCTAAATTGTATATTAATCAACTAATCCAATATGTCAGAGAAATTCAACAAGCTATAAAGCAATAGTTTGCAGTTAGTGTAGCTTTTTGCCTTGTACTCCAAAACATATTGGAAGACAGCCATAGAAACTTCACTAGAGGGAACAAATGTTAGGGGCTGCTGCTGCCCTTGTGCACATGTATGTGCTGCTACTGCTGATAGACCTTAGGGAAGGAGGCAAAGGGTATTTAGACCCCATTTAACTTTTCATGGCCTGCATGGGTTGGTAATAGTAGAGTACTACAGGGTGGCTAGAGACACACTCCAAGAATTCTGCAACTTCTATCGTTCATGCTGAGAGCAAGGGCAAATCAAGGGGTACCTATATCTGTGTTGACCAAGGTATGTGTAGCACTTAGAATATCAGCTACAGGATCCTTTCAGAGATCCACAGAGGACATACTTAAGGTGTCACAGGCATCAGCATCCAGGATCATAACATAAATTCCTGAATGGTATGGTACAGCATTCCAGTGAATATATATATATATATATATATATATATATATATATATATATATATATATATATATATATACACATATATATATATTTCCCTGTACCCCTGGGGACAGAGCTGCAACTATGCAGGATTTCTACCCTGTAACACACTTTCCTGAAGTATTGGCTGCATTGACTGCATGCATGTTGAGATCAAAGCAAAACCAGGGGTACAGGGAAGGGTCTACATAAGTAGAAAAGAGTTCCACTCCAGGTCATGTGCAACTCTAAGGGAACCATCCTGAATGTGTGTGCTGGCAACCCTGGCAGTTATCTTGACTCCCATATCTGCTCAACTTACAGCTCTACCAGAAATTTTCCAGGGGTGATATATTACAAGGCTATTTAATGGAGGATGCAGGGTATGCACTCAAATAATGGCTGATGACACCCATCAGAAATGCACACGCACCCATGGAGGAATAAGAAAAAATATCATTGAGTGTGTGTTTAGTCTGTTGAAGTCACTGTTCTGGTGCCCAGATACATCAAAGGGTGCTCTGCAATATGATCCCAGTACTTGTGCTGAAATTATCACAGTCTGTGCTATCCTACACAATATCATCTTACAAAAACAGGTGCAGCAGGAACACCAAGGGCTAGGAGCAAACATTCTATGACCACTGGCAAGGTCACCACAGACACACACAGTTGAGGAGTCAGACAGGGGACCACTAGCCACTGTGGATGTAGGTAGACATTGGCATGCACAGTATGCCCTCTCCTTGGCCAAGAGGCAATGGATAGCACACATGCTGACCACCTAAGTGGTACAACTTTCATCCTATGTGTATACATCTAAACATGAAACTGCACTCATTGCAAGCGTTCTTAACTCTGGAAGACGCTGACATTTGAGCAGTCTCAGAAACCTGGTCCAAAGTTGCTAAGAGCACCCCAGCCTTACCTGGTTACTCATCCTATCATACATTCAGACCCCAAACTTTGGGCGGCAAAGCCAAAGGAGGTGGAGTTTCAAGATATATTAAAGACATACACACCTCCAGGCTGGTCAAACAGTATGATGCACAGGAGACACTCCAGGTACAGTTACCCATTGGAAAGACCCCTATTCAAATCTACAGGCCCTCAAGTTTGACTCAAGGTGACCACTCCACCTATCTGGATCTCTTTGAATCTATCAAGATTCAACCCTTTACCCTGATCCTGGGTGACTTTAACTACCCAAACATAGACTGGAAGAACTATTCCTGCCGGAACACAAATGGTATACAGTGCTTTTTCTCAGACCCCACTCTGATGGCTCTCCTGCATATCCACAAAACAAACAGCATGAGAATTATCCATTCTAAATACATAAACCTTGCCTGTGATATAAATAGGACCTGCTAGAGAGATAGGTATATATCCCAGAGATGCAGAGTTCCTCCCTAACCCAATTCAAGTGCAACTTGGACAATTGGATGGGAAACTGGAAATTCATCCCTGGTTTGGCACCTATGTCTCTAATGAGCACTGGTAACCTGTAAATGTTTCATCTCCCAGGCCCATGCTTACACTTATCAAGGGTATTAGAACTTGTCAGAGATTTGGGATGCATGGTTGGGCTTAAAAAGGTCCAACAAAACAAGTTGAGCCAGCAAACTGTGACCTGAAAAGAACATTTATTAATTATAATAGCAGAAAAACAAATAACCAGGCTGGTTTCGGCTGGTGAAAAACACAGCTGATGAAGGCTGTGTTTTTCACCAGCCAAAACCGGTCTGGTTATTTGTTTTTATGCTATTAGTTTGCTGGATCAACTTGTTTTTTTTGGATCTTATCTGATTTTTGGAGCCATGCAATTGTCCTCGTGTAGGAGGTTGATTTTGGGTGTTGCTAGGCTTAAAAAGGCCCTTGTAGTCGTTAGCCTAGTAAACACCTATGAACCTATACTGCCCAGAGATTCCATGATTTTCTCAATGCAAATGCCTTGAAAAAACTAGTCAATACCCCCACAAGAGGTGATAATATCTTGGAGTTGGTATTAATCAACATGAGTAACCATTGCAGCATCCTTACAGTATCATCCTCCCTTGTAATATCCGACCATAAAGTGGTCACTTTCGAAGTCACCATCTCCTCTGACCCCCCCTCTAGCTAGGGTCAGATAAAACAAACCTTCTCCAAAGCTGATTACAACCACCTGAGGGATGGTATAAAAAAGCTTCACAGCTACCTCACTCTCTGAAGGAATTGGCACCAATGTTCAAATCTATATCAAAGTACTATACAAGTGTTTATATAGTTGCATGGAGTAAGGAATACCCGACAGAACAAAATCATTCTCCACAAGGAAGAGTAAACCTGTCTGGTGGATATCTGCACTAAATAAACTCTGTAACAAAAGGAAAAAATTGCTGTCCAGGACCAAGAAAGAGCAGTTGCCCAATTGGAAGCAATCTCTCCTTAGCCTGAGCAAGCAAATAAGAGCACTAGTGAAATCCTCCAAAGCAAATTTCAAGTCCAAATTGGCCATATCTACTAGAGACAATCATAAGACCTTCTTCACAAATGTCTGCAGTCTCAAAGGAAGCACCCAGATCTGCTCAGAACTGGTGGTCAAGGACACCACATACACAAATGCCATAGATATAGCCAACCTGTTTAACAGATTCAGCAAAAACTGCACCCCACTGTCCCCCCATCAGTAAATCAGGATGTCGCCAGTACTGGGTCTATATTACATGATCAAAGACACTGTTCTTCGAATGCGTAATAGTCGAACCAAAAATGTCAAAAAAACACATAACCGAGAATGGCCACATCTGTGATTTTTCCTAGGGAAAAAATTCACGAGGTCGTAAACAAACAAAACACACTTCCCATTCCTAATCAAATGATGGGCTTTGCCCTCCACACCCCGAACATGGGTGGCTATGCCCCCACACCCCCAACTAAATATACCAACTCCAAGATCGCTCAATGTTGGGGAACAGGGCAAACCACGAGAACGGGCAAGTGATTTTTTTTCCCTAGGAAAAAATTCACGCACGTGGCCGTTCGCAGTTTAGTGTATGCAATGTTTTTGGTTTGACTATTATGCGTTCGAAGAACAGTGTCTTTGATCACATAATAGGCACCCCCCAGTACCTGCCCCTCTTATCTCTAGGGAACAGGCCATCACTAGAACCAATTCAAAAACCAAAAAACAAACTGTTAAAAACAACAAAAATGCAAGGAATATCGAATCACTGTGTAAATGTAATAATATATAAACATAAAAATGTATACATGAAAATATAAAAATATTATTAACAATACTAATGGCTTCATTTACCTATTGAGGCTTTTAAGTTTTAAAATACAAGAAATAGACCATACGCCATTCACTAGAACCCTAAGCATGCCCTTAGAGGCCCTAGTGAAACATGTCTGTGCTTCCATGATGGCCATAAACATATGTCGAATGGCATGTAATGGCACACCATGATCAGGTGGAAGGGGGACAATAAGCTTCCTCCGAGCATCATTACCAACCCTCCTGCATGGCACCTCACTCACACTTTGGCTATGAACAGAGTCAATTGGCACTGAAACTACAGTAACCACACTACCCTGATCAACTGTGTCACCTCATCCTGTCCACTATCTGATGACTCAGTGAAATGGGTATGCATGGTCATTCTGACTGTGTCTGAAGGAAATACAGGGGATGTGTGAGTCACAACCTCAGTGTCAGATTCAACCTCTGCACCCCCTGACTGTGCCTTTGTTTAGCTACCATCAACATCAGAGCCTACTAACACGCCAACATCAGGTGGTAGGATTCCTACACTTCCACTCTCAGTATCACCTATGATAATAAGCAAAGACCACCCCTTCTGGCATGAGTAAAAGTCGGTTCCCTGTGCTTTCTCCTATTAACCTGGTGCACTTGGGCATTCTGAGGTAGTGCAGCAACTGCCTCATGTACACAGACAGCCCTCTCCACTTACCTCCAAACACTCAGACTTGTGAGAGATGCACTTATATCACCAAACTGGAAGCTACGCACTCTCCAGTCAAGACCGGACTAGTTGGTCGAGAGGAGAAGGTCAGCACCTGCACCACACCACATGGAACAAATAGCCATCCAGAACACCCACTATCACAGCTCTCACATTAAAGCACAGATCACACACCCACCTTTGTAGAGTCGCTCAATATAAATTTACCCAAACAGCAGAGACCTCCAAAACAGAAATGCACTTGACGAACACAACACAGCATAAACCACAGGGCACATAGCTCACCTCCACAGTGTGGCCCTCAACCTAAGCTCCTAAGGCTAAACATCTTGCCCAATACACTAATCATATGTGACTCAATAGTGAGGCACACAGGTATCCCACTCACTAAGTTGAATAAGGAGAAGGTAATAGCTGTCTGTCAGGTGTCAGAATCCGACGCATAACATACGCACTCAGGTCACTCCCCAACAAGTACAAGTATGACTGTCATTGTCCATGTGGGTGTGAATGACCTGAGACGCAGATATGACACTAGCCCTGAGGAGTATCCTACCATCACCCAGAATGATACCGCATTAGAAAAAAATGATTGACTTCAACAATTGGCTAAGTTTCTGGTATCATTCTAAGGGCATCCAGTATCTGTCTACTTGGGATGACATGATTGACAGACCTCGATGCTTTGCTAGAGATGGCTTGCATCTGTCACCCCTGGGTTTCCGGGTACTGGCTAAGGCTCTTGCAACCCCTATAGTGCCTTTTTAGGTGGAGTTCCAAAGACCAAATTACCCCTTTAACAGCTATAAATAAATGCAGTCAGAGGGTCATGGTGCTCAACGCAAGAAGTCTAAATCTCAAGATGCACTCACTCAAAGCACTCCTGAAAATGGAGAACATCGACATTTGTGCTGTAATGGAGACCTGGTTTAAAGCAGCAGAAAGCACACCTGCATTACCAGGCTATAACTCATTCCACACCTTTCGGCCCCAAAACATGGACCGAAGCTCCAAAGGCGATAGTGTCTCCATATTCATAAAGGATATGCACACCTCCAGACTAGTAGCTCAGCATAATGCATCTGAGATACTTCAGGTACAACTAACATTGGGTAAGACTGCGATCCAGATCATAGCCTGCTATAGTTCCCCAACCATGTCCCTAAACTCTCACTCCACATTCCTAAGCATCCTGGAATCTCTCAAGGTCCAACCCAATACTCTCATACTAGGCGACTTCAACTACCCCTCCATCAACTGGGAAAACTACTCAAGCACCAATGCACTGGCCCAACACCTTCTTGGAATTCATCAATTCCAATGCCCTGGACCAGCTCATTCTTACCCCCACTAGAGGAAGCAACATCCTTGACCTGGTTATTACTAACATGGGCAACCATTGCTCTACACCAATAGTCAATTCCTCCCTGGTTAGATCTGACCACAAACTAATCATCATGGAAATCCACATCTCACCCACACCCCTCACAAAGGTATACACCATGAACAACTTCACTAAAGCTGACTTTGGACTCATAAAAACAGAGGTGGCTAACTTCAAGGCACCCATGCCAATGAAAAATAGATGCATGACTGCCAAATCATAGACCAATGCACTGTAAGAGCACATGCATAAATGCATGGAAATAGCCATACCCAACAGAACTAAGATGCTTTCCTCCAAAAAAGGAAGCCAGTTTGGTGTTCCCCTACCATTAATAAACTCTATAATAGAATGAAAAAACTGTTGCAGAAAAAGGTGAAGCCCCAAGACTGAAAAAAATTCCCTGATTAGCCTCAACAAAAAGTTGAGATTCCTCATCAAAACCTCAAAAGTCAGCTATGAAGGCAGAATTGCGGCAGTCACTAAAATCAACCGCAAAGCCTTCTTTAGTTATATCAAGAATCTCCATGGCAATACCCAGATTTGCTCTGAGTTACTACACAATGCTACCTCCTATACTGAGCCAACAGATATTGCCAATATACTGTCCGACAGAGTCAGTGCCAACTTTATCCCTCCCCCCAAAGGACCAATCTCAATACCAGAGGAATGCCAAGCACCCTGCATTACTGCAGCACAGGTTAAAGCTGCATTGTCTAATGCCAAGAATACAGCTTCCATGGGACTCAACAATATCCCTGGCTGTGTTTTACATGAATTACAAAATGAACTAGTACCACACCTGTGTGCTCTGTTCACTCCCAGCCTCACCTCAGGCTTTGTCCCTACCAAATGGCACACTGCTACAGTCATCTCTCTCCATAAAGGAGGAGTGACTATAGACCCTGGAAATTATCACCCCATTAGCCTGTGTTTGATATGTAAGGCTATGGAGTGCATCATCATGGACCTAATTAGCAAGGATACAGGGAATCTCCAAACTCTAGATCCCACACAGTTTGGTTTTGTGAAGGATAGATCATGCTTGCTCAACCTGGTTGATTTCTTTGAGTCTTTCACCAGAGTGGTGGATGAAGGTAAGGCAGTTCATACAGCCTACCTCGATCTGGCCAAGGCCTTTGATACCATTCCTCACTCATGAATTATTGATAAACTCACCAAACTAGGCATCAACCCCTATATCATTAGGTAGGTTGCAAACTGGCTCACAGATAGAACACACAGTGTGAAAGTAGAGGACTCCAAGTCAGAATGCCAACCAGTCATGAGTGGAGTCCCACAGGGATCAATCTTGGGACCTCTCCTGTTTGGCATCTATTTCTCAGAAGTCCAGGCCAGCACAGAGGGACTCTGGCTGACCAAATGTGCAGACGACTGCAAGCTGGGAGCCATTATTAAATCCCCAAGTGATGCAGACATCCTACAGAAAGGCCTCACTGAGACCAATGACTGGTGTCAAAACCATGGCCTTAAGCTAAATGCCAAAAAATGCGTCGTCATCCCCTTTGGGAAAAACTCAGTTCCCACTAATTACCACATTGATGGGAGCCCACTGAACAGTGAAGGCATTATAAGAGATCTGGGGACAAAAGTTGACAGCAACCTCTCCTTCGACCACCACATTGCCACTGTGGTCAGGAAGTCCTTCTATGTGACACATCTCATTACCAAGGGCTTTGCATCCAGGAAGAAAGAATTCATCATTTCTCTCTACTCTTCCCTCATTGGACCAATCATAGAATATAATGCCCCATTTGGCATGTACCTCACTAGAAGTTTACAACAGCTGGAGAGGCCACAAAAGTACTTCACAAAGAGGTTCCTAGGCCTTAAATACATGTCCTACATGGGCAGACTCAAAAACCTCCAGCTATTCTCTGTCGCATATCATCTACTAAGAGGTGATCTCTGTTTGACTTACAAAGCCATGTCTGACCCAGCTCTGTTAGAAATGCTACATCTAAAGAAATCCCAATCCCTCCGCACCACATGCTCCGGAGACCTCAACCTCATTACCACAATTAACAGAACATGCTGGATGTACAGGTTCATATCCCAGAGACTGCTGATGCTTTGGAATAGACTTCCGATACATGTCAAGCAGAGCAACTCACTAGCCCTCTTCAAGAGAAATCTCGATGAGTGTATGGGGAATAGAAAGTTCATCCCAAAGATCACTCCAGTGGCTCTACTTGCTAGAGGCACTGGGAACAAATGACAGGTGGCACAATGTCAGGGCACTTCTATGGGCTAGGCTTTTAAAGGCCCCAGGTCCATTAGCCTATACACACCTATGAACCTATGAAACACAGTAATGAAATTACAACTCCCCTAAATATTAACCCAAAATATGTGAACAAAAAGTAACAGTGGTCACACAATTGCCGATGCAACAGCAATACAAACACTCATTACAACCTCCTTACACATACAGACTATCTAAATAATGCTTAGTACTAAGCAAAGAAGCATTTACTTACCATGTGCAGGTGTCACAACACTTTGCAGGGAGGATGGGCATGGAAGAAATGAAGTAATGAAAGAATGGCTATTAATCAATATAATTTAAGTAAGAAATAGCTGAAACTGAAACTTGTCTGAGCCATCAACCCACACCAATGTCTACTGAACAACTCCCTTGTATAACTGATAACTGCATAATTACCAATAAACACAAATAGAAAAACATATATCACAAGAAGTAGTAGTCAAATTACTGTTTTGGTTTACAAGCCAATATAAATGTTGCCATCTGTAAGCCATATCAGCACTGATATCAAGCACATGGTGTGCAGTCTTCACTGAGCTGTCAGGATCTCTGACAGTGCACAGAAACTCTTCATTAGTTGTCAGAGGTGGCTCAGTAGCAAAATCAAAACCTGTAGCCAACTATTCTCATGCAACTATAGCTGTTCTCCTTGGTGCTGATGAAATCATATCTGTGGCCCAGTGCTGTACTTGATCATAATTGTGGCAGCGACCACCAACTCTGTTTACATCATCGACTAACTGGTCCTAAATCTCCTTTCTGGCAGCCATATTCCCATGGCCTCTCTCAAGCTGAAAGTATCCATGCTGCCTTAGAGCCTGAATAATGACCTCATTCTCAGCATCACTGAAAGGGAGTTTTTGTGAAATTGTAGGCTTGTGTCATAATC
The DNA here is from genome assembly GCF_019279795.1 of Protopterus annectens. Lineage (NCBI taxonomy): Eukaryota > Metazoa > Chordata > Ceratodontiformes > Protopteridae > Protopterus > Protopterus annectens. The sequence continues at coordinate 468,850,684 of NC_056751.1, forward strand.
CTATGTGACATAAACCAGAGAAGGATAAAACACATTAATATGAGATAAGCAATATATTTGTTCACAAAACTAATTAGCCTGTGTACCCTTTGTCAACATAAAGCACTTCAAACACACTTCTCATTTAGTACAACAGAATGGTAGGTGGGTCTCCCACCTCCTCTCCACAAAACCACACACAAGCAAAGGTTTGTGCAAATCAAGGAATACCACATAAGTAATGCATATGTTTTCAAGAAAATGATGAGGCTTTCTAAACTTTTTCAACAGAAATGCACTTGAAACACACTTCTCATTTTGGACAAAAGAATGGTAGGTATTTCCCCCATCCTAAATACTCAAACAAATTAAAAACAAGGAATACCACATAAATAATGTATATATATTTCCCACAAATTTATCAGGCTGTCTACAGATTTTCAACATGAAAGCACTTGAAGCACACTTCTCATTTAGGACAACAGAATGGTATGGTGCATCCCCACACACTCCAACAATGTAAGGGTTTGTAAAAGCACCCATTCTGTCAACATTCATGTAGCAAAGACTGAAAAGTTATGTCATTGCTTACTGGATGACAATTATCATTGCTAAATAATAAAGATGCTCATTTATGAATGCCATTCAATTTTCACTGTACCCACCGATCCTGTGGGTGTTGCTTTGGACCATCCAAGAAACATAACACCAGTGCCAATGAAATGTATATTACATTTCTCTCCAATAACATAGGATGGTGCAAAAGCAAATGTTAAGAATATAGTCATACTGAAAGTATAACTTGTATGTCTCAGAAATGTAAATGCCTGATAAAACTGCCTGTGCCAACAGTGAAGTATAAGAAGTGCATACAGATAAAAGTTCATCTTTTTCTCTTGGCTATATAAATGCATTTCTAACCGTTTGTAAAAATCTAAAGTGTCCTTGAATAATAGAAGCACACCTTAGCAAAATAAATGGTTTCTTTGCAGAGAAATCACATTAAAAATGCAAATATTCTGTTTTGTCTGCATGTGCAAGCCTCCTCACCGTCAAGTTCCCTAGCTACATGGTTGCCTTTTTATAGTGCAGATTCAGCCCTGTGAACACTGTGAAGATGCAAAGGAGGTGTGAACCAATTAGAATTGCTGAATACCAAACTTTTGAGTTTGTGTAGCAGCATACCTCTTGACCTCTTAGCATAAGATATCTGGACAAAGCCACAATAATGGGGGGACAGACACCCCAAAAAAGGACAGATTCTAAATATTGCTCTAATAAACTCAGAAAGTTGCTAGAATAACAGGATTTGTGTTAGCATACATTCTCTGAAACTCAAATGTATGCCATTTTTTTAGTGACTTCAATCCAAAGTGATTTGCCAGGAAATCACAAATTTTATGAGGAACATACCAAAAAGATGAGGTAGAAATCTGGGCATTCTGGAAAAATCCGGACAGTTGAGAGGTATGTGTATCAGATGTTAACGTAGTGTAGGCTCTGCACCATTGTTAGGTGATGATAGCTTGCAACTGTGAATGATTAGTGTGAGCAAAGGAAAACACAACAGCAATTCAGACACCCTTCCCTGTAGTGGGTGTGACAGTAAGGATACACTTACAAAGTGTGGAACTAACTTCAGTGAGCTTTTAAATAGAGCAAAACAGCATACATGTATATTTTTGTCCATAATAGCACATCTTTCCTGCCTTTGCTGAAAACTGTTGCTCACTATTATGTATTTTTATCACATCTTGAATACAAAATGATAGAAAATGCAATATAGATTGCACATCTGATATTAAAGCCGAGATAAGGGAAGAATAACCAGAATACAAAGAGAAGATAGAGCTGTATTTCTGCAAACATATCCATAAATGCTTTTATGATCACTCATTGCACTAGATATGTTAGCCACTCATGTACAACTGAGAATATCCAAGTGTATGTCCTGTTAATAGTGTAGAGGAAATCTGAGTTGAATGTATGCTCATGATGTTATTGGTAGTGCAAAGCTGTGTCTGTGGCAAGGAGAGATAACACATTGTAACTGTGTTAAGTGTAATAGTCTGATGGTTGAAATCCGAAGTTGTTAAAGTCTACTTCTCTGTTTTGTTATCTTTTCTTTTTTATGGCTTTATCATCTGTGAGGAGAGGGCTTAGTTTTAACTGGCTAAAACTGAAAATTTAATGTCAGTTGCCTTATGAAGCACAAACATGCTAATTGCACGATAGTCAACAACATGGATGGTAATGACTGTAGAAATTGCAACTGTTACCCAACTGTCTTTGTAGTACACGGTGCAAATATGTTGAGCTAAACAAGTGATAAGATTGTTAAAGTGGGGTTGGAGGGGTGTATATTATATATTCAAAGTCTGAAAACTTCGAATCTCATATGATCGACTCCATATAAGCGACGTTTTCAAACATCGAACATAAAATATAAACAAACTAAAAACAAAAAAACTACCTGAACCCTCAATGCAGGGGGGCAAGCCTCCCTGCACCACCCACATGGGGGTGCTGCACCCCCCACACTCCCGCTACTTAAATATACCAACTCCGAGATCGCACTACATTGAAGTGAAGGGAAATATTCCCTGTGGCAATCTCTGTTGAAATGTTCGAGGTTTGAAAATGATGTCGATCATATGAGATTCAAAGTTTTCAAATTTCAAACTTATAATATAGACCCAGGATGGAGTCCCACAGTAGTTATTTTTGCTATGGAATTGTCATAATGATTACTTACTCAAATAATATATGTTCGCTATTGCATTTTGCATTTGTGAGTTACCTACATGTACATAAACAGGGTTCATTACTTAAGGAAAAATGTGTAAGATTTAATTTGCTTCACCTTCTTTCATGCAAACAGGTTCAGTGGTGAGGCGTAGCTGCCAATACTCTGGACAGTACTGAGTGTGGAAAATGCACCTACTTCCTAGCTATCCCTGTGACACTAGTTGTAAGTACAAATTCATGGACAGAGCACAGGTGAGCCAGGTTTCTAATCCAGCACAATCCAATTTTAGTTAGGGCATCCCACAGTAATTTTTCCAAAAAATGGGAGTGCAAAGGTATTTCTACCTGCCAATAGCTCTGTATAGCAGGTTGATTGAGCATATACATAATTTGATTGGTATTGCATGTATTAGGTGGGTAACTGGTTTATCATGACAATGATGATTATGTAATAAAAATGCAGTTACACATATGTGATGGACACAATAGTTTATTGACAATCATCTAAAGCATCCCATAACAGGTATAACTGTGGAACAGAATGTTATGTAAGGTATGTACAATAAAACAGAAATCTATTACTTAAGTTATGAAATTTCTATTTCTAGTATTTTGTCAGACATTAGTCCTGCATCTATCCATTACCCCTTTTTTCCCATTTTTACATATGGGATCAGGGTGTCACATCAATGGTGACAGTCATCTAGACCCAATGCTTATACTACTGGGGGTGGGCTAGCCCTACCACTGTCACAGTAGTTCTTCCATACTACACACTTGTACACACACTCACATCTATGGATGAATTAGAGTGTCCAATCCACCTAGTGCATGGCTTTGTAATTTGGGAGGAAACCACAACACACAGAGAAAACCCATGCAAACTCCTCACAGAAGGCATCCCCAGCCAATAATGGAACCTGTGAACCTCTTGCTGTGAGGTGACATTACCCACAGTGCCACCTTACATTAATCCTGCATTACAGATGAGAATGCATAAGGCCAGGACCTAGTAATGTCACACACATACAGCCTTAATGGAACTATAGCACCAGTCAGTGTTTTTACTGTATATATGGGATGACCATGATGGCCAAACAGTTCTTCTGTGGCAATGAGGAAAAATCACCTATGTGGAACCAAAGACTTTCTCTTTTTTACATGTACAAATTACTTTTAACAGTCTGTAAGTCCCAGCAAAATATGTGTCAAGTCACCCCACTGATCCATCTAAAGTCATGGCTTAAAAGCCAAGTCATTTAGCATTTCAGTATTGAGCATTGACCAAAGTGTGACCAGGTACAGCAGCCCACATGCCATAAATCAATGGCAACTGTCGCATTATCCTAGCTGTTTCATAAACTCCCTTCCTCTTTATTTGGCAGTGTTTCACTTCACTTACCATTGCACAAACATGGTTGTCATGGTTGTTTGTGTTTGCTCACTGTTCATAAAACACGGCATCACAAATTGGTAGGAAAAAATTTGTACTGTTGTTGGAAGACCTTTGCAAACATTGCAGGAGATGGGAAGGACGGCGCCAAATTCAGGGCACAGAGGTGGGGTGTGGAGGAGTCAAAAATATTTGTTGCACTCCATATGAAGCCATGCAGTTGTAGGCTGCTGCAGAGAGACTATACCAGGTCTCAGTTGAAAGGTAATGCTTGGAACAGCCTTGCTAAGGCAGTCTCCAGTCCCCCACACCTGGGGGACCACTGCAAGTACCATTACAGTGACTTGAAACAGCACAAGCAGGCACAACTCGACCAGTGGCTGGATGAGTTTAGAACTGCAGACTTCCACAGCTATATAAGTATACATATAAAGTAACTTTAAATACTATGAAAAGCTGTAGACAGCCAAGACTGGTATGCATAATGCTTTCATGTCTCTTTTCCTCTCCTTCTTTATTTTACAGCTGCACTGGAAATTTCAGTGAACAGAGAGGCACATACAGAGAGACTGGAGAGACTCAGGGAGGCTAGAGGTATGTATGCAGCACAAATTAACATGACTGTAGTTAATATATTGGTATTGTATAGATTAGTAGCAACTTAAGCATGCAGATTTTAACTGTAACAGCAAACATGCATGCTTTCTTCTGAAACTCTTGGTAATTGTTTTAGGCAAGTGTATTACTGTATTCAGATTAGGTGGGCTCAGTTCTACAAGTAACCTATGCATTCACATACAACAAATATCATTTTTGCATTTTAATTCCAATAATATTGGCTTTAATGTCATGTTGTTTGGTTAATCTGCAGGATCCTTAGAAGAATATATGGAATACCTGCATGTTCCAAGAATTACTTGTCACAATTCACAATAATTTTCGGGACTGAGAAAGCTGTATAACTAATATAATAAAACAATTATATTTATTGTAATAAAGCATGAATGTGACATATAATGGTCCTAATCATCTCTTTTCTTTTTTATCTCACTCTGTGCCTTATATCTCTCTTTTTTTAATGCAAACACATAGTTCTGATGTTATACCTTTATGCCAACAAACCAAATGCTTTTCAGTACAGGCAGGTTGGTCAACCACTGTGGCTCAGCCTGCCAACCCTTCACAGGCTGCTGCTCCAACACATGGCACCTCTGGGATGCAACCTGGCAGTACTTTCTCTACAGCCCCTGCACTACCTGGCCCATCTATATCAGGTAGCTTTGCCCTGACTGCTAATGCATTGGTACCTTCAGGAAGTACTAGTGGAGGCTGTGATTATATTACCCACCAGGAGCTGCCAGGGATAGTGCATGTTGTCACAGAAACTGGCCTTGGTGCCAGCATCAATCACCTGGAGAGGTTGCTCATTAAAATGGAAAAGAGACTCCCACATCAAGCAGTCTCACAGGAAACCAAAGAAAGGAACAGTGATAACAGTTCTGAGGGGGAGGACTAGATTCTCATTGTTCCCATGCTTGACAGGCATGTGCCTCTGATGTTCTCTTTCGGTCACCAATCATAGTGTCCCAAAAGCATTTTTGTCCATCACCATCCTTGTTTCTGTCTTGTATGTTCTGTTTGTCTGCATGTGTTTCTTTACCTGCCCTACTGACCTGGAGTCTATATTACCTTTTCAAAAGGGCTGTTCATCGCATACTCTTTCATCGACATATACCCACCAAAATACCAAAACTCCAAATGGCTACATAAGCGAATTTTTTCCCAGGGGAAAAAAATCACTTGGATGTTGTCGGGAATTTGTCCTTTCCTCCACTGTAGTGCAATCAAGGAGTTGGTATATTTAGGGAGAGGGGGTGTGGGGTGTGAAGCCCCCCACTACATAGTGTCTGATAATTTGTTTTGTTTATTGTTGGCCCAGTGATTTTTTTCCCTGGGAAAAAAAACGCTTTTGTGGCCATTCGAAGTTTTGGAATTTTGGTGGATATGTGTCGATGTAAGGGCATTCGATGAACCACCCTGTCTACATCGTAATATAGACCCACCTACCTGACATTTTTACGTCCCCTCCCCAACATTCCTCTCTTCCTGAAATAAAAAAAATGAACAGCTGTTCCACAAAAAAGTTGTCCCATACATAGCTCTCCACTTTGCATATGCGAGTTCTTGACACATTTGATTTGGTCCAACTGGGTATAGAACATTATTACATTGTGGTCACCCTTCTGTGTTGTGGCAGTCTCTAAATTCATCCAACTTCATATTACGGTGTTAAAGAAGTGAATATCTATGGTTCTTTCCTAATTCCTTCCTGCAGATTCCTTTATTGCTTCCCCTTTGTTCTTCCCTCTGCTTGCCCCACCAATTTTACCACTTTCCTATCAACTCCATTTTCACACCTTTAATCTAAAGATAAAATCACACACCTCACACATAACCAGAAATGACCCATTAAAACGCCATCACTTTTTGTCCTCAGTATTTCTGCGTAGTTTGGCATTGTGCACCAATGCTGAGGGATGTTGAATGACTGTATACATCCTATGTCAAAAGATGGTGAGTTTTTACCATCAGTCACACTAGTCTGATTATCTCTGTGTAATGCTGCTTAAACTCATCACACTAAAGGAACACAGAGTTGAAGCAGAGTAAAGGAACTACTTTGAATAAGTTACTGTGCCAGTTCTTTGAATCCAAATGCAACTTCCTATGTAGAGTGTTGACATAAATCACTTGAATGGATATTATTTTTTGTCTATAACATCAAGGGTTCAATTCTAGATACTTTTCGCATAATTTCTTAGTGTGATGTAACATGTGTATGATATGTTTAATCACTGACATCTTAACATTTGCCACAGTTCTGAGTTCTTATGGATATATATTGACAAAAAAGATGATTTGAAGTGACATCCATCCCGACAAGTATCACATATTTAACCAATATTGTTCTGCTTGTTTTAAGCCTGTAGTTCCTCTGCTATACAGCCTGGCAGCTTAAAAATGAGAACCGACCAAAAACATGTCCATGAATGTTCCATTACAACAATCATTGCGATGTGTATGTCCATCTCTCTTTGTATTCACCTCTTCACTCCAACCCCTCTTTACGTGTGTATCTATTAGGCTGATGGATGTACAGGATATCTCATGGCTTCTGCATACTGACATGACTCTGCTGATGGATAATACAATCATGTTACCTTGATTCCACAGTTTATCAGAGCTCCAGTAGTATGCAAGGTTTAAAACTCTTCTGTAGGATTCCGTTTCTGTCATGTTCAAGTGATGATTGATGAAATGTTCATCTAATGTGATGTGGAAACTGTACTTACTGTAAGGAAGCATAGTACATGCACTTTTCAGGATATCTGACCCTAGACAAATAGCTAACATATCTGCTGAGTCATATTAATCATTTCAAAAGTTATACCACCCCTTGTCATTTCTAGAAAGTTGTACACACAATTAATTTGTGGTTTGCATTGAGGCCTGCATAACAACTAATAGTTGTACAACTGTATTGTGGTAGGCCTTACTAATAAATATTGGGGAAGACACTTTGTGTTGTCATTAATAGACACATTTGCAGTCCTTATCACATTTACATAGCTAATGCCATCCTGACACCATCTGTAAAAAAAAAAAAGAAGACGAATCTGGATTGAATCCTGTCTCATCTGTGTTCTAACCAGGAGCTCGCTGCTCTTACACACTGTGCAACAGAAAAAGCTAGGCAGCAGGTGTATTTTCCACACTCAGTACTATCCAGAGTACTGATGGCTGTGCTTCAACACTGAACCTGTTTACAGGAAAGAAGACAAATCAAATTATATCTCTTACACTTTTTACTTTAAACATGCACTGTGTTTGCTTGGCAGTTAGCTTCGTGCAAATGGGAAAGGCAATGGCAACACTTATTCATGTAATAAAACTTTGGCTACAGCACTTCAAATATAGATTATATCATGAACATCCCAGTATTTGTGAGCAAATTCTCCCATAACATATCTTGCAAACTACTTCACAAGTTCAAGTTTAATCTATGAAATGCAAATCATGCATTTGTTAACACTTTGCAATCATCTGTGCAAATAAGTTTCTCGCCAATGACGCACCATGTAAAGAAGTGTTTAACATGGCTTACTCTGGTTACTGGGCTGTTAGTTTCCATTACATGGAAAGGTATTCATAAACACAAGAGAAAACCAGAGACGTGTGCTTGACTGGATACATACTTTCTGATTATTCATGTGTGCACTGATGCAATGCACTTGCAAATGATATATCAGTACCTGAGCCATTATCAAGCAGACTACAGAAATACAGAGAATGACTTCATTGTTACATCTGGTATGGGTTTACAATGACATTGGACATTTGTCATCCATGATCATATCACACTGATATTGTCAGTAAATTCTATTAATGTCAACATTATTTCATCTGAATATGAAGACACATACCTCCATCCTTGTAATACTCGTACTTCCAAAGTGTGTGCATGTGTTTTGCGTGTGTGTGTGTGTGTGTGTGTGTGTGTGTGTGTGTGTGTGTTGGTGAGTGTGTTATCTAAACAACATTCTGAGAATCAAGTATATGTATGGTTCAGTTCTGCAAGATGCATTCATGACAGCTTCTTTCAAACAGGTTACCAGGATGAATTTAGATGTATTGTTGCAAACAATAATCACACATTCATATCCCAAGTTCTGCCTTTACACGCAAGTTTCATAATGGAATATGTTACCTGTGACACTATGATGATGTCTTCTGTAAAGAGCACTGAGACAATGATAAAATAAGATGTCTGGAATGGCATGAGTCTTAAATACTGCATTCTTCAGCTTGTGAAACTCAGGTAGGAGACTGACTTGCACAACAGTCAACTTGTGTGTGTGTGTCTGTATGCTTGAGTGTGTGTGTGTGTGTGTGTGTGTGTGTGTGTGTGTGTGTGTGTGTGTGTGTGTGCGCGCGTGTGCACGCATGCATAGTAAGAAGAGCTTGACTCCAGGTCCTGCTGTCCTCACTCAAGTAGCATTCAGAAAATACTTTTACATTGGTACATGACTCTACAGCAGTTTCATACAGACCTCCCAACATCACCTTCTTACCATACACAGATGATGTCATCCTCTATAAAGTGCACTCCAACACTGTTGCTGTTAGACTTGTGCTGTGGTGTTAGTGTTAAATACTGTCTTCTCTAGCTGGTGTTACAAGTTAGGTAGAGGACTGAATCTCACAACAGTTAACTTGTGCGTGTACATAGTCACAGGTCCTGCTACCCTGTCTCAAGTATCATTCAGAGAACAATTTTACACTGGTACATGACTGACTGCACAGCAATTTCCTGCAGCCTCAACACCATCATTTTCTCACCATACACTGATGATGTTATCCTCTATAAAGTGCACTTTGACATTGCCAATGTCAGAATTTTGCTATGCCACTAGAGCTAAGTACTCTGTTTTTAGCTTGTGTAACTAATTAGATAGGGGATCAAAACTTACAACAGTCAGATTGTGTGTATGTGTGTGTGTGTGTGTGTGTGTGTGTGTGTGTGTGTGTGTGCATAGTTGTAAAATGTTGACTACAGTTCCTGCTAATTTTACATTGGTACATGACTCTGCAGCAGTTTCATACAGACCTCATGACAACATCTATTCAGCATATAATGATGATGCCATCCCCTATAAAGTGCCTTTTGATAGTATTGAAGTCAGACCTGTGCTGTGGTGCTATCTTTAACTACTGTGTTCTGTAGATAGGTAAGGGTTTTAATCTCACAGCAATGTGTGTGTTCATTTAACTATATCATTTTACACTGGGATTATGTCACACAATCCACCCAAAATCTTCTTATCAGCATACACTGATGCTGTCATCCACTATAAAGTGCACTATGATACAGAGTTGCTTGTGTTAAGTAGTCTGTTCTCAACTTTGTGTAACTAAATAGGTAGGTGTTCTAATCTCACAGCAGTTAACAAGTATAGCTGTGTATTCATTCAGTAATCAATCTGGAGATAATTTTACATCAGAATGTGAGTCCACATCTATATCAGACACTCTTCCAAAACAACTTCTTCTCAGCAGACAATGATGACATCATCCTCTTTAAAGTGCTCTCTAACAGTGTTAAAGTCAGACATCTGTGCTTGTGCTAGTCTTATGTTGTATGGAATCCAGCTTGCAAACCTACACAGGTGTTGTGTTCAAATGTCACCTCAGTCTATTAGTGTGGGTGTGGTTGGTGGTTTATTATGATCATTGTACAATGCTTTGAATCCCTTTTCATTTGACATCCACTCAGGGGAACATTTTACATAGCCACATGAGTCCAGCATCCCAGTCTCCTTTCTATATATAATGCTCTTTCTATGGAACACTGAGGATGTCATTATTTCAAAGATGCTTACACACAATGTGAAAAAGAGACGCTACATCACCCTGTGCAAGCCATCACCAGACCACTAGATATGTGATTGCTAACTCTGTCATGGGGTGGTCCACATGTCACAAATGGACAGAAGCAATTTGTAATAAAATCAGACACATGCACACATACACCTAATATTTTCTATCACATGGATATAGACATTTTGGTTTAAATGCTATAATAATGGCTAGGATTTTATGTGCTCTTGAGTGTTAGTCTAGTAATGCCTTACAATCCTCTGAAGATTGCACATATCAATGTTGTTGTTGACACCCAGATATGCTATGTTGATGTGTGGATGTATTGCAGCCCTACAGCAGTGTATTCTAATCTGTGATTTGAGCTACTGTATTGATGGCTGCTACTGGCATTTGTTTACATGTTCCTTCCATACCAGCTGTGTAATATGCTTCAAAAGGACTGTTGATATAGGATGATTCTATGTATATTGTTCCCTTACTAAGTCATGTGTTCTTGTAGTATAGTATATCAGCAATCTACACAGTTCTCATTCACCCATCACAGTGACAGCTGCAGTATGGCTCAGGTGTGCATGTGTGTACCTAGCATCTTGACCTAGCCAAGGCATTTGACACAATCCCCCACTCAGGTATTTTAGGAAAAACTCTCCCAGTTGGGAATTAACCCCTACATTACCAGATCCATAGCCAACCGGCTCACTGACAGGACACATAATGTCAAAGTGGGTGACTTCATCTCTAGCAAAACACCAGTCACCAGTGGAGTACCACATGGTGTTGTGCTGGGCCCTTTACTGTTTGGAATTTAATTCTTAGATGTCCAGGCAAACTTGGGTGGCCTGTGGCTTACCAAATTCACTGATAATTGCAAATTGGGAGTAATCACTGAGTCACCCAGTGATGTTAATATACAGCAGACAGGGATAACTCAGACAAATGACTGGTGCCAAAGTCATGGATTAAAGCTAAATGCAAATAATGCATTATCACTCCCTTTAGGCTCTCGGTTGCTGGCTCCGTGCGTGGCTTGCTATCAATCACACTCAAGCTACCCCAGTCAGATTCCTGACCAACTTTGTCCTTGGTTCCCTACCTGTAAGGACCTTCTCTGGATCGTATGATACTCGGGCTACTGTCCTTCCTCCCTGCAAGAACCATATAGTAAATAGTCTTGCTATCAATCACGCTCAAGCTACCCCAGTCAGATTCCTGACCAACTTTGTCCTTGGTTCCCTACCTGTAAGGACCTTCTCTGGATCGTATGATACTCGGGCCACTGTCCTTCCTCCCTGCAAGAACTATATAGTAAATAGTCTTGCTATCAATCATGCTCAAGCTACCCCAGTCAGATTCCTGACCAACTTTGTCCTTGGTTCCCTACCTGTAAGGACCTTCTCTGGATCGTATGATACTCGGGCTACTGTCCTTCCTCCCTGCAAGAACCATATAGTAAATAGTCTTGCTATCAATCACGCTCAAGCTACCCCAGTCAGATTCCTGACCAACTTTGTCCTTGGTTCCCTACCTGTAAGGACCTTCTCTGGATCGTATGATACTCGGGCTACTGTCCTTCCTCCCTGCAAGAACCATATAGTAAATAGTCTTGCTATCAATCACGCTCAAGCTACCCCAGTCAGATTCCTGACCAACTTTGTCCTTGGTTCCCTACCTGTAAGGACCTTCTCTGGATCGTATGATACTCGGGCTACTGTCCTTCCTCCCTGCAAGAACCATATACTTGCTATCAATCATGCTCAAGCTACCCCAGTCAGATTCCTGACCAACTTTGTCCTTGGTTCCCTACCTGTAAGGACCTTCTCTGGATCGTATGATACTCGGGCTACTGTCCTTCCTCCCTGCAAGAACCATATAGTAAATAGTCTTGCTATCAATCACGCTCAAGCTACCCCAGTCAGATTCCTGACCAACTTTGTCCTTGGTTCCCTACCTGTAAGGACCTTCTCTGGATCGTATGATACTCGGGCTACTGTCCTTCCTCCCTGCAAGAACCATATAGTAAATAGTGTATGTATGTAACTACTTGTATAACCATTGTCCCTCTGGTTGATGTTAGAGTGTGACACTGCGTGAGCTAGCCAGCAGCCCAGCACTGACCCAATCCTCCCTTGGCCACATTGACTTTTCCCTTTCCTCCTCACCAAATAGTGCTTTTATCTATCTGTTGTTACCCATTTGGCCAGTAGATGGCAGCACCTTCCCATTAACTAACTGTCTCCTCTATCTGATAGGTTCTTTACTTAAAACGACAGAAATAAATGTAAACTTAAAACAAAGCTACATTTGACTAGTAACTACTTCTATACCTTGAGTATCCTATATTGTACTTCCACCCTTGACTCACCTCCCTGTCTCTTTCCCTAGTGTCCACTCACCTTAGGTTTCTTACCTGTGTCTCTCTCTCCTATCCTTACTGATTGTTTTCCATAGTCTCGTCCTAGTCCTCTTCTCCTGGCTCTTCCCGCTCCGTTCGCCCTACGGGCTCACTCCGCTCCCCCCCCCCGCCCCCCAATTCCCACCCGCCCCCACTATCTCTACATTTATACCTCCTCAAACCCCTCCCACTCCAATTACACCCTTCACTTCCTGTCTCCACCTCTAACCCACCCATCAATTTACATAACCAAACCACTCCCACACTAACTAAACTCCATTCATACTAATAACTCCCTTCCATACCAACATAAAACCAATAACCATGTTAACCAAACCCTCCTCATCTATTATCCATCTACTACTACTACTAAGCCTAACCTATCTTTCCTACATCACCAAACCTTTCCATTCCACTCACTCCCCTCACCATCCCACTCACTCCCCTCACTATCACATAACTAGCCCATTCCCAAAACAATTCATACACTCTTCCACCCTCATAAGCCCTCATCTATACCCCTGCAACCCTTCCCTACTCTTCCATTTTAAACTTGTATCCACCTACAAAAATATTAATCCTTGTGCTTCTTGCACTACTCTAGATAACTACACAACCCAAAAACCATATACCAAACTCTCCAACTACCTTTATCTTTGTATTCACCAGGTCATAACCACCCTATTGTCAGGTGACATACACCCTAACCCAGGTCCATCTCCCTCAAATTCCTCAACAAACACACCCCCAAATTCCTCTACTTACACACCTTCATCCACAAAAACCATTACCTTCTCAGCATTAAATGCCCAAAGTATATGTAACAAAATCCCTAACCTCCATGCCTGGCTTCTCCTCAATAACCCAGACATACTATCAATATCTGAAACATGGCTACGACCCTCTATAAAAGACTCAGAAATAACCCCCCCCAATTTTAATATCATCAGGAAAGATAGAACACACAAAAAAGGAGGAGGTGTAGCCCTTCTCTATGGCTCCTCTTTCTCAGTTACTTCTTATACTAAAATAGTTCCCCAATTTGCCAATGCCGAACTACTTCTTACACTACTCCATCTTAACAAGCATAAAACAATATGCTTAGCCTCCCTCTACATCCTTTCTGGTGATAACATAGCTACTCTTGAGGACATCCTCTCTTGGCTCTCCACCAACATTACTAATGAAGTTATCATTCTCGGCGATGTTAACATTAACTGGTCCTCTATCCAATGCCCAACAAATCCTCAAAATATCAACCTTTATAACTTTCACCAGTTAATTGAGTCAATAACCAGACCTTCCAAAGACTATTCCTGTGGAAGCACCCTAGACTGGATTCTGGTATCACACCCTCACCTATTCTCAAGTAGTGGTACACTCTCTGACACTCTCAGTGACCACTTTCCCACCTTTGCTCACCGTCACTCTACCTCTCTACAGCTTTCTCATACCACCATCTCTGTGCGCTCCTTAAAGAATTTCAACCAAAACACCTTCTCTGAATTATTGAAACAATTCAATTGGAGTCCCCTACATACACTACCCCTAGATGAAGCTGTCACCTATTTTAATATATCATTTCTAAACCTCCTCGACTCCTTAGCTCCACTTAGAATAAAAAGAATCAAGAACAAAACTCTCCCATGGTTAAAAAAAGATACCTTATCTACCATGCGCCTTCGCAATGAAGCCTTAAAAAGCTACTATAAAGACAAAAACCCAGCCTCCCTAAATGAATACAAAACACTCCGCAACAGAGTCAAAAAACTTATCAATTCTGACCGCAGATCCTACTATATTACCCTCCAAAATAATCATAAGACTAACCCAAAAAAGTTCTGGAATAGTATCTCCTCCCTCTTCAACCCTGGCAAAAAGGAAAACCCACAACCAGATGAAAATATTAGTGATACCAATCTCACCTCCCAATTTAACAGCTTCTTTATTGATTCCATATCTAAATTAACATCCTCATTTTCTAATAACTCGACTCCTCCAGCTACAACTCCTACTTCCACTTCCAATCTTGAACGCTCATCCTCTGACCACCCTCTCTTCTCCCCCAAACCTATACACATATGTACTATAAAAAAAATTGCTTCTTAAATTAAAACCTTGCTCTAACGCTCCCGACAATATCCCTTCCTTCTTCCTAAAGACAGCTACTGAATCCATAGCCTACCCAATTTGCATACTTTTAAATCGGTCCATCCAAGAAAGTTATGTACCCCAAATCTGGAAAAAAGCTTACATCATTCCCCTCCACAAAGGAGGTAACAACAATGCCATTTCCAACTTCAGACCAATTGCCATCTTATCCCCCATCTCTAAACTACTAGAAAAGTGCATACACATACAACTGCTACCTTACCTCACCAATAATCACCTACTAACTCCAACACAACATGGATTTCGACTCAGTCATAGCACTACTACTGCTCTTCTCTCCTTCCTTGAAACTGTAAATAAAGCCAGAGACTCCAACTATATTGTCTCTACTCTCCTCCTAGACCTTTCTAAAGCCTTCGACACCATCTTCCACTCCCTGTTACTCAACAAACTCTCTAACCTACATCTTTCCCCCTCTTGCATTAGTTGGTTTTCTAGTTACCTCTCCAATCGGCAGCAATCTGTTAAATGGAAGAAATCCACCTCCTCTTACCTCAACACTGTCACTGGTGCACCTCAAGGCTCCATATTAGGTCCACTATTATTCAATATTTTCATTAATGACTTTCACCACAATATCCCAAATGCTAAAATAGTCCAATACGCTGACGACTCTACCATTATCTGTGCTGCAAACTGTATTCCCTCCCTCAAAAAAATAACTCAGGATGCCTTCACAACCACTGAAAAGTGGATGCATGATAATCATCTTGCTCTCAATCCATCTAAAACCAAACTGATTCTATTCACACCATCAAAAAGCATAACTATTGACAAAAACTATTTCCTCATAACCAGTCAAAATAATACATCCCTAGAAATTGTCTCCAATGTCAAACTGCTAGGAACTCTCATTGATAATCAGCTCACATTTGATTCCCATATACATACAAACATTAAAAAAACACATCAGAAACTTGGTATGTTCTACCGGCACTCACGCTTCCTCTCCCCTTCTACCAGATTCCTCCTATCTACCACATACCTTATCCCCTCTCTACTATATGGTGCCCCACTACTAACCAACCTTAAATCCTCTACCAAAACAAAACTTTCTTCCTGCTACAACAAAATCGCTAAATTCGCCTCTGGCCATAGATCCTCCTCTCACCACTGTACTGCCCTCCACAAACTGAATTGGCTAGAGCTCCTAAACTATCTTTCTTACACTCAACTAACTCAAGCTCATAAGCTCATCTTTAAGCCCTCACTTTGCCCCTCTCTCTCCTCAGCCTTCACCATACACCATCCTAATAGACCCCTTAGAACCAACACTCAGAACCTACTTGAACTCCATAAACCTAACCGTCCAGCAGGTAAACTCTTACTTTCCTTTACCCTGGCCCGCCTCTGGAACTCCCTCCCATCACATATCCGTATTACCAGCAGCCTTCCTATCTTTAAATCTCTCCTCCATTCACACCTATCTTCTCACTGGGAATGCTCCTGTACCCACCCTACATAAATTCCTCCAGCTACTTCACACTCCTTATTCTATAATCCCTTCCCTTCTATAGGAACACTCCTACTATAGTCAACCACTTATGTAACTGCTATCTGTGCATACCTACTAACTAATATTCTTAACTAATACTTTCTCTCCTTACATTTACTATTGAATATAGAAATTAAAAATTGTAAACTTATTTGTTATTCTTGTACTGCAGTTCTGTTGCATTTCCTGTTTTTCTTAATACTATCTCGTGCTTACATGTACTACTGTGATACTTATCAATCAGTAGATGTTATGTTCTACCTATTATATTTTACTTTAAGTTAGATGTTATTTTCTACTTATTATAATTGACTTTATTCTTATTTGTATTTTTGACATTTTGTTTTTGACATTGTATCTTTGGAGCTTTTCTCCCCAGGACTCCATTGAAAATGGGCTCATTCGGTCCAATGGATTTTCCTGGTTAACAAACTTCAAATAAAACAATAAATAATAAATAAATAATTTAGGAAGGCTAACATCACTGCTAATTACATTATAGACAGCACTCCTCTAAGTGTAGACCCAGTGGTATGTGATCTGGGTACTCAGGTTGATAGCAGTCTGAACTTTGACCACCATGTATCCACAGTAGTAAGAAAATCCTTCAATGTGGCACATCTTATAAGTAAATGAATAAGGATGTTACAATTCCATTATACTTAGTCCTCACCAGACCAGTAATTTAGTACAATGCACTGTTTTGCATGTACCTCACCAGACACCTGCAACAACTGGAGATACCACAGAAGTTTTTCACCAGGAAATTACAGTGTACACAAAAAAGGTCTTTCACTGAAAGACTGAAAGCACTGTCACTGTATTCTGCTTCCAACAGGTTGCTAAGTGGTGACCTCTGCCTGGCTTACAGGGCAGTCTTTAACCTGGCCCTGATGGAAATGCTATACATTTATATATCAAACTGCAGGAGGGTCACTAGCTCCAAGGATTTTAACCTAGCCTCTGACACAAACAGGTCATGCTGGAGAGGTAGATGCATCTCCCAGAGAAAGTCACTTCTCTGGAACAAGCTACCAATTCACACGAAACAGAGCCTCTCCCTGACCCTTCTTCAAACCCAACTTAGATCAATAGATGGGTAACTGGAAATTTACTCTTGGGGTGGTGCCCATGTCCCTCCTGGATAGAGGCAGTCAGTGTTAACTACCATAGACCCTTACCTCTGTGACCTAACCATGAACAATTGGGGTAAGTCAGGATAAATATGCAAGGCTTGTAAGGGCTCTAGGGCTGTCAGCCTAGTATCCTCCTGTGAACCTATGAACCTATGCTTAATCTTTTCTTTTTTCAGGTAATGAAGATCAGACCAGGAACCAAGCACTGTGCATCAAGTGTATACACAGGCTTCAGGAGCAGTAGTGGGTGAGAGGTATGTTGATTACTTTCTCTGTTTTATGAAATGAAATACATCGTATCCTGTTTACAGGCTTGGATTTTTCAGAATAACATATATATTGATAGGAATGCAGGAATGTCCAGCATGCATTAGTAAGGTAACTGAGATTATCAAACTATAGCTGCTCTTACCACTGTGATTTAAATCCAAAAATGTTGAACCATCATGTAGCATTAAGCCCTTGTTTCAGCACACAGTTTTTATTTTTCATTCCTCAACCTTAATAATAGTCGAGTGGGTACATCTGTCCACATATGTTGTAGAGGATATATCACATGCAAGTCTTAGTACTTTGACTGTTGCTTATATGTATGGTTAAGTACATCTTGATGTTTAGCTGCGTTTGTTACTGATGGATTTTTTGTACATAGCTTGCCTAGTCACAGAATGAATGGGTGTCTGCTGTATCACGTGTATGGCATGTTATTTAGTTTGATATTGGTATTCCATCTGCCTACAACACATTGGGTGTTTTTGTTAAAACATAATTACAGGTTAGGTTTGTTGACTCTTATCCAGATCGATGTTTCTTTGCATCAGTTCCTAATCAGCATACTCTGCAGTTTAACAATGATATTGCATCTGCCTACAACACCTTGGGTGTTTAAAAACACAGTCGTGGCCTAGGTTTAATGACCCTTATGCAGATAAACATTTCTTAATCAGCAAGCATCATCAGTATGTTTGTATTTTGGAGTCTACTAATTGGTACGAATTGTAGGCATGTTAATGCATACAGTAGTACACATACAATACTGTTAGTCCAACATATATTACATTCTCATATGTCACAAGCTGTGGTGATTGGACATATAACAAATTTGTTATTGTTGTATTCATTATATCGATGTATGTTCAGCCAATTATCATGCTGTCTAGCTCAGATGTTTGTCATATGGCTTGCCTATTTTGTACAATACTGTCATATCACTCTCTCCGTATTTTAACAATGACACTTGGTGGCTGCTTATATTAATCATTACATGCAGACAGTACAATCTTTAGATCTGGACGTTTATTTATTTATTTTATTTATTTTACATTTGTTGACCGGGCTAGTGTAACTGGATATATGTCCATTTTCAGTAGAGGCCCGGAGAGAAAAGCTCCACATAAGCAAAATTTACAACTTCAGGTACAGATAAGTAAATTTGTAACAAATTAAGGTACAGTACTATTTTAAGCTGAAGAATACAAATGTTATATAGACAAATATTATTATTAAAGTAGCAGAAGATAAGAAACAGATAGAGCAACAAACAATTTTAAAGTGGCACACAATAAGAAAGAGAGGTGAAGAAAAAATATCCAAATAAATGTAACAGCTCGAGGTGCAGTATTTAGCAGTGAGTCATACCATTTATCCTATAGTAGCATAGCAACTTTAGGGAAGCATGTAGTAGGAAATATAAAGAAAGTCTATATAGATATTTTTATGTGATAACAAGTTACTGCTGCAAGCTATGCAAGTACATAATTAGAAGAAGATTACATGAATGAAAATGTTATAAATACTAAATTAGTAAAGGTGTGTCTACTGTCTGAGGCATGGAGAGAGTTGGAATTAAATTGCAAATGGTTATGTAGGTAGGGTTCAGAGAAAGTGGTGGTAAGATTAGTCTGGGTTACTACATGGGCATAACCAGCTGTTACAAAGGTATTCTCTGAGTTGTTTTTTGAACAGTTTCACTGAGGAGAGAGATGAGAGTTCATTGGGAAGGAGGTTCCAGGATTTGCCAGCAGTGTTGGCGAACAGAGAGTCACCGGCCTTATTTTTGGATTTGACTGTGGATACCAGTACTTTATTGGCTGAGTGAAGGGTTGCCAAATTACTGTAGGGGGTAAGAAGGCTAGTAAGTATAGGAGTATTTTTAGGAAGATAGAGGATCGTATGGGCGATAATAAGTTGTTTAATCTGAAGTTGATTATGGAGTTCTAGCCATCCTAGTTGCTTTAGGTTTTGACGGTGGTGAGTTCTAAATGAGGAACCAGTAGCAAATCGGGCAATATTGTTGTAGGAGGTAGCTAGATTGTTAAGGTTATTTTTTGATAGGTTGGTATAGATGGGACAGACATAGAGGAGGCTGGAAATTAGATGGGTGAGGGCAATAGCTGTTCTAGCTGTTGGAGTAAGGAAGGGTTTAATCCTATAGAGGGAGCCTAATTTTCTGTTTACTGTTTTTATTGTTGTGCTAATATGTATGTCAAAGCTAAGATTATGGTCTATTGTTACCGCTAAGAGCTTGGTAGTTGGGTCAGGAGATATAATGATGCCATCATTGGATATAACTGTGAAGTCAATTGGGGGGACCTTTGTGTGGGAGTGAAGAGTAGTAGTTTTGTTTTTTTAGAATTCAGGTGGAGGCTATGCTGTAAGAATCACTTTTCTGTGCTGTTAAGCACTGTTTGGGTAATGGCCTGAAATTGAGGTGCAGAAGTAGCCGAGCATATTAGTGTGGGGTCATCAGCATATTGGATACATGTAGCTTGAGGAATGATCAGATTGAGATCATTTATGAAAACTGAGAAAAGAAGAGGGCCATCGATAGAACCTTGAGGGACTCCTAGGGTAATAGGAAGGTGAGAGGATAGATTATTTTCCCAAAGCACAGCCTGTTGCCTATTCTCAAGGTAGGATTTAAACCATTGTAAAGCCTGTGTATCTAGTGAGAGAGAACCAAGTGTATTCAAAAGAAGTTGATGGTTGACCATATCAAAGGCTTTTGATAGGTCAATAAAGAGTGCTGAGGATAAAGTATTGTTGTTTTGGTTATTGTTAATACAGTCAGAAAAAGGATAAGAGGGCTGTGGTGGTACTATGGTGAGGCCTAAAGCCGTGCTGACAGTTAGCTAGTAAGTTATTTTTCAGCAGGTGGTCTAGAAGTTGGCGGTGGATACATTTTTCCATAATTTTAGCTAAAGGAGAGAGTAGAGCTATTGGGCGGTAGTTTGAGAGTTCAGTTGAGTTGCCCCCTTTGTGCAGTGGGATAATGTGGAAGACTTTCCTGATAGATGGGATTGTTCCTTCAGTAATGGTTATATTTATAAGGATGGAAAAAGGAAAGGCTATTGCTGCTGCAGCTATCTGTAGATATTCTGCTGGTAGATTGTCAGCTGAGGGGGTGCAATGTTTAGTTTATGAAGACAAGTGCAGATGAGGGACATTGGGACTGGTTGTAAATTAAATGAGGGGGTTAAAGTCATCAAGGAGGATGATAGACATGTGCTAACAGAAGGTAGTGAGTTGGCGAGAGTTTGGACTGCTTCAGTAAAGAAGGTATTAAAGGCATTAGCAATATGCTTAGGAGTTTCATAGGTGGATCCTGTTGGGGTGGGAGTTTTGGACTTTCCTGGGTGGAGGAGTCTGTTAATGCCTGCGCAGAACATTTGAGGTTTGTATTGATGGGTTTGCTGGTTGTTGTGGTAGAAGTTTCTTTTATCTAGTAGTATAGATTTTTTGGTAGCATTTCTCAACTGTCTAAATGTTATATGATCAGCTGGGTTTTTAGTTGCTCGCCATTTGGCCCAGATTTTATTTCTTTGTATAATTTTGTGCCTTGTCTCTTTTGTTAGCCATGGAGCGGTTTTAGTCCTATTTCTTATTGAGTGGGATGGGGCCTGATGGTCCAGGATTTCTAAGAATTTGGCATTAAAGTAGGCTACAGCTTTGTCTAATTGGAGGTATCTTAGGGGTGGCCAGTCACAAGCTTTCAGTTCAGTTTGGAAGTTAATAGGGTTAAAGTTTTTGTTGGACCGAATGGTTTTATATAAGGTTGGTTTATGTGCGTTGAACTTTTGTCTAATTATGTAGGTCAGTGAGTGGTCACTGACATCATCAGGAAGGTTTCCTGCATCATAAGAAAGGGGCTGACTATTTATTAGTATCCAGTCTAGAGTAGTTTCTTTGTTGTTAGGTTTATGGATCCTGGTGGGGGAGGTGATAGTTTGAGAAAAAACATAAAGGTTTATGTGGGTAGTCTGGTTGTCTGAGATGCAGGTATTCCAGTGAATATTAAAGTCACCCAGGATAATGGTTTCTTGTGGGTAGTTAGTTGACAGCCAGGAAAGAATATTTTCAAGGGTGATTATGTTGTTACCAGGAGGTAGGTAGGCGCATATTATATAGATTGATTTATAGGTGTTGATTTGGAGTTTAGAAATAAGGATTTCAGTTCTACTAACAGAAGGTGGTTGCACATTTATTGGTGTTAATTGCAACTCTGCTTTGTATAATATTGCTACACCCCCGCCCCTTTTGGTTATTCAATCTAATCTCAGGATATTGTATCCTGGTGGGGTGATTTCACTGTCCAGTGTTGCAGGTTTTAACCAGATCTCTGTTAGGCAAAGGCTGTCGAAGGAGTGGAAATCTAAGAAGGCATGGAGGTGGGCAACTTTATTGTTTAGGCTCTGTATATTGAGTTGAGCTATGAGGAGAGAGTTTGATGCTTTAGTGATGGTTTGAGAAGTAGAGGGATTTTGTTTAGAAGGGTTAGTGGTGGTTGTGCTGTTGGAGCCAGGGTTTGGATGGATGTCACCATCTAAAGTTTAGC
The DNA here is from genome assembly GCF_019279795.1 of Protopterus annectens. Taxonomy (NCBI): domain Eukaryota; kingdom Metazoa; phylum Chordata; order Ceratodontiformes; family Protopteridae; genus Protopterus; species Protopterus annectens. Next base: position 468,873,274 of record NC_056751.1, read on the forward strand.
ATTTTTAATCCTGTGTATGATATTTAGGAATTTACAGGGTGTGTATTTTGTTTTCTTGGGTTGGTTATAGTTGATGTGGACTAAACAATGAAACTTTGGCACTAAATAGGAGGGTGTAGAGGTAATATTAATATAGTTGCAGTAAGGTAGTAGGTCTGTCAGGGTTGATTGTTTAAAGGACTGGCTGAAGTTAGTCAAGGTCAGATGTTCATATTTAGTTAGGACATAGGTTATAGATAGTAAAGGTAAGATGGCAATTAAGAGGAATAGTAGTGGATATCTGAATCTGGGTGTAGTGGTCATAGTGATCAGTTAGGTAAATAAGTAATTAGGGTAAGGTAACTTTAAGAGGATGAGAGTGGGGAGGTACTCCAAGGTTTTGTAGTAAGTTGGGATATAGAGTTTGTAAATTCATCAAGTACTTCTAGAAGTAATGAGTATCTATAAGTGGTGAGTTTGGGTAGTTAGCATGTAATGAGTAGGAGGATGAGATTGGTTGAATAGGATTGGGGGTGTGGCCACAGGAGGTTTATGGTTAGGACCCCTGGGAATGGGTGGGAATTGGGGGTGGGGTAGGGGAGCAGAGTGAGCCCGCAAGGCAAACGGAGTGGGTTCAGACATGTAAGCTAGTAAATCAGCAAAAACCTATCAGGAAGTAGCTAACTACTGGGTACCTTAGTTGAGAAGGAATAGGTATAGCGGGGTAGGAAACAGTGGTTGTGAAGGTAGGTGGTAGCAGAAAGCAGTGCTAGCAGAAAGTAGCAGGTATAGTGTAGAGATAGGGCAGGAAGTCAGTTCAAAATCCTGAGCCAGAACTTTAAATTCTTTGGAGATCAGGGAAGGATAGATGAATTAGGTGCTATCCTGGTTTAGCGTGCCATCTAGTGGTCATATAGTGTTATTACAACAGAAGCAAGTGAGCAGAGAGAGATGTTACAAGGTTTTCGAAGGCTCCTATAGATAGTTGCAGGAAACAGCACAGGAGTGATAAAACATATAAATATTAAGGGATAGAGAGGGGAGTATGGCTGCTGGGTATCCTGGTTAAGGTAGCGTATAATACATACACCAGATATTAAGCAAGTGTTTAAATATTACCACTCTATTGGATAACACATACTTTATTGCCTCCTAGTGAACAGGGTTCATTAAGCAGGACGGCAAGTCTTTTTGCTATAGAGGAGTTGGATGGATTTGTTTGTAGGGAGTCCTTTCACCAGGTAGGTAGGTTCATAAGGTTTTAGTGAAGGATAGAAGTTTCAAATGTTCTTGCATCCTAGTGAACAGGGTTCATTCATTAAGCAGGACGGCAAGTCTATTTGCTATAGAGGAGTTGGATGGATTTGTTTGCAGGGAGTAGGTAGGTTCATAAGGTTTTAGTGTAGGATAGGAGTTTCAAACAGAATTTAAGACGCTGGGGCCAGGTATGCACAACAGCCAGGAGATCAGTTACTACATTTTTACAACACTAATAACCTGGGTGGGAGTCTGTATGCCAATACAGGTTTTCACAAAAGAATACTGATGTCCTGTTTACAAACGGGACATTGAGGGCCAGGCATTTATAAGGTACCTCCGTCCATATTGGGCATGTGTCAGTGCCTGTGAAAATTTTCATAATTTTCATATTACGTTCTGCTATGTTCTTCATGAGAATATACTGCTTGATAGACACTTGCTTTTCTTTTCTGCAGTGTTTTGCAATTAATCTTGACAGAGCATGGGACACATGGATGTTCTCCTATCAAATAACGATGATGAGCACATGCCAGGCTCTGTCCAGAGTCATCTGATGATGGTGGTGATGATGACAATAATGGCAGCAATAACAAAGCTTGACCCACCCCTGCCTGAGCCATTATGGCTGCAGTTTGCAGGAGATAGTTAAAGGTCCAGAATCCAGATGATTATCGAGTAGAGACCTGGTGGGTTATGACTGATGTGTTCCAAACACAGGTGAGGGACATGATGGGACATTCTTTCAGGATATGCCATGGGATATACACCATTCATTTAGGGAGTTAGCTCTTGAGGTCATTCAGGAGTCTCAGCTCCATCAGCCTGGTCCCTCTGGTCCATAAGTATTAACTATGTGCTCTACTTGTGTTATGCTGCCAATATGCTGATTGCCATAAAATTGATTGGACTGTATATACACTCTTGTGCATGCATAACGTGTAGCTGTCATAGTTGTGTGTTTTTGTTGTGTGACATTTACTTCTGTTTCAATGTGTGCATGACACACATTAACACATTACACTTTCCTCCCACATTCAGCTGTCCACACATTATGGCAGTTAACTTGCAGCTAGTGGTGGAAGACACAGCCTGTAAACATGTGCTTTACTGGGGCAAATGACAGATGTATGTTGCCCATAATCTATTACTACCCTTATGGTATGGCTTAGAAATGTGCATTGCCATATCATGTATGTATAACAGAAAGACATGTCATTCCTCATGTTTTGGGTAACAATTGTCATGATGTCCCACTGGCATGATGTGGTGGTGTGTGCCATGGGGTGGAAATACTGATACCATGTGTGATCATATACAAGTATATTATGTCTATGTACAGTCCTTCTTTTCTGACTGTATCAAACAGCAATGTAAGATTAATTTATACACAGTGTTACAGATAATTTATTATTTAACAGTACATTATGCTATCTTTTCTGTATCTTAAATTTCCACATCCTTTACTTTATTTATTTTTATTTTACATTTGTTTACCGGGTTAGTCTGACTGGATACATATCCCTTTTCAGCAGAGACCCGGGGAGAAAAGCTCCACATTTGAAAAGAACAACAATACATAGACTAACATCAGCAACATTCAAAATACAGAGAGACTCATTACAAATACATTCTATTAAATTCCACAATTATAATGATGAGTAAATCCCCAGATATTGAGATAGGTTAAGAAGTAAAGAGGTTTGCGCTTTTAATCACAAGGGAGAAGGCTATATCTTCATTCACAAGTCGAATCTATGGTTATACGGAGGGGGCAGTCTAAGAGAAGCTAACGTGTATAGAGAATAGGTTTAAAAGGATCTAGAGATGTTTTAGGTGAGGAAGTCCTATAGATACTTATGAGTGGGTGGTAAGGAGCCATAGGGTTAGTCAGGATTGTCACAAGGGCATAGCCAGTGTGCCTTAAGAAATTACTTGAGACTAGTTTTAAAATGGCTGAGTGAAGTTGTTAGTCTTAGGTTATTGGGAAGGGAATTCCATAGCCTTCCAATAGAATTGGCATAGAGAGCATCACCAACTGAGTTATTTGATTTCATGGTTTGTACAAGGACACTATTAGAAGATTGGAGGCAGTTAAGGTTGGAGTAAGGGGTCAGGAGTTTGTTCAGAGAGGGTTTTTTTTCTGGTTCCTTAATTATTTTAAATGCTTCCGTAAGTTGGTTGAATTTAAAAAGATTAGGTAATTCTAACCATTCAAGTTTCTTTAGGTTGAGGCAGTGATGAGTACGGTAAGGTGACCCAGTCACAAATTTAGCGATGTGGTTATAAGCAACTGAGAGTTTGTTGAGCTAATTTTTATTGAGGAAGGATAGGATCGGGGGAGGCATACAGTAGAGTGGAGAGAAGGTGTGTTTGCGCTATAGTTAGTTTGGTATAAGGAGTTAGAAAGTTCCTAATTCTGTACATGGAACCTAGTTTCTTGTTAACTGTCTTAATAGTTTGACTAATGTGAACATCAAATTTGAGCTTGTGATCAATAGTAACACCTAGTAGTTTGGTGTTGGTGACAGGCTCAATGATGGTGCCGTTGATGGATTGAACGTGAAAGATCGTATTATTAGAATGTGGCGGATATTGGCCTGAGGGGATTCCAGAGGTGGGGAAGATTAGAAGTAGCTTAGTTTTTATGGGATTTAGAATGAGTTTCCATTCAGAAAACCATTTTTCAACTGCCGCGAAACAGTGTTGGGTGACTACTTGGAGATTATGGAGAGAGACATCAGAACAAATCAGGGTGGAGTCATCTGCATATTGAATGCAGGTGGCTTTGGGGATGACTGAGTGGAGGTCGTTTATGAATACAGAGAAGAGAAGGGGACCAAGTATAGAGCCTTGGGGAACTCCTATGGTATTTGGTAGCAAGTGAGATAGTTTGCTTTGCCACTGGACTGCTTGTTGTCTACCAGAAAGGTAAGCATTAAACCAACGTAGGGCTAGGTTATCGAGGTGAAGGGATTTAAGGGTGTGGAGCAATAGTTGGTGATTGACCATGTCAAAGGCTTTTGACAAGTCAAGAAAGAGAGCAGAAGTTATTAATTTGTTGTTCCGATTGTTATTTACTGAATCCACAAAGGAAAGGAGGGCAGTGGTAGTGCTATGATGGGGGCGAAACCCATGTTGAGTTTTAGACAGAAGATTGTTTAGGGTGAGGTGGTGTAGGAATTGCTTGTGAGCTCACCTTTCCATAATTTTTGCTATAGGCGACAATATTGCCATAGGTCTATAGTTCGATGTTTCCGTAGAGGAGCCTCCTTTGTGAAGTGGGATGACATATGATATTTTCCAGATTGAGGGGATGGTGGCCTCTGTAATGGTTCTATTAATCAGGATTGAGATGGGATAGGCTATAACATCAGCTGCTAATTGTAGGTATTCGGCTGGGAGACGATCAGCCGATAGGGTGGATGGTTTGAGTTTCTTTAATAGAGTTCTAATATTGGAGGTGGATATTGGTTGAAGACTAAAGGCAGGTAGATTTTTGCCAGTGGGACTGGTTAAGGAGGTGGAAGAAGTAGGTAACTGACTGGCTAGTGCCTGAACGGTCTCAGTGAAGAAAGAGTTAAATGAGTTAGTTATTACTTCAGGATCTTTACCTATAAGTTTTTCAGGGGTAGGGGTAGTTGATTTCCCAGAATAAAGAAGGTTATTAAAACCTGCCCAAAACTTCTTTGGGTTATTTTGGTGTTTGTCCTGGAGATGACAAAAGTAATTCTTTTTATCCCGGGTAGTATCTGTTTTTGTAGAGTTTCTGAGCTGCTGAAATTTGATGCGATCTAGGGGTTCTTTGGTGGTACGCCATTTTACCCAGGCCTGGTCTCTGAGCTTAATTTTAGATTTGGTGTCTTTGGTTAGCCAAGGTGCAGTCCGGACTTTGGCTCTGATGGATCGGTTGGGTGCATGAGAGTCCAGTATATTTAGGAATGTGCCATTAAAGTATGTAACACTCTCGTCTATGGGGAGTGTTTTTAGCATGGACCAGTTACAGGATTTAAGTTCTGCTAGGAATTGTTCAAGAACAAATTTCTTCTTGTTTCTAACTAGTTTATATATGGGAAGGTTTGTACACGTCAATTTATGTTTTATGATGAAGGTGGTAAGGTGGTCACTAAGATCGTTGGGGAGGGACCCCGTGGTATAATTAGGTGTGTCTTTATTGGTAAGAATCCAGTCGATAATGCTTTCTTTTTGTTGAGAATTACCTATTCTTGTGGGAGATTTTATATTTTGGGAGAAGCCATATAGGTTAATGGGCAGGGGATTCATCTGGTCAGAGTATTGGGACCAGTCAAGGTTAAAGTCTCCTAGTGCAATTGTTTCTTGGGGGTAGTTTGAGGTAAGCCAGCTTAGGGTTAGCTCCATGGTTTCTAAGTTTTTCCCTGGTGGGATGTAGACTACAATTAGGTTGGTACTCTTTTGGTTGTTTAGGCATATTTTTAGGGCAATTAGTTCCATATTAGAGACCTTGGGGGTTGTGTTGGATTCATAATGATATTCAGTGTATTTCTAAACATTATAGCTATTCCACCACCTTTTTTTTTTCCGATCAACCCTAAGTATATTGTAACCAGGTGGAAGAATTTCTTCATCCTTAGTGGATGGTTTGAGCCATGTTTCAGATAGACACATGATGTCTGGGAGATGTGTGGCTATCATAGCATGTAGATTATGTATCTTGTTATTTATACTTCTTAGGTTAAGATGGAAGATGAGGAGGGAGCTAGAGGATCTTTGAGTTAACATAGGTGTGACAGAGTCTAAGTCTATGGATGGGCCTGGGTTGGGGTGAATATCACCATCTTTAGCAATACTTGCTTTCAGGTGGTCTAAGAGACGTAGTAGTTTACTAAGTATCTTCAGACTAGATTTTGTAGTGGTTACTTTAGGATAGTGTTGGGTGAGATACATACTTTTGGGGCATGATGTTGTCGTGGGGCAGTTAGAAGGAGAGATCAGATTCAAGGGAGGAGTTAGATGATTACAGGTGTGACCATTTGGGAAGTGAATACCCAATAGAGTTTGGTTTTCATACCATGATAAGAGATAAGGAATCAGTAGGAGAAGAACTAGAGGTGGGATGATAGAGTTCATTATTTTGCTCATTTAGTAGCGAAGGATGGCTAATTTTATGTGTGGGGTTAGGAGGGCCAGCTAGTTAATTGGCAATTAGCTAGAATTATGGGAGGAGATAAACTAACTGCAGGGGGGCTGTGATTGGTTCAGGGATTGAGTGGGATGGGATTGTGACCTAATAAATGTGGATATAGCGGGGGCGGGTGGGATATGGGGGCAGGGTAGGGAGCGGAGCGAGCCCGAGCGTAGCAAGGGCGATGCGGAGCGGGGATACACCAGTCAGGGGTTGTGAACCCCTATTGTGGAACTGTTAATCCTTTATACTTAGTACCTAATTTTGTATACTATTAGTACAAATAGGTTAGGTTTGTGTCCAACTTCTTGGCTTAACAATACCTAAATTTTAGAATAAAAGTAGTGGGTTTTAAGTAAAATGTTAGTTGTAAGTTGTTTGGACAGGGGCTACCAGATTAGGTGAGAGGTACTGTCCACCATCATGGCTGGTATGCATCCCCACCTTATTTGACAATTTTCCACTGCCTGGGTTGTATAGTGTGCTATCTGTGTAACTTATCAGTCCTTACTGTTTTTTCCAGCCTTTGTCTTGTGTTGTGATATATATTCTGTGGGCATACTTGTGCTGTCATGTCGTTCTCCTCCTTTATCTCTATGCTTACCTTTCTTTCTATTCTAAAAAATGGGGCCTATTCCCCCTCACCCCAGAAAAATGCCCATGCCCCTCTGACTTTCCCTCAGATATTCATATTCCCTTTGTATATCCCTTTTCTTCACCCATACTCCACATCTTCTTTTCTATCTCACACTATCCTTGTATGCGTGTGTGTGTGTTTGTGTGTGAGTGTGTGTGTGTGTGTGTGTGTGTGTGTGTGTGTGTGTGTGTGTGTGTGTGTGTGTGTTTATGTGTGTGTGTTTGTTACCTGTGTTCCTCACAAAGATACTGAACTCAATGACCTAAGTGCAATAACTATAAAGCTAATAGTTTCGATACAGTAGTAGCAGAGCAATCAGCACAAGTGGTAAAGATATATCATGCAGTATGAGCCGATAGTCTCCAGTACAGTACTGTAGAGAAGTAGCTTTAAATGGGTAACAGTACAATAATCATTTAACAAGTAGCTATGCAACAACACCAGTGATCAAAAAGAACGACCAATAATAGAAATAATAATGAATTCATTTTATTTCTATCAAACTGTTATCAGTAATCACCAGCAGTGCAAATCTACATGAAACAGAATCAGTAGCAGCACAATATAACCTTAGTTAGACATTTATAGTAATGAAAGAAAGTGCTAATTTCAGAGATGGCACTAGATGAAGTGCATGCAGTCAGTAAGCTAATAAGCAAACAGCAATTTCATGTATAACAAGGTAAAAGTAATATATTTTAAGGAGCTAACATTTAGGTGCAAACAACCAGAGGAATACTAAACAGAAAGCAATTTCTACTCTACATAATAAGCAGCAGTACAAAATATATGGTAATACCTGAAGTGCAACCAAGGAAATGAATGTTATGGCAATAATTTGCACTGTCTGTGATGCAAGCTTATGCAATTGCATTCAGTCAGATAATCACAGACAATGAGTTTCACCAGACTATGATACTGCAACAAACACAAATTTGTTAAATAAGCACAGTACTGAAACTGTATTTGTTTAGTAGAGAAATCAACAATAAGGCCATAAATGTGGTTTGATTGATAAGGGTAATTATTAAGTATCATCACTCTAATGAATAAAGCATTGCACTCTATAACTTTCAAATTAGCTACCTGTAGCAACTTTCAAAGGTACAGAAATTCCTTAGTTGAAACATCTGAAGTGCTCATACAGGTTTCAGGAATTCTTATGTTTCTTCTAGGTTACTTAGAGGTAACCTATGTCTTGTATTGTCTGCACTGAAAAACCTCATACGATTCAACTTGAAACTCTTTGAGTGAATTTCACTACATGCAATGGAGAGAACTCAGCAAAATGGGAGATCTAATATTAAAAAATATATATATTTTTTATTTTTCTGGTTAATTGACCAGGTAAGTCCAATGAACACATTGACCTTTTTCAGGAACAAGCCAGAAGTGCTGTCTCATTAAATGACTTTCCTAGAGCCTCACAATAGACAACAAAAAGGTGAAAGGAATCAAATCTTGTACCGTGAACACAGTAAGTAGCGCATAATTAGCTCAGAGCTTTAGTTCTGTGTGCTGACAGAAAATTAAATATTAGTAATAGTAGAAATATATGATTGATAAATTACATGATTGAAACATTATGGAATGATCTTTCCTTTACAATCAGAGCAGGTTTAACTTCCTTAAAAATCATGTTGACGTATGAAAATTTGAAATTAAATACCAACTTGGGTTTACAGTAAACAAACCTGTGGCACTTCATTAGGTCATAAGCTTAACTAATGCATGTATGAACCCTTCGACTGAGCCTTATCTCTTCAGCCTTCTTCTCTGAAGGTCATGGTCTGTATCATACCTCTTAACTGTACCTCATTCTGAATCTTACAAATTCTGTCATTCATGCTATTTCACATTGAAAGGGTTTAGAACACCTTCATCATTAAGACGTTTTTTTAACAAATATCCATGGTAAATAACTAATAGTATTGAATCATATTAGTTTATCAAAATAATTATTCTTAACCATGAAGAAACCGCTACTAAAAATGCTGTGAGCTTTCTGCTTGAAGTCATTAGTAAATATCGGTTGCACATTTTGCCCATTTGTTCCACAATGTCAGAGGTACAGTTCCACATTTTGGAGAAGGAAGACTGAGAAGCACATTCCATATAGCCAGTCAGAGACTCCAGTATGTTGCTCATAACTCTTATCTCAAACATCTCAGAATGTCATTTCTTCCTGACCTCTTTATTATTGTCTTCCATAATGCATTCTGTTTCATCCTACGTATACCTTCTGAAGTACTCTCCTGCTTTGCTCCATTTGTGATTTGATATATTATCCCTCATACTCAACATTCTACATAGCCACTTAATTTCCTTTTCAGGAAAGCTCAGCTTCGTGCATCCTACATATCTAGCTATTTTTATGATTCTCTGAACCTTTCTACAAGTTCACACCCTCAAAACATCACCTACCTCTCTTCTTTCCCTTGTTTTGACCTCTACATTCGTACATGCGGCTTCCTACTGATGTAATACTTTTCCCATCATGTTCACATTCAAATTCACATTTATTATAGTGCTTATGCCTAAGTTTTCACTCAGTGGAAATCGATGAATTAGAATAAATCAAAACTGTAAAATGTGCAGTAATTTTCACAGGACTATAGGATGATAGGAAGTTACTAGGATATTGGCCCTGAGGCTCTGACAAGCCTAGCCAAGAATTTAGTCCATGTTCCAACAAGTCAGCACCCTATGCCACTGTCAAGCAGGGACACAGGTGGAATCCCAGGGGTGTATTTTCTTTTCCTCATCCAGTCATTCAGGTTGCGCTTAAAAAAGTTTAATGAGGTACTCTGCTTTACGTGGAGAGGGAGTCTATTCCACAAAAGGATTAGTTTTTGGGACACAAATCTGTCCCACCAACAAGTCCTATTGATGTCACAGATCAGTTTGAGGTCAAGCGTGCAGGTTACTCGGGTGGATCTTGACTTGCAGATATGCAGCAGTCCCATCAGGCTGGGTCTGAGATTGCTTTGTATGTCAGACAGAGGCCACCTCTGAGGAGTCTGTAGAAGACTGAGTAGATGAACAGGGCTTTTAACCTATTTGTGTAGGGTAGATGTTTGAGGCCCTGGATTCTCTGGGTGAGGAACTTCTGTGGTCTCTCCAGCTGCTGCATGTGCTTTGTGAGGTATATGCCGAAAGGGGCATTGTACTCAATAATGGGTCTTATAAGGGAAGAATACAGGGATGTTATAACCACCTGGTCACTGGATGAGATACCCTTACTAATGGGGTGGGCAATGTAGAAAGCTTTCTGTACAACGGAGGCAATATGGTGGTCAAAAGTCAGTTTGCTATCAACATAGGTGCTCAAGTCCCTCACAACTGATTGTGTGCTTAGTGCCTTATTATAAATGTGATAATTTGTGGGGACATCATTCTCCCCAGAAGGGATGATGATGCATTTTTTGTCATTCAGACTGAGGCCATGTTTCTGGCACCAGTCATTTGTTTGGGTGAGACCCTCTTGGAGGATGTCTACATCACTAGTGAATTGATGACAGCACCCAGCTTGCAGTCATCTGGAAACTTGGTCAGCCATAGCCCACTAGATTTGGCCTGCACCTCTGTGAAGTTTATCCCAAACAGCAGAGGCCCCAAGACCAATCCCTTGGGTACACCATTTGTTACGGGTCTACTACTTGAAGTGGCTTCCCCTATTTTTACTTCTTTGGGTTCTATCAATAAGCTAGTTTGCTACCCATCTGGTAACATATGGATTGATGCCTAGTTAAGAGAGTTTATCTATCATACCTGAGTGGGGAAAAGTATCAAAGGCCTTGGCCAGGTTAAGGTAGAGGTGTGCACCATCTTCCCCTCATCTATGGCCTTGGTGACTGTCTTAAAGAAGTCAACCAAATTTAACAGGCATGACTTCCCCTTGACAAAACCAAACTGTGTGGGATCAAGTGTCTGGAGTTTGCCAATGTCCTTGTTAATGAGGTCCATGATAACCTGCTCTATGGCCTTGCAGATCAGGCTAGTTAGGCTGATGGGTCTATAATTTCTTGGATCAGTGGATGCTCCACCTTTGTGCAAAGGTATTATAGTAGCTGTCCTTCACTTTGCTGGGAGAAGCTGGTACTCAGGCTTTATTTGAATATGGTGCCTAATGGTGCTGCAAATTCCTGCCTGAGTTAATGTAGGATGCAGCCTGGGGTGTTATTGGGTCCCATGGAAGGTGTATTTTTGGCCTTTGAGAAGACAGTAATGATTTGCTCCCTAGAGATAAGGGGAGGAGGGCATGTACTGGTGATGTCCTGTTTTACTGATGGGGGGACAGAGGAGTGAAGTTTTCACTGAACCTGTCAGCCATCAGGCTGGCTATATCCACAGGGTTTGTGTATGTGGTATCTTTGACCACCAGTTCTGAGCAGATCTGGGTGCTTCTCTTGAGATTGCAGACATATGTGAAGAAAGCATTATGATTGTCTTTAGTTGATGTTGCCAGTTTGGACTCGAAGTTTGTTTTGGAGGATTTCACTACTGCTCTTACTTGCTTGTTCAGGCTGATGACAGATTACTTCCAATTAGACACCTGCTCTTTCTTGGTCCTGGACAGCAATTTTTTACTTTTATTATAGAATTTATTTATTATAGATGTCCTGTAGACAGGTTTATTCTTTCTTGAGGAAGATGATTTCATCCTGTCTGGTATTCCTGATTCCATGCAGCTATATAAATGTTCATATAGTACTTTGGTGTTGGTTTGGACATATGTGCCAGTTCCTGTGGAGGGGGAGGGGGCTGTAAAGTTGTTTATAACTTCCCTCAGGAGGTTGTAATTGGCTTTGTAGAAGTTTTTTTGTTTGACCCTAGCTGGGGGGGGGGGGGGTCAAGGGAGATGGTGACTTCAAAAGTGACTGCTTTGTGGTCAGATTGTACCAGGGATGATGACACTGCAGGGATTCTGCTGTGGTTACTCATGTTGGTTAATACCAAGTCCAAGATATTTTCACCTCTTGTGGGGGTGTCAACCAACTGGCCCAATGCATTTGCATTGACGAAATCAAGGAATCTCTCTCTCTCAAAATGGAAACTCCTGATAACTAATCATGTCAACAATACAAAGCTGTAAACAAGAAAGAAACATTGTTACAAAAATGATAATGCAACATAATTGTTACTACATTAGGCTAATGACTGCCAATAAAATTAAAGTCCAAAAGCAGCAAGCAGTGAGAACAGTATCCAAGCAGTATCCGATGTTTCAAAATAAATCTTAAAATGTTCTCAGTAAAAATAAATTTAGCAGGCAAGCAAATAAAGCAATATAACATAGCTCAACAAGTTTTAGTCTTACAGTTCAGATTCTCATAAGATCAGATCAAAAAACGGACTTCCCAATCATTCTGCCTTTAGTCTTCTTCGCCTTCAGTCTCATCCACAACCACTTCATCTACCACTACTGTGACTATGACCAAAACACAAACATTCAAATCTGTCAATAAGGTTCTTACCTTCATCTTTCCTTTCATAACATCCAAACAACAATACACTGTTGAAACAAAGAGGCCGCAAAAATGCAGTTTTTATTTATTTATGCATTGATTGCTTTTATTTGCTAGGTTACTCTGACTGTGCTGTGGTGACCCTTTGTCAGTGGTGGTCAGGGAGAAAAGCGCAGATAGAAAACAGGTAGTTTTAAAAAACAGAGAAAAATGTTAAGCTGAAAGGTACGATATAGTCATGCAAAAACTGAAAGGCAGCTATACTAGAGAAAATCTACAATCAATAAAATACAGAGCCATTGCATATCAACACAAGACAAACTGACATATACACTGAGGTTTAAAATGTTAGTTTATAAGTTTACTTTTATGGGTAGGAGAAATATGAGAGAAATATGAAAGAGGTATAAGACATGAAAAAATCAAAGGGGAGACTAGGAATGTGTGAGCGGGATGTATATTTGTTAGATGATGCAGAGATAAATAAAGCTGAAGTGAAGTTGCAGTAGCTGTAGAAGGTAGAGAATGTGAACTGGAATTTTGCTGGGAAAAAATTACGGGGGTTGAGTAGAGACAACAGAAGTGGCAGTAAGGGCAAAGCAGTAGAAGACAATAAGAGATGTACACTGATAATTTGCTTTGTTGAGGTATATAAAAGAAATGTAGGTGCATAATGGCCAAGCAGTGTAGTCTGGGGAGGAGGAACAGCAGAGTGAAGTTTTTTTAAGGTGTTGTTTAAGCCAGTTTTTAAATCAGGATAGGTTGGTTTATTATCTGATGTTGGTAGGGACAGAATTCCAGATTTTGAAGACATAATTTGAATACACGGACAGATCAGCAGAGTTGTGGGTTTTAGTTATGATTAACAATGACTTGTCTATGAATCATAGTGATCATGCAGGGGGTGCAAGGTTCCTCCAAGGTTTGCACTGCAGAACACTTTTATGACTTGTAGGTTATATTATGAACAGCTGCTTCTAGTCAGCTAGTTAGAGCTTAATATAAAACATAAAATCCAAATAAAACAGGTGAACTGAATACAAATCTCAAATACTAATCAGGCCATAACGTGTGGTAGGCTCTATAGTCAGCCATCCACTGCCATTTCTAAGAGCCTAGTCAGAACACAATAATCTCTTACTTGTGTAGGTGAGTTGGAGGTCATGAACATCTTCCACAGATCTGCCCCTTTAAGGTTCCTCATTATTTATTGTTATAGTTTTCATCTAAATAGTAAACTAGGATGTTGTGTGTCTTAGCTTTAAGTAGCATCTGAAGTATTGTGCAGTCAGATCAAAACATATAAGACAAAGGAAAATATATTCTTGAAGTGTCTGGGTGAGGTTCAAAGAGCAACATATTCTTTATTTAGCTACTGCTTAGTGTACAAGATTACTGCTGCATGCTGACTTTACATCCTGAAGTCTCAGAAAAGCAAGAAAGACATCACAGTATCTTTGTATCCTACCAAATCAGCAAAACTTACAAAAGGCACTTTGCTAAGCAGTCTAAAGTTAATTGCACATTTTAGACAAAGTAAAGGGGAAATGTCAGCTTAGCTTTCTGCGCAGAAGTTCTTGTCTTACACAGGGATGTAGGCCATAATAGACTGTATGCAATAACTCAAGGTTATGGCAGAATAACATTATTCTGGTTCCAAGGAAAACCTTTTTAAGCATGCATCATAGCAAATGTAACATTTAAGACAATGTACTAATATACAAGGCACTATGAACTTGTATTGCAACATTTAAAAAAAATACAAGAATAATTTGCATTGAATATCAAAACATATAATGCTCACATGAAAAGGTTCGATCTGTAAAAGACTAGTGGATGACCAGCTGTGAAGTTCATCACACATTCACTTGTTCATTCATTCAGTCTTTGATTACCCACTTTATCAAAGTTATTTATAAATAATAATAGCTGCTTATTTATTTATTTTCTTTTGCCGAACAGAATAAAAATTGTAAAGTATCACATATCACATTCTTAGTATTACTACTAACCACTAAAGTTCGCCAATTTTCATGCATGATTTCTTGTGTTGTCCTGCTGTGAACAGAATAAATACAATATTAGTATTTGCAGTTCCCTCAATAGGATTAACATAATTTTCTTCCTCAGCAAAAAGTATAGCTGTCATTTGCAATGTTCGTTTTGATTCATCATTGGCAGAAAAAAAAAGTTTTGTCAAGGCCAGTATTTTCTTGAACATTTCTTTCAAAAAGGTCAAAAGGGATATGCAAGTTTCATCAGAATAAAACAAATGGTGTTCCAGTAAGTGTTGAAATACCTCTGGGCTGATCAAATGCTATTCTGCTTTTGTCCAAGCACTGAGAGAAGTACTACACCACATACGCAATTGCAACCAGTTTACTGACAAAAGCACATGTGAATATTACAGCACAAATAATTGAATTTCTGTTACATTTCCTAAACACAGTACATATTGAACACTTGCTTACATTTGTTAAAACACCTGTAGAACATTGCAACATTACTGGCAGCATTGACTGCTCACTCTTAAAGGAAACAAGTAGTGTTACGCCCTCCACTCACTCAATCTCAAAATTACAAGACAGCGTACCTCGACTCACCTCACAAGCTAAGAAGGAAAGGGGGTTCAGGAAAGAGGTTCACACAAAACCCCTCTTCTCTGCCCAACAACATTGCTAAAATCTTCAATAGAGTGGGCTAGGAGGATGGGAATAACTAAACTCTCACACCAAAAGATGGAGCTAATCCTATACATCAGCTATTTGCCTACTCATCCCCCCTCCTAATGATCTCACTTCAAGCCAGTTCCTTAAAGTGTAACCCTTCCTTCCTTCTTCAATGTATACTAACTCCTTTCTTCTAACAAATTCCTACCTAGCCCACTTCTTGTCCCCCGAACCTGCCTCAATTTGTTAGAAAACCACATCACCACAAAGTGCCCTTAGACAAATCTGTCTGTGGCCAAACTTCATTTGTCCAAGTACTTTGAGACAAGACCTACACCACATATGCCATTGCAACCAGTTTATTGACAAAACTACATGTGAATTTTACAGCACAAATAATTGAATTTCTGTTACGTTTTCTAAACACAGTAAATATTGAACATATGCTTACATTTCCTAAAACACCTATAGAATATTGCAGCATTACTTGCAGCATTGACTGCTCAGCATGAAAGGAAACGAGCAGGCTTACACACTCCACTCACTCAGTCCCAAAATTACAAGACAGCATACCTCAGCTCACCTCACAACCTAAAAAGGAAAGGGGGAACAGAAGAGAGGTTCACTTAGAACCCCTCTTCTCTGCTTGCCAGCCTGTTCACAAGCTTTTCCCCTTCTTCTTTCATAACTGTCTGACAATGGGTCTATATTATAACATCGAATTTTATAAACATTGAATGTTATAATATCGAACTGTAATGTCAAATGCTGAAAACAGCGAAGGTGCAGGACACCAAATTCTTTCCCAGGGAAAGAATTCGTTGGGCTGTTGCTGTGGCTTTGCTGTTTTCAGCATTCGATATGTTGGAACATTACGGGTCGGGTTCAGGTAAGTGTGCAATTGTGTGTAGGTTAGGGTTAGGGGGCGGGTTAGGTGAGTTAGGGTTAGGGAGCAGGTCATGTAAGTGTGCGGTTGTGTGGACATTAGGGTTAGGGCGCGGGTCAGGTAAGTGTGTGATTGTGTGTAGGTTAGGGGGCGGGTTAGGTGAGTTAGGGTTAGGGCGTGGGTCAGGTAAGTGTGCGGTTGTGTGTAGGTTAGGGTTAGGGGGCGGGTTACATGAGTTAGGGTTAGAGCGCTGGTGAGGTGAGTGTGTGATAGTGACAGACCTTAGGGTTAGGGTTGGGTTAAGGTAAGTGGATAGCTAATAGTGTATGTAAAGTTTAGTTTAGGTTTAGGTGTAGGATTTTAAGTGTATGTGTGTGGATTGCTGTTTTTTGTGTGTGTTTGTGTTGTGTGTATGTTTCTCGGAATAGTGATTTTTTTCCCCTGGGAAACAATTCGCTATTCTGACTGTTCGATGTTTTCAGATTTCGGTGTTTAGGGTTCGATATTATAACATTCGATGTTAAAGAACTTCGATGCTATAATATAGACCCCTGACAACATCCTGTAAATTCAACTCCATATGTACATTAAAGAAATTCAAACTTATCTCATTTAGATGCATTCCATCATTTGTATACCAAAATAAATCCCCATCACCAAAATCTTGATAGTTAATCACCAACGCACCTAACTCACCTAATGCTCTGGACACTCCATGATTACTGAAATGCCTAGGCCTCTCTAATGCTACAAAACTAACAGCCTGCTTACACACTAGTCTAGATATCTTGGACACACTGTCAGAATTTGTAGATGCTGTTACCGTAAGTTAACTAAATCATCACCAATCAATGCCAGCAATTGCCTTGTTAACTAAATCACCAACAATCAATGCCAACAATTACATTTTATGTACTTACCCTAAATTGCTACCCCCTAAATGAATGATCAAAATTTTTGGAACCCCCAACACTACTTTTATTTCAAACTTAAACAACTGACACCAAAGTAAGCCTCTAAATCCATGCAATGCAAGCTTTCATCTTACTTTTCAGAGCTCCAACATACTTCCTACAGGCCTCATAACCAATCTCTTCTCCAATCAGAATAAAAATGAGTGCCCTAGAATAACTACTGTAGCATCTGAAAAACAAATAAATTGATGCATCAACAATTCTTCTTCTTAGATATTCTAAATAAACTCTAGAGGCTCAATCTCCCTATGCTGGGCCAGTAATCAAGGAGCCTGAATCCACACCACTGACACTTGAGATGGATGTTCACTTGGAATACAAATGGATACAGTCAGTATCTCGAAATACAGACCTCTCTGCATCAAGCACAATTTCCCTTAAGAACACACACAGCACACACTCAACCCGCGGCCTGGGTGTTCCTATCTGTCTCCCTCCAGGTCCCTAATAATGCTCTCCACTTGGACTATGAAACCAGTACTTCATGTCCCTGCCCCAAGTAGCTGACACACACAGTGTTTGAGATTTAATTTGCACACACACACACACACACACACACACACACACACACACACACACACACACACACACACACACATACACACACACATAATTGGGAAAGTCTGACACAGATTACCCGCACTACCAAGTTTGACCAGATTATAAGGTAGATTCATTCCCACCAGTCAGTTACTATAAGCTCTTAAAAGGGTATCCAATTATACTCAGTGAATATTAATACAAATGGTAATGTTGAGCAAACAACCAGGCTTTCAGGAGTTGCCAGAGTTATCACCAAATAAATATGTGCAAATACTCTCAAAGCTTAAATATCTTCTAAAAGGACCAGCCACAATGAGAAGTTTAAAAGTATTTAATAATAAATAAGAAAAGAACAAGAAACATACTAAATATCTATTTACAGTAAAAGCCAGAGTTTCAGTCCCAGGATATATGAAAAATAACAATGATGGAAAGTTTCACACAGTTATAGAAAAACAGTATTTTTCAACTCACTTTATTTTCCTAACTAAACTAAAAGAATTACTGTTTCCTAGTTAAGTTACTCACTACTGCAAAGCAAGATACTGTAAGTGAGGGCCTGTCTAGTCAGGTTTCCAAGAACAGACTGCAGAATGCTGAGAGCAAACTCCTACTAATATCTAAATATTATTTTTGGCTTACAGAATGATATCACACACATCTGGTCATCTGGCTCTGTTTCCCACAATATCACCAACACTAGATGCTGACAGGATTTTAGCATGTATGTGTTGCCATACACACAGACAGAGCTTTGTTCAGATCTCTTGGAAGTCATAATACCATTTTAGCATTTCTTCTCTTCCTACAGAGCTACTAGGTGAAGCTTCATGCAGACATTGCATCTCTGACTTCATTCCAAACCATGGGATAACATCTTTATGGCTTAACCCATAAAGTAATTTAATACCAATAATATTTTGCAAAGTCAAGCGGATTAAGATTAACCTCTTCATTTCCACTATATGTTGTTACAATGTATACATTTAAAACTGCTACGATAATACATGTACATTTCTTTTCCTTCCAGCAGGGCACACTGTTGATATGTTTTAATATAAGCAAATCTCACAAATACATTTTCAGCACAAACACCTGTACAAAACAGTTTCATATACAAATGGCATATAATTATTTAAAAAATTCCAGCTAGCTGTGCTGGCATATGTTACAAATTCACTGCCCCATTTGTCCTGGTATAGCTGGCAGTACCGCCTATTGTCACAGTCCTTCTCTCATAATGATTTCTATTGACTTCTCTTCCTCTGCCAAGTCAGATGCTCTCCCAGTCCAAAAAAAATGCACAGAAAACCTGTTTCCACACACACCTTGGGAATTTAATGCTTGGAACACCATGCTAATTAATTATGGTGCTGACAAAAATCTATCCTTGATCATGCAAAAAACCCAAAACCTCATCCTGTTGCTCAAAAATTTTCCTTAACTGTTTTATCCAATGTCTCAGGCATAACAACCTTTCATCTTCTTCAGTCAACACCACTGGCCTACTTTGCCCTGTCTGATCAGTCTTCAATCTCCTGAGTCGAATTAATACCGCAGAGTACAATACATATATATCCTTCCACCACAATGCACCTAGTACTTCCCACACTCTAAACACTGCCATATACATAGTCACAACCAGAAATGCGTAAGTAGTGTATTACAACAAGTTACTCAATAATCACCAGAATCCCTTCAACAAAACCCTAAACACATGTCTGGTTTCCAGAAAATGACCACCTTCATTATTGTCTCTCAGCCTTTCCCATCATTTCGACATTCTCACTACCAAACACTCTTTTGTTACAACATCCAAACCAACAAACTTTATTGCCATACTAAGAGCTGGCAAATGAACTTTGATTGTCTGGCTGCGTTTCCTAGTGGCCATCTGTACACTATATAATACATGACTAACTCCAGTGACCATCTTCTATGCTGAGCTAGCAGTGAACTAACAATTCTTGAAAAGGCAACTAAAGCAGAGTTATATGCCTTCAAAGTAGACTTGGCACAAGATTGTTGTATTAACCATTCAATTATGAATTTCCGAAGCTCCATGCTTCATCCAGAATGCTTACTGGTCTCTCTCTTGCAGTCAGCACCAATACCCAAAACCTAGAAAACTGAAACTGAGAGAGGCTACCCATTATCTGGTTAACCCTGCTTGGTACACGCATCGCTGAGAAAGTAAAATTAATTAATAAGCTCTGTAACACAAATGTCTGTAAATCCAACAATACTAATGGAGAGTTAGTGGTTTTCATAGCCAAAACCAGCACTACAGCCTTATTGTCTGAAGAAAACATCACCCTTTGGTTTACCAACTTTCTCTTCCACACAGTTGTTGCTGCCCAGACTGGCATAATCTCCAAAAATACTACTTCCTTCCTCCATTCTTCTGCTCATCCTTTGGGCCAACAAGCCACAAACATTTCTCTTTAGTGAATAAGCTTAAATCCTCTTGAGAAACCCACTCTTTCTGCTAGAAAATGACATCCCATTAAAACAGTCCAAAAAAGATGCCCACAATCTCAAGTCTTCTTTTTTTTCATAAATACCTTTATTGAATTTTCTGTATTAACAATTTAAAACTGATAAACGCTATCCTTCAAATATATTACTATATATAATATAACCTAAGCAACATTACAGAAATTATTAAATTCCCGCCCCTTTTTTAAACAAGAAACATCTTTATTAAACCATCACTTATAACATAAGCAAACATGCATTTATATAAATGAAAACAAACCTCACCAACACAATCCTAGTTGAAAGCATTTTCCATCACAGACCATAATGACACACACTCCCAGTTGCAAACATTATACATCACTTATAATCTACTCAGTCATTTTCAGTCAAACATTACATAGCTCATTTAAGTCCTGCCTTCTTTTAAATTTCATTCCTCCCCTGTATGTATTGTTCTTACAATTCCCATTTTTTCTTTGTAGTTTGCTTCTAACCTTAACCAACTTTGTAACACTCACCCAGTGATGCTTGCTCTTACTGCCCCTTAATAAATAGGCAATCAAGCTACAAAATGTTCTGTCTGCACTGATGGCTTTGAAAGTTTTAATTAACCTAACCATCACATCCTTAATCATGACTTTATTTCTCACTTGTATCCAAGCAATCTTCACCTGCAACTTCAGCAACTTGTCTTGTGTCAAGCAAAATATACAATGTTCTGCATGTAACATCAAATAGGGCCCTCTTGCTTCTCAGGCACTAAAGGATCCCCTAATTTGTCACATAGTAGTAAATGCAACCAACACTCCACAGGCCCATTCCTTAACTTCCACAAGTTGCAGAAAATCATGAAAAATAAAGAACTGCCTTCTGATTCCCTACTGACTACTGCCATATCCTTTTTAACATCATCATCATCTTCTTTTGGCTGTTCCCATTAGGGGTTGCCAGAGCGGATCACCTGTTTCCATTTCTTCCTGTCCTCTGCATCTTGCTCTGTCACACCAACCACCTGCATGTCCTCTCTCACCACATCCTTAAACCTTATCTTAGGCCTTCCTCTTTTCCTATTACCTGGTAGCTTCATCCTTTGCATCTTTTTCCCAATATACTCAGCATCCCTTCTCAGCACATGTCCAAACCAATGTAATCTTGCCTCTCTGACTTTGTCTCCAAACCTTCCAACCTGGGCTGACCCTCTAATATACTTATTCCTAATCCTGTCCACCCTCGTCACACCCAGTGCAAATCTTAACATCTTTAACTCTGCCACATCCAGCTCAAACTCCTGCCTTTTTGTCAATGCCACTATCTCCAACTCATATAACATAGCTGGTGTCACTACCCTCTTGTACACCTTCCCTTTCACTCTTACAGGTACTCGTCTGTCACAAATCACTTCTGACACTCTTCTCCACCCACTCCATCCTGCCTGTACTCTCTTCTTCACCTCTCTTCCACACTCACCGTTACTCTGAACTATTGACCCCAAGTATTTAAACTCATCCACCTTCACCACCTCTACTCCTTGCATCCTCACCATTCCTCTATCCTCCCTCTCTTTCACACACATATATTTTGTCTTAGTTCTGCTGACCTTCATTCCTCTTCTCTCTAGAGCATATCTCCATCTCTCCAGGGTGTCCTCCACCTGTTCCCTACTCTCACTACAGATCACAATGTCATCTGCAAACATCATAGTCCATGGGGACTCCTGTCTGATCTCATCTGTCAACCTGTCCATCACCATTGCAAATAAGAAAGGGCTCAGAGCTGATCCTTGATGTAACCCCACCTCCACTTTAAATGCATCCGTCACTCCCACCGCAGACCTCACCACTGTCACACTACCCACGTACATATCCTGCACCACTCTTACATACTTCTCTGACACTCCTGACTTCCTCATACAATACCACAACGCCTCTCTAGGCACCCTGTCATATGCTTTCTCTAAGTCTACAAAAACACAATGCAACTCCTTCTGACATTCTCTGTACTTCTCCATCAACACTCTCAGAGCAAACATCGCATCTGTAGTGCTCTTTCACAGCATGACACCATACTGCTGATCACTAATCATCACGTCCCTTCTTAACCTAGCTTCCACTACTCTTTCCCATAACTTTATGCTGTGACTGATCAATTTAATCCCTCTGTAGTTACTACAGCTCTGCACATCACCCTTATTCTTAAAAATTGGTACCGAAACACTTTCTCTCCATTCCTCAGGCATCCTCTCACTTTCTAAGATTTCATTAAACAATCTGGTTAAAAACTCCACTGCCATTTCACCTAAACACCTCCATGCCTCCACAGGTATGTCATCTCCATATCCTTTGTAACAAATAACTCAATTTCTCAAATGAAGCACAAGCAACAGCACAACCCATTGGCATAGCCTTATCAAAATAAAATTTTCCATTCACACACATAGCTAACATCGGCCAATCAGCTGGCCTCAGCACAACAAACAAAAAGCAGATTCAATATCTAATTTCACAAGCCATGGGTATTCAGACTCCCTGATAATCTTAAATGCATCAACAAGGAATGCATATTGCACCTACCTATTTGTCTTACCAATGTTATCAATAACAGAATCCCCTCTTGGAAATGATAGATGATGAATCATCCAAAATTTCCATTAGTTCTTCCTGGGTACCAAGCCAAAGGGAACAGCATGTAAGACTCAAACATAGGTTCCTCAAATGGGCCAAAATCCTATCTGCCCAACTTCCTTCTCTATCAGTGCCAACAATATCTCTGCCTTTCTTTTGGTGGATTGTAAATTCTTACACAATTTATTGCTCTCTCTAACTGCATATTTAATAAAAAAAAACATATTGGAAACTATGTGTAACTTCCATCAACACATCAAAACTTGGACAGTCTTCCAACAACTGATGCAACACTGCCACCCTAATAAGGGTATGCCAGCATTACTCTGTGAGCAAATCCTCTAAAGCAGCTGAATCCCTTTAGGTTTGAAAATTCATACTCCCCTTAACATAATGTTCACCCATAGCTGCCTGCCCACTTACCTCCTGAGTTAATCCAGTGGAATGGCTGACTTCAACTTCTCTTTGCCAGCATTTTTGATTAGCAGGCGTTCCCCACAAAATAGCATACTGGCCAAGTACACTTTCCCAAATTATAGGGCCAACAAGCCCCTACCCTATATCCTACATATTTCCCAAATCTCAACTGAACACCAACAGCATTTAGCATGGTTGCCAAACAAATGTCAGCATGCTTGATATCCTACCACATTTTATCTTCTGGATTTCGCTTCTGAAAACACTGGTCATACCACAACCATGCATTACTTGGCCAGAACCATTGTGTCTCCCTTATCACCAAAAAGTAGACCAGCAATGGCAAAGCCTGTGAACTATTCTTCTCAAATATAGCCACCATATAATTCACAAAACCAGTGTCCAATTATCCCATGTCTGCACCCTGACCTTACCCTGTCTTTTTCTAGCTAATGCGACCAATGCTGTCAGCAAATCCTTTGTCCCTGGCAGGTCTGCCTTACCTATCCTCTGTACTCCATTGGCATCAATCAGTTCAAACACATCAACATAATCCCCTCCCTAAATCTTTTCCTTTACTAATGGGGTAATGTGCAGGGGAATAAATCCACAGAACTGTCTGCTAAGAAAGACTGTGAGGCAAGCCATTCTCCTGGCAAAGGACCAAACCATAAGTTACAGACCCTGTTGATGGATCCTGGCAACTAACTTCACTGAACACTGAGTCCATTTCAGTTGTACCTCCTGTGGCCTTGGGTACTCCTACCTGGTTCCAAACTTCCTGTAGTTGTTCTTTAAACCTCAGAAAATCCACCAACCTATTATGCTCCTGTTCATCCATACCATACAAGAACTCGGTTACTCGCTCTACCCCCAAATCATTATCTAATGACATATGATGTACATCTTCATCATTACCTGTCGACATTTGATGATCCATATGTTACCATGCACCACTGGCACTGGCCTCTGTTCAGCACGTTTCCTTTAACTAGTGAGCCATCTCTTTCTACTTTCTTTATCATCTTGTCTTGCAGCCTGGCTCCCCCATGGGGCTGATGACCCTTTGTTAGACAAAACTTTAGCTTCCTTAAACAGCTCCTTTACCCGTGTTATTAAATGAGCCCATCATTCCTTCATCGATGTCACTGCCATCTGATACATAAAATAGAAACATTAGTAAAATGACCTCCAACAAAACCTCCTTTGCATCCTACCCTGCCACCGACCAAATACCTACCCTGTACCCTCATTACTGTTTGTAATTAACTCAACACTTCTGATCTAAATCCCCCCTTCTTGCACCCAGTGCCTCCTCTGACAACCTTACCTTTATCAAGTCTACCCACTAGAAAGAATTATTTAATATGTTTTTTTCTTGTTATTAATTTTTTTAGTTTAATCTTTTTTTTTTCGAGAGAGAATTTAGAAATATTCACATTACCAGCAATCACTTGATTCAGCACCTAATCCCATATACCATATGCTTCACTGTTGAACCTTAGGTTTATCTTATGGAAAACCATCACAGGAAACTATATATATATATATATATATATATATATATATATATATATATATATATATATATATATATATATACACACACACACACACACACACACACACACACATATATATATATATATATGTATATATATATATATATATATATATATATATATATATATATATGTATATTTTTATATATATATATATATATATATATATATATATATATATATATATACACAGATATATATAGTAATAGATATATAGAGAGCTACTGAGCTGGGTCTACTTATAAATTTCAAAGTTTCTAAATTTTGAATTTCTTATGACTGAGATCATAAAATCGAAGTTTTGAAACTTTGAACCATTTAAGTGGAGCTTGCTGTACAGAACGGAACAGTATATTTGCAGTTTTCCTCACTATAATGCAATCTTGGACTTGGTATATTTAATTAGCAGGGCTTTTAGCCCCCCCCCCTGCAAAAATATAAAAAAAGATTTTCTTGTTTTTATTTTTTTATTTAAATTTTCAAGTTTCAAAACTTCAATCTTATCGTCTCTACCATAAGAAATTCAATGTTTTGAAAGTTTGAAATTTAGAAGTAGACCCAGGTGTGTGTGTGTGTGTGTGTGTGTGTGTGTGTGTGTGTGTGTGTGTGTGTGTGTGTGTGTGTGTGTGTGTGAGTGTATATGTATATATATATATATATATATATATATATATATATATATATATATATATATATATATATATATATATATATATATATATATATATATATATATATATATATATATATATGTAGTTGCCCCAATTGAGCAACACTAACCCATACTTGGACCTAGTACTGCTCAATAACACCCTTCCAATGAAGGCTTAGGTAATCAAATTCTGTGCTCAGGGACTACTGCTCAGTTTTAGTAGACTGTGCCTACTACCTAAGCACAAATCCTGGGCCTGGGACCCCGGACTGTTCTACTGAGCTGAAAATCAAACCTGCTCATAAAGCAGCTTGTTACTTGCCTGAATGACAATACTTTTAATCACAGTGTGGAAATCTAGCAATGCTGAAACATTGGGGGTACAAAATGCAAATAGGGACAGCAGCATACCTGCATTCCTGACGAATATATAATATAGTCTGCCATCCGGTGAGTGGCATTGCAAGTGATTTCCATTCCACAATTTATCCTGAAACACAAAATATAAGGAATGGCCTGAGACCTGCCAAGATCATCTGTGGAAATCTGGGCAGTTTAACTATTTTCTGTCTCTCTCTCTCTCTCCTTTTTTTGTTTTGCTTTGCATTATGCACGGCACAGTGGTGGACATACCCACCACATGTGAGCACAACTCCCAGAAGACAGCTGCAGCAACCCCAGTCCTGACCATGAACAAGAAGTTCTCCACAGAAAGTTATAGGTGATTACTTTAAACCTAGGCATGCCTGACAAGGAAAGCATCAAAATCTTGTACCTTGTGTTCATGAAGAAAACCCTTAACCACCATGTCATCTCTACATGCTGTTATCATAGCCCATAGGATGAAGTAGAACCATAATCCTCCCTCTGTAGAACATGTATCAACCTCAGCCCCAAGCACAGGCACAGATGAACAAAAGCTCCACCAATTTGCATATCTAAAGCAAACAGTGCATGCTGACTGCCATTGCAGAAACTTGAATTATGAAGAATGGCCAAAACTTTAGAAACACTGTTGCAGACAATGCCACAGGCTAACTACCAGCATACTCTAACTGGATTATCTTCAACCCTCCAAACATTAGCCATCAACAACTTCTCAGCTAGCACCACCGGATGGAAAACCAGCCATATTTCCCAAACTATCCCCTTGTGCACAGTACAACAGAGTGGAAGAAAAAAAAACATCTGATCTTCCCTTCTAAAGCCCTCCCTTCTCTTACCTTCCTCCAGTATCTGAATCCAGGCCTACCAACTGATGGTTGCTTGGGTGTGGGGGATACTTCAATAACTAAAATTCCACACCACAAGCCTAAGCTAATTCTATATAGTAGCTTTTTGCCTTCTCATCTCTTCCTCCCAACCAATTCTTTGAACTTTAATGGTTAAACTAGATGGACAAATCAGTCATCCATCAGTGTTTAAGCGTTGACACAGTAACATTTTACTGTTCAAAAGAAAAAACTTCCATCATATGTATAATTGTTTGAGTTGTACTTCTGGGCACATAAGAATATCAGAACACCTTACAGGCGACATGTTTAGAAGCTATTTTGCACCCAGAACTGCAGTGCAAACTGAAGAATTTTGTCTTTTACACTTTCAGACAGCTTACTTTTTTCCAGTACTTTTCCTGATTATGGCAGTTACATATGCTGCCATGAACATTTGTGCAATATTACAGCCATTTCAGTTGTAAAGCTACAGTATTAAAGTGGATGCTGAAGGCAATATGGTACATTTAAGACTGGATGAACTTTTAGAGACTAACATAGGGTCGTAACTATGAAAAGTTTTCAATGTCATTCAAAACTCAGTTTCTTAGCTTTAGGTCTACTCATTGTTAAAGGTTTCAACGTGGGAAGCAGACAAGGCAAGCCATGTACAATTAGGGGTGACCTCAATATGTAATATTTAACATCCTAGAAGTGGAAATCAATAACATATGCAGTAAAACACTGCCCATCATGGTTCTGTGCATCAAATGATTAAGAACTCCTTGTAAAACCAAATTAAAAAAGTTAAAGCTTTAGCACTTAACCTTTTTGTCCAGCTGATTTCCAAGAGTAGCTTGATTTCAGCCAAATATAACAGTATAGCAGTAGTTCTGCTGGTACAGTATTACAATTTATTTATTTATTTTATTAATTGATTTATTTATTTATTTTACATTTGTTAACCGGGTTAGTCTGACTGAGCTTTTGGCTCATTTTCAGCAGAGACCTGGGGAGAAAAACTCCTCAGGAAAAAAAAAATATTTATTAAATTTAAGTAACAGTATTAAAAATCAGCTTTAGGATCTTTCCAGCAGAGACCTGGAGAGAAAAAGCTCCTCAGGCAACACAGTTCTACAGAGTATTAACAATCAGCAGACAGATATTAGAGTTCTTACAAAGTATTAACAGTCAGCAGATGAATATGAAAACAACCAAGATACCAGCAAATGAAATGTAGAAAACAACTCTTGCAAATCCACAAATCCACAAAAGAAGAACAGAAAAACATGAATTTATTCCTCTGATGTCTCGGCCGTAGCCTTCAAGGAGTAAAAAACATAATAGCACACTTAATTTATATATACAAAGTTAATTAATAAAACAATAATTCAATTAATCAATTGACAATATAACCTAATTTAAATAAATACTCTCCAATTTAAGTCTTCATTAAGACCCTGTGGATACACGGTGTTAAATTTTAAAATATACATAGCTTCCTTATGTATCAAAGCTTGTTTGATGTACAAAATATTGTGCCAGGAACAATTTATTTTTTCTAAAACTGTGGCTTGAAGTTCTTCATTTTTACTATTATGAAAATCTTTGAAATGTACAGCTACAGAACTTTCTTCTCTATTATTAATAATGTCCCTAACATGTTCCATCAACCTAACCTTAAATGCCCGTTTGGTCTCACCAATATAAAATTTATTACATGGGCATTTAAGGGCATAAATCATCCCCTCAGAATTACAACTGAAAACACCACAAGTGTTAAACCTAACATTATTAATATAAGAAAAATTATTAACCACAAAACCACAAGCTTTACATTTCCCACACTTCAAAGTACCACTAAATGATAAACTGCGTTGTAAACTAGCCACAGGCATCACAAATCTGCTCTTTACTAGAAAATTTTTTTTTATATTCCTACCTCTCTTATACGAAAATCATAAATTAGCATCCAACCATAAAGACACATTATGTAGGGAACTGAAATAATTCCAATAATGATTAACTAACTTAACCAGTTCCCCACTAAAACAACCATAAATTGAAACAAAGTATAAAATATCCCTCGGCTTAACTTTAACATTTTGCACATCTAGACACCTAGTATAAACATTGTTACCAACTTTTTTACACCTATAACCACAAAACCTATTGTAACTATTTTGTATAACTTCCTTATTATATCCCCTTTGACTAAATGTATGGATTAATAAGTTCAATTCCCTATTAAAAACAACTTCACTATTACATAATCTGGAAATCCTAAGAACCTCAATATGTAATATTTAACATCCTAGAGGTGGAAATAATAACATATGCAGTAAAACACTGCCCATCATGGTTCTGTGTATCAAATGATTAAGAACTCCTTGTAAAACTAAATTAAAAAAGTTAAAGCTTTAGCACTTAACCTTTTTGTCCAGCTGATTTCCAAGAGTAGCTTGATTTCAGCCAAATATAAGAGTGTAGCAGTAGTTCTGCTGGTACAGTATTACAATTTATTTATTTATTTTATTAATTGATTTATTTATTTATTTTACATTTGTTAACCGGGTTAGTCTGACTGAGATTTTGGCTCATTTTTAGCAGAGACCTGGGGAGAAAAACTCCTCAGGAAAAAAATATTTATTAAATTTAAGTAACATAGTATTAAAAATCAGCTTTAGGATATTTCCAGCAGAGACCTGGAGAAAGCTCCTCAGGCAAAACAGTTATACAGAGTATTAACAATCAGCAGACAAATATTAGAGTTCTTACAAAGTATTAACAGTCAGCAGATGAATATGAGACTAGTTACAATATCATTTAAGTTGCTTAGAGCAAAATAAGTTAATAGTTATGAAAGGATTATGAAGCCAGTTACATATTTTAAACGGGTAGGACCTAGTTGTTTAGGAGTTTGGAACAAGAAAGGAAAGTAGGAATGGCTAGTAGGAGATATAGGGGAAATAGAGTATAGGGGACAGACTAGGTCAAGTAGGTTATTTTGAGACTGAAAAAATCAATATTGGTTAGAGATGGAGGAAGGGAAGTGGTAGAAGAGGCAGGGGAATAGGGTTAGAGATACATTAAGAGTGAGGTGGTTGGCTACAGTGGCAAGACCACTTTGTTTATGTATTAAAATTGCATCTTTAATTTCCTTTGCTCATTCCTTGATATTAATAAGATCTATAATTGTTTAGCATTTCTACATAATTCAACAATTTGTATTTGCCCTGCGGTTATCATTGTTTTAAGTTGGTTGGAAACTATTTTCCCTGTAACTTCTACTTTGAACACAGGGGATTATCTTGAAATGTTAGAGATATCTAAGTCAAGGAGTAGATAGCTTGTCTCTAGACTAGACAAGATAAATAAATTTAACTAGTGAGCTCTGCTGGAACATGGACACATGGATTCCTGCCAATGTGTCTAGAAGGCAAACACTCTCTGTGTAGAATTTCTATATATGGTAAACAGTGTACAGGGCAAGGGAAGATGCACTTACACTACATGCATATGATTCATAGACAACATGCAATCATATTGAGCATGTATGAGATATAAAAATGAACTCACAACAACACTAATGTCATTCAGTGATGGTGACACTGTGTCCAGATGATGTGACTCTACATGGCATTATAATGCAGAGTAAGATGCTTTCTAAATGTTTTAAAGGTGGTGAACTACAGTTGATAGTGGTACTATGAAACATTCCATACATGAGACAGCTCCCAACACACACATACAGGACAGCTCCCAAAATCACACATGTGAGACAACCCCCCCCCCCCAAGCACACACATGCTCATTAACCAGAGCTACATATGCATAGATATTGCATAAATGCATACACATGCACATATGCACACATATAACACAAGCAATGGCTCAAAAAATGTGAAAGGTGAACATTTGCCCTGCAGCTGCACTTACAAACAAGTATGGTCTGTATCTCATGCAGTGCTGACAGAGAATAACATCCTAATGAGATATAGATGGGGTGAAGGCCTGGGTAATAATACAGTGCAGTTTAAATGTTCCTATCAGTTGTATTATAGGTTTATAGGTTCACAGGTGTTTACTAGGCTAATGACCACAAGGGCATAGCCATGCATCCCAAATCTCTTAACAAGTTTTGGTACCCTTGATAAGTGTAAGCAGGGGCTTGGGAGATGAAACTTTTGCAAGAAGGGGCCTGGGAGATAAACCATTTACAGGTTGCCTGTGTCCACTAGAGACATAGGTGTCAACCCAGGGATGAATTTTCTATTACTTCACCGTACATAATACTAATCCCATCTTTGTACACTGTGGTATACAGATATACCATAGTTCTGTGGTCCATCTAATGAGATCAAACCTATGTGCTTAATTCACAATGGGGTCAAGGACCACACAGTCCCATATAAGGGGCAGGCCCTCATGCATCCTCTTACTCATTATATCCAAATTTGTGGTCATGTGACCCTAAGATAAAGTTTGTAAATGTATAGGTTTGAGCCTGCTTGATGGAACTTTCTTGAAGTATTGTAGGGTCACAGTTCATTAAAAAGTAGCATGGCCATGTAAGCGAATTTGTTTGTGTGCAGCTTGCACCATGGAGATGAACTGCACATTAATTCACAGAAACATACACGCATGGGGAGAAGAGTGCATATGTGTCTTTTCAGGTCACTAAGCATTTATATTGCCTTTCCCCAATCATCTGCTGCCCCCAGAAGTATACAATTCCCAGACACAGATTTCCCCATTACATGGCACCAGATAATGCAGGGTACACAGGATGTGCATCATATTGATCACTGCTGCAGTAGCCCTAACAATATGGGTTATATCCTGCCAACGATATATCATCCAGCCAGCTTCCAAAACTTCAGGGCACCTTCCACACCCTCAAACTATCAAACATCTTGAGCTGAGTCACTAAAAGGCAAGTTTGTGTGTGAAGCCCTTCAGAACTTTACTACCTCTGAAGAGTATGCTGCTCTGAGGCTTTCGAGCATTGATGGTTGGCTTTGCTGACTGCACCTTTGCTGGGCAGAGAAATTCCTTTTGGGAAAAAATTACTTCCATTCAATAATGTTTGTTTATTATTAATACTTTTGCCTTCAGAAAAGTTATTTTAAAGCAAAGAGGTTGTGTTTTAATGACTAGCTATGAAACTGTACTGTTCTTTTAAAAGGAAGTGCTCTTTTTCCTGTCAATTTAAAAGTTGTTTAAAGCAACTAAACACATTCTGTTTATGTGGAGCAATGGTGTTTATTTTACTTTCTGGGGTTGTTAGAGTGTTTCTAAATGCTGTTTATAGTGTTTTTTCTGTGAAAAAGTGACTTTTAAGGACTTTTTACTGTCTTTTGTTGCTTGTTTTCCATGGGAGAGTGGCATGATTTTCAGCCTGACCATGGAACACACTGTTGGCCCAACTGTCATTCTTTCTTTCAGCCAAAAAAAGAAAAAGTTAAGTAAACAGCCTTTGCCACCACAGCAGGCTAGCAGTTTTCCTCAGCTACAGGTGACTCTGCTGTGACCATCTGTTGTACCTCAGACAACTCATCTTTTACTCCAGATCCCTCTAGTGCAGCACCTACAGCCACTAAGGACTGGGGGTTATCTGAGCTGTCTCAGCCCTATGCTTTCAAACTGTGTCCTTTTCCTCTAATGTAGCTTATTTTTGTTGTTGTGGTCCCCTAATTAGGAAAGGGAGCGCTACTCCCATTGGTCCTGGGAGATGAAACAGGAAAGGCTTCCCTGTTTAGTCAGAATGTTGTGCCCATCCCTATCGAAACTGCTGCTGCCATTTCTAACATGTTTGGCCCCATTTTTTCTGTCAAAAACAGATAACTAAACATGTATCTACTCCTCAAATTTCATTAGACGGGAGTAGTTTACTGGGTCTGACTCAAGGTTTTATTCAGACTTTTGATTCTTCTTATTTATTGCTTTCTGTTAAAAGAAAGAAGGATACCTCTCTTCCTGGCAAGATTCAAGATTCTGACTCTGGACAAGAAGCTGAAAGATATAGGTTGTCTCCTTAGTTTTCTGATTCAGATTAGAAGACAGCTCAGTTTCTGACTCTTGCTTTCTTTGAGACTATTTCTTGAATGCGACAGTGTTTTCAGTGGGAGTACACTGAGGTTTATAAGTGTCTCTGAAAATTTTATGAGCTGTTTCAGAAGGACTTTTCTGAACTGTTAACAATTCCTCCAGTTCAGTCAGCTTTGTTCTCTGACTGTAATTTCATAATAGCCAGCCTGCAGCCCCTAAAAAGGCAGTTAGAATGTATAAAGTTCCTCAGTCTTTTTAAATGTTTATACACTCTTCCCAATCCTAACCAAGTAGCTATAGCTTTAGTTAGTCTTACAGCTGCTAAACAGTTAATTCCTATCCTACTCTTTGTGATAAGGATGGGAAGATAGTTGATGGGTTTGGGAAAATAGTGTATGCTTCTGCCATGTTGTGCAACTTTGATTTTCAGAATTTTGGACTATCAGACTCATACGTTAAAGTTTATTATGCCTATTTGTGAAAGTATGAGGAAAGGTTTATCTGCAGTTTCTTCTTGTGAAGAAAAGTTTGTTTTAAATTATTTAGTTCATTGTACTAGTCATTGCTTTGTGTTAATAGTGTGTATGACTCTGTTAATAATTCTTTCTGGGGATATTGACACTGGTACTGTTTTGAGGAGTTTTTGATTTGCTGCATTCTCAGAACCTCCCAAGAGGATGTGAATAATGAGATTTTTATTTTTCTTCCTTGGACAGAGATTCAATTTTCAGTTTCTTTGCTGCAGAGGTAATCAAAATGTGGGATGAAAGGAAGGAATAATTTTTTCCCCTCTTTGTTCAAAATCTCTAAGGGATTCTGTAACCCCGCATCTAGTTTTAGCAAAATGGCAAGGAAATTCCAAAAATAATTCAGGAACCCCAAAACCAAATTGGTCTAACTAAACAATTTGATTTTTTAAGGGACTTTGTTCCATCATATCACACTGGCAAGTTGCCCTTCCAGAAAGTTTGAATCTATACCTTTCTCTTTGGAAACAGTTTCAGACTAATATGTTCTGAAGAGGATATAAATGTCAGTGAGAGGACAATCCTTCTTTCTGGGGGGGTATTACTCACTTACCAGACCATTTTCTCTTATATCCACTTGTTCTATATTACATGATGTTCCAGGGAGTGATAGAATCAGTTCCTCCTTTTCAAGTGGGGAAAGGTTTATATTCAAGGATGTTTTTAGACCAAAGAAAGATGATGCTTGGAAACCAGTTCCAGGTTTTTCCTTCTTGAACCTGTTTGTAATAGTGCCTAACTTCAAAATGATGTCACTTCACAACCTGTTACCTCTTCTTCCTCATTCAAATTTCCTGATGTCTCTACATTTAAAAGATGCTTGTCATCACCTTCCTTTTCATACAGACTTCAGGTGTCTCCTAAGTTCCTGTGTCTGGATCACATTATCATTTCTCTGCCTTACCCTTCAGACTGTACACTGCACCAAGAGTGCTCACAAAATGTCTAGCTCCATTTATAGCTCATTGTAGGTTACACAATATTGTTTCTCTTTTTTCCATATTTAGATGACTTGCTTAAATCTGCAGAGTCATTTTCAAAGAGCCAGGAATCTCTCACTTAGGTGAAAGATCTCTTACACAAGCTGAGATTCCAAGAGAATATTCAAAAGTTGTTTTTGACTTCACACAGGATTATGTTCATGGGGTGCCAGTTGGACATCTCATTTCAAAGAGCTGTTCTTCCATAGCTGTTTTTAAGTATTTCTAATTAGATTTCAGTCACTGTGATAGAATAACTCAGGATTTTGGGTCACATGGCTTCTATGATTTTCATGATAACTGATAACCCTGGCAAGACTCCACTTGTGAAAGATGCAATGATATCTTAAGTCTTTTTGGTCCTAGCATCATCATCATCGATTCACTTGTCAAATCTGTGCTGAAGTTTGTCAGTAGAGAAATTACTTGGTGGAGACAGCAATTATCCTTAAATTCAGATCTCCCCTTCTCCCTCCATGTTCCAAAGCAGTTGGTCATCATAGATGTCTCTGACTTTGCTTGGGGAGTGGTTTCTGGATAGAATATAGTGCAGGTGTGTGGAACACCTAGAACAGATGCAGATGCATAAATATAAAACAGATGCTTGGCAGGATATAACCCATTTAGCTAAGGCTACTGCAGCAGTGATCTTTTGAACATCTACCATTATGGTAAGTTTACTTATATAATTGTACTTTGTGTTACTATGCACCCTGTCTATTTTCCTCTATATGATGTAGAAAATACTTTACTGGATTCAGGGCACATCGACTACCTTACTGTCACTTGCTGGGAGCCACCTCTTGCTCTGACACCCACTAAGGCTATGTTGCAGTGATGCTCACTGGATGCTATTTATGCTGGGAAAGTGCATCATACTCGAAGTGCCTCCCCCACAGACCATCTGTTTCATTGCATGAATCAATGACATTGTGCTGACAAGGATGCAGATCTGTTTATAAATGATGTGTTTGCAAACTGGCTGAGATGTCCTATTTCTTGAATCTGATATACAGGCCAAATTATATCTATGAATCTGGCCACCTGCAGTGATAATGTTTTATTTTTTTAAATATTAAATAATATATGAGAGGGTGGCTAAATGTATAAAATATTAAAACATAGACTCTGATAGTGTACAAGTACTGCTGGGTGTACCAAGACTGTTTATTTCCCTTCCGAATAGGTAAGCTATACAATCTCTTGGCAATAAACTTATTTACTCTCAATGCTTATAAGAATTCCTTTGCTTTCTCACACATTTTTGAACTCACCATTTTTACCATACCACCATCTTACAAAGGCTGTTATAATAATGCACCACCTGCTGTGAAAATACAAAAAATCCTCACTTTATCTGAGCTGTCTCAGCCCTATGCTTTTGAACTGTGTCCTTTTCCTCTAATGCATCTTATTTTTGAAAAGTGATACTTTATCAGTTTGGGCTTCACTTATTTCTTTGAATTCTGCAAATGTTTGTGCCTGGTTCGCCTTATTTACTATAAGAATGAGGAGTGGAACAAATATTCATTAATGGCTTAAGCTGATGGCATCCAGACAGGTAAAATCTTTATACAATTGTAGGAGAGGTTCACTTAGGGGCAGTAATATATTCTACATCCGCTATATTGCATCTGGATGCATTATGCTTTTGATTAACTTAAGAAGAGTGGATTTCTGGATGTCTGGTGTGGCATACCCTGCCACGGGTGATTGCAGATCATATGAGAGGGGTTTACGTTCCAAAGTTATCAATTACATGCAAGTAAATTACGTTGGGGGTTGTTGTGATTAGTATGATCTACTGGTTATGGATGAAAGACTGGCAGTTATTCCAGAACATGAAGGGGTAGCTGTCATGTCTATTTACTATCATGCTATGGGAGGATGAAGTCAATGGGAAGGATAAGTAGGTCCAGACAGAGACACCAGACAGTGTCAGGATATGAGACACGATAACTAGATCACTGTGATCATCTCTGGTATGGGGTAGAGTAACCAACAATTCTAGTCTCTGACTGACTGCTTGAGGAAGTTGAGAGTGTGCTGCAATAATTCTCAGAGCAGATGGACTGGAAATAAAAAAGCAGGGCATTCTAATCACCTATAGTATGGGTGAGGTAGTAAGCATATGACTCTGATTATTGACCTTCCAGGTGGAATTATGGCACTGAATTACTTCTGTTAAAGAGAGATGAGGTTAGGCAAAAATACATCATTTTCTGGAAGGACTGATAAGGAAGAATGGATGAGATTCTGAAGGTCACTTGGGTACATTGGGAGCTGGGGCTGGGCCTTTGTTAACTTTCAGAGTATATGATGGTTTAGGGACTCCAGTAATCACCACTATTTGCGGAGTTGATGTGGGGGCTTAACTGATTTCCTAGTAAGGAAGAGTGAACTGAATACTGCTAAATTATGTGGGGGCTGAGAATACAATAGCTGTTATGGTACTGCTGGTCATAGACTTGAATCAGAGTGAGGATAATAAAGAGGCTGTAGAGTGGATGCAATTTACTGTTAGTGTATGTGTATATAGGATATGGACAAGTAGATGTTAACAAATGGCTTCTGCAATACTAATCACTATCCAACAACATAAAGCCATATCTGGATGATTATAACCATCTGATAAAATAGCTTGCAGAACAACCATGATCCACAGTGCCATAGCAATGTTTCTTCAGGAGAGCAGCACCCTGCAGCCCCATGGAAAAGATTCACCCCCCATATCCTCTTATTTAAATATATAAACTCCCTGATATCACTATCATGGGGGAAAGGGAAGACAGCCTGTAACAGGAAAGACAGAAGTAGCATAAGCTATAATGTCACTTTGAAATTATAAATATAGGAAATATTGTCAAGGAAATGTAACAAAGTTGAACTGATAATGGGAAATAGCACCTGAACCATCAGGCATCAACCACCCATAGGAAACTGGCTGAGGTTGATCAGCCCATGAGCAGTGTCATATCAGGTGGATGGGGAACAGATGAATTAGAAATGTTTCAGCCAGTTAATTAAATACCATGTTTTTTGAAAGAGGCCACAATAAATAGATATCATCTTAAACCAAATGTATATCTGTTGCAGAGAAGATTATATTAAAAAGCAGGGATTTGGGGACATATGTAAAATATGTTTTGTTATCTTTTTTTTGTTAAAATTGCAGTTGTCTGGGAGTGATAAAATAAGGAGGTACCAGACTGGGTATGCTGCTGTTTAAAGGTGGTCCTTAGGCTACCTGTTTAACTCATTTCTAAGAATTACACACTATTCTGTCATTTAACATTCTTTGCATGACCTTAGGATCAGGGATGTAGCCAGAAATTTTCAAGATGCATGCATTGAAGCCATATTGCACTTCCCTTAAAAGGCATACACAGATTATGCAAACAGTATGCCATGGTGCTGATGTACACAGACCACATTCCACTCCCCTCACAGTACAATGTATAGGTCATTTAATATCCTTATAGTAACCACACAAAGGAAACCAACAGTCTGTAAACTCCCAAAGGAAATCCAACAGCAAACTCAGCTGGAGTACACCCAAAGTCAGCAGCTATACAAGCAGATAAATCCAATAAGCGAAAACTGAAAGCTGAAAACTGGAAAACTGGAAAAACTCTGGCAAAACTGCTTTATTTAAGCCTTAAAAATATAGCTTTTCGTCAGTCCACAGATTAACGTCTTCAGAAACAATGTATCCAAAACAAGTTTCAACAGTACTCTTGGCTTTAAAAACTCTGAGTAATGACATCACTTCCTCAAATTGACTTAAAGGGATAGCACACCCTCTTTCCATCACTATGATCATCACACTCAAGTATTCATACAATAATATAATTCCACTTAAAAATTAGATAAATGGAATTAAAAATACAATGATAAAAGAATATATATATAAAAAATAATATTATAATGAAGTCAGATATAAACATTATAATTATAAATGTACATATTCTAACTAAAAACCTGATGCAGCAAATACAAATTCCCAAACTGCTTAAATTTCACTGCTCCGTTTCTATATGTGACTCTCCTATTAACCAAGTGTGATGGGGTTCAACATCTAAAAAAAATTTTTATAAAAATTATCTAACATTTATGTAAAATTTATATAAAATTTTATTCATGTAAACATGCATAAATATAAACTCATTAAAATACCCCATATTGAATTTTAACTACCTCTCCAGGCTCTTTAACTTTAAAATGCATGAAATGGACAACATGCCATTGAGAACTGGAGAAGCAAATGCTCTGAGTCTCAATTGCCAAAGCAATTCCTTCCTTTCTAATAATAATTGAATCCTTCCCTTTACCATGTCTGGTATTTATATGATCAATAGCCATAAAGCCAAATCCATGCTCAGGATGCTCTTGAATATGTTTAGCTAGGGCATTTTCTTCCTTGTTCTTTTTTATAGCATAATCATGTTCATATATGCATTGGCACAATTTCCTGTCCATTTTCCCCACATAGAAACACGGACAGGAAAGACATACCGCCACATATACAACATGAGAACTTTTACAGTTATATCTTCCTTTTACTGTATAGATGTTGTTCCGGATAGAAAACTGAAGCCCCGTTTTGACAAATCTGCAATATCTACATGAATTGCATGTATACATACCAGCCCTTATATTTGTACCTCCTGACTGGCCTTCTAAAATGTTCTTTAGGCCAGGGCCCTTCCTATATGTAAACTGAACCAGGGGACCCAATTGCTGCAGCCCATCAAACTCACTGATAGCGACTGCCCAAAATCTTTTTATAATAGAGCTGATTTCTGGGGCATCCAAACTATATGTCATTACATACCTCATGGACTGATTAACAGACTGAGGATTCTCATCTGTCCCCTTATCTACATTCAGTGACCCCTGATGGAAATTCAATAGCGGTTGGTAAAATCCAACCCTTCTCTTCTGCTGTACCTCCATTATTAGCTCTACCAACATGGGGGTCAGGTAGCCTCTATTAGAAAACAATTATTTGATGTTTTCCATTTCTACCACAAAATCATCATCTAAGGTCACCATTCTAGCCGCTCGGACTAACTGTCCTTTCACAATGGCACGTTTTTGGTGATATGGATGATTACTATCGAAATGAAGGTAGCTATTGGACCATGTCGGCTTTCGATAAATCTTGGCTACCATGCACCCATTTTCAGGTGATTTTATTAACTCCACATCTAAATAAGACACCCTCATTTCATGATACTCCCAGGTGAATTTCAAAAACACAGTGGAATTGTTGAACTCCTTCACCAAACTGTCCGCTACCTCCCTATTTCCTTCCATAACGATAAAAATATCATCCAAAAACCTCGTATACAGATGGACCCTCTCTGCTAAAAATGGATGCTTGAACACAAAATTGCTCTTCCATGATGCCAAAACCAAATTGGCAACGCTCCCCCCACATGGTGACCCCATTGGGACCCCTTTTATCTGATGATAATATTTCTGATTAAATGTCACAAAATTGCAAGTGAGAATTATATCTAAAAGCTCTCTCACCATTAAGATCTCCTCTTTTGGGGCACCCCTTGCCCATAACCTTTCCTCTACCCATTCTAACGCAATGTCATGGGGTATGGAAGAGTACAAGTCAACCACATCTATGGTTAAAAAGACATCACCTGGTTTCAGGGTATAAGAATTCACCCTTGCCAGAAAAGACCATGAATCCTTAGATATCTGCTCTTCAAGTTTGACGTATTTTTTCAATATGGTATCCACCACCTTGGCTGCTGCATAAGTTATGCTCCCTTTCGCACTAACCAGTTGTCTCATTGGTGGATCATGGACATCCTTGTGGATTTTAGGATTTCCAAAAACCACTGGTATTCTCAGAGATACCATAATTATATAATTAAAAACACTCTTGTTTATAGACCCATTCATGTACATGTCTTCAAAGTACATCTGGATCCTAGTTAAATGCCCATTCAACTCATTCAAGGAAAAAGGCACATAACTCTCCGAAGACAAAATTGTCTCAATTCTCTCATTATAATCCACCAATTCCATCAATACTAGCCCACCCCCTTTGTCCGGCTGCATCACCCGAACTGAAGAGTCTTTCAGGAGTTTCAATAACTCCCACTCTTCTTTCGTGATGTTGTACTTAGAAGTGGCCCTCAACTCCATAGAGCGGCAAATTTCCACTTCACACATTCTCTCAAAGAGTGACAGTAATGGATGTATGGGGGGGGGGGTTGAAAGTACTGGGAATGTGAAAGGGAGTTAATGTGGTACCTATGTTCCCCAACATCAAACTCAAATTACATTTCCTGATGAACAACTTCAAATCCAATAATGACTCTGCCAAGTCTGCTCTTTTACTAGGCACGAAGGACATGCCTTTAGCTAATACGTCCACCAACTCCATCGGAGGCTGAAAAGAAGAAAAGTTATATATTTTAAAGTCCTTCTTAGAGTTAAACAGGATTTTAGGCTGATCATAATCAGACCAGGTAATGTCTAGGTCTTCTTCATCTGAGTTTTGTTTTTCGATTGTTTCTTCTCCGGTGATGGCCCTTGGGTCGAGGCCACCCCCTGAAAAATTGCCTCATCATCATCATTATTAAACAAATTGGGCTGATTTTCCATATTCATCTTTTCTGTCCAAGATTCAGTCATCACCGCTTGAGATGTTGTTTTTGGTTTTGTGTTGACATGAGACCCTCCTTCCCGATCACATGTCCAATTTTGTGTTCAAGCATCCATTTTTAGCAGAGAGGGTCCATCTGTATATGAGGTTTTTGGATGATATTTTTATTGCTATGGCAGGAAATAGGGAGGTAGCGGACAGTTTGGTGAAGGAGTTCAACAATTCCACTGAGTTTTTGAAATTCACCTGGGAGTACCATGAAATGAGGGTGTCTTATTTAGATGTGGAGTTAATAAAATCACCTGAAAATGGGTGCATGATAGCCAAGATTTATCGAAAGCCGACATGGTCCAATAGCTACCTTCATTTCGATAGTAATCATCCATATCACCAAAAACGTGCCATTGTGAAAGGACAGTTAGTCCGAGCGGCTAGAATGGTGACCTTAGATGATGATTTTGTGGTAGAAATGGAAAACATCAAAGAATTGTTTTCTAATAGAGGCTACCCGACCCCCATGTTGGTAGAGCTAATAATGGAGGTACAGCAGAAGAGAAGTGTTGGATTTTACCAACAGCTATTGAATTTCCATCAGGGGTCACTGAATGTAGATAAGGGGACAGATGAGAATCCTCAGTCCGTTAATCAGTCCATGAGGTATGTAATGACATATAGTTTGGATGCCCCAGAAATCAGCTCTATTATAAAAAGATTTTGGGCAGTTGCTATCAGTGAGTTTGACGGGCTGCAGCAATTGGGTCCCGTAGTTCAGTTTACATATAGGAAGGGCCCTGGCCTAAAGAACATTTTAGAAGGCCAGTCAGGAGGTACAAATATAAGGGCTGGTATGTATACATGCAATTCATGTAGATATTGCAGATTTGTCAAAACGGGGCTTCAGTTTTCTATCCGGAACAACATCTATACAGTAAAAGGAAGATATAACTGTAAACGTTCTCATGTTGTATATGTGGCGGTATGTCTTTCCTGTCCGTGTTTCTATGTGGGGAAAACGGACAGGAAATTGTGCCAACGCATATATGAACATGATTATGCTATAAAAAAGAACAAGGAAGAAAATGCCCTAGCTAAACATATTCAAGAGCATCCTGAGCATGGATTTGGCTTTATGGCTATTGATCATATAAATACCAGACATGGTAAAGGGAAGGATTCATTATTATTAGAAAGGAAGGAATTGCTTTGGCAATTGAGACTCAGAGCATTTGCTTCTCCAGGTCTCAATGGCATGTTGTCCATTTCATGCATTTTAAAGTTAAAGAGCCTGGAGAGGTAGTTAAAATTCAATATGGGGTATTTTAATGAGTTTATATTTATGCATGTTTACATGAATAAAATTTTATATAAATTTTACATAAATGTTATATAATTTTTATAAAATTTTTTTTAGATGTTGAACCCCATCACACTTGGTTAATAGGAGAGTCACATATAGAAACGGAGTAGTGAAATTTATGTAGTTTGGGAATTTGTATTTGCTGCATCAGGTTTTTAGTTATAATATGTACATTTATAATTATAATGTTTATATTTGACTTCATTATAATATTATTTTTTATATATATATTCTTTTATCATTGTATTTTTAATTCCATTTATCTAATTTTTAAGTGGAATTATATTATTGTATGAATACTTGAGTGTGATGATCATAGTGATGGAAAGAGGGTGTGCTATCCCTTTAAGTCAATTTGAGGAAGTGATGTCATTACTCAGAGTTTTTAAAGCCAAGAGTACTGTTGAAACTTGTTTGGATACATTGTTTCTGAAGAAGTTAGTCTGTGGACTGACGAAAAGCTATATTTTTAAGGCTTAAATAAAGCAGTTTTGCCAGAGTTTTTCCAGTTTTCCAGTTTTCAGCTTTCGGTTTTCGCTTATTGGATTTATCTGCTTGTATAGCTGCTTACTTTGGGTGTACTCCAGCTGAGTTTGCTGTTGGATTTCCTTTGGGAGTTTACAGGCCGTTGGTTTCCTTTGTGTGGTTCCTGAAGTTTGTTTCGTGTTTTTACTTGAGAATATCCTTATAGTACACAGTTCACATGCTCCTGATAAACATGACCTGATTGGTTTTGGTACATTCACTCCTT
Source organism: Protopterus annectens (assembly GCF_019279795.1). Classification (NCBI taxonomy): domain Eukaryota; kingdom Metazoa; phylum Chordata; order Ceratodontiformes; family Protopteridae; genus Protopterus; species Protopterus annectens. The sequence continues at coordinate 468,916,098 of NC_056751.1, forward strand.
GTCTACATTAGATAGATTGTGTTTTAGTTACAGGGCTGCTTTGCAACAAGGCTTTATATGACAGTTGGCAGACTTAGCTTGCAAAGTATTACTGTGACAAGGCTCTGTACCACATCACAATAGCAAGTCCCATGGACGCCCACTCACACTAGTGCTTGTAGTTATCACCTTCTGTGCCACAGATTGGCCAGTCAGAGAGACCAATTCACACAAATGCCAATATGCAACACCAAGTGTCAGTACCTCAACATGGCAGCCAAATACAGAGGTCCATTCATACCTTTAACATCCATTCTTTACTCTATGGCAAAACTGACTCCATATAACAACAGTGTTCTCATGCTATACCACAACAAGAATTAATAATTTACATAATACACTGCTCAGTTCACATTTCAGCTCTTTGTTTATGTATGCATGTATAAATGTATATATCTATATATTCGATTTGTAAACTGGGATTATTCTTCTAGGTTAAGTAGCCTCTATTCAGCGAGGCCTGGGGAGAAAATATCTAAAGTAGAATAGTAAAATTTGCAATAGTAAAACAATTAGCATAACTACAGAAACAGAATACAAAATTTGCCAGAATAAAATAATCAATTTTTCATTGATAAGCCCTAGTAGTAATAGAAATTGGCATTATGCAATATGCAAGGAATTGGCAGTATTACCTAGAAGAAGCATGCATACACTTCTTACATACTAAGTAGCAGTACTTGGTTACTAAGAAAGAAAGTTGAAACAATCCAGGCTGATCCAGCCCAGATGATGTGCTCTTATATTCTACAACAGCTACAGTAACACTGTTCCTATCATCTATGATAGCCTTGGTAACAACATGTATCTTATTGCACAGTCACAATAACACAATGCTTGTCTGACAAATCTCTAGTTTACACTGTAGTAATTAAATCAATGACTAAGGGCCAGCAAACTTTAGCCAAAGTGAGCAACTGTTACACATATTAAAGGCAGTCAGTTACAGTATTGCTGAATTTACAAACAACTAGAATGAAATATTACTGGGGAGAAGGTCCATGATCCGTGATTCCACTCTACTGCTCACAAATAGGGTTATGGCCTCCAGAGGGATGGTCTTTTGAGGCAAATCACTCAGCATTCACCAGGTTAAAGCAGAAAAGATGTGCACAAATCTGATTCACTGACAAATTTACAAAATGCAAACTGGCCTCAAGTGCAAACAGAGCATATGCATTCCTGACATAGGTATGGGCTTCTAAGATTTACACCCAGACTAAAAATACACACTGACCACATACCAGGATGAGTATTTGTCCCACACCCCTATGTAAAGATTGCAAAGTCAATCATTTTAAAGTGTGCATTATCAGTCACAAATGACTGGATTCATACTTCCATTAGACAGCATTGGTTACAGACAGTGTTCTAAGACTAAACAAAAGCAAATAACTGTTTTAGTCTTAACATTTGAATATACCTGAAAAGGACTGTAAGTGTCAAGATTTGGGTGTTTAACAGACATTGTATAGAATTGTCATTCACTTTCATGTATGATTTTAGCCCACAGATGCCACTCCCTGTCATGGTGGTCATCTCCACTGGCTCTCTTTTCTCCACCAAGAAGCTGAAATCAAAAACACATTTCCTTCCATGATGCTCTCCCATCCTCAAAATGTGGGTGGGCTCACTTACTTCATGCTTCTCTTGGTCGCAGTGAATTATTCTAGTACAGGTACCACCAATTAATCTTGGCTTATATGGCTTGTAGTCAGGGCTCTATCATTCTATACCACAAAGGCAATTAATTCCAGAGGAAACCTACATAAAGTGAAATTAAATTCTGAAATCTCATAGCACACACAGTCTTTTATTATCTGTTTGAACAGACCAATGGCTATTTTCATTTTCGCATCATCTCAGTGATAATATTTTGATGGGCTATTTTTCAATGATAAGATGGCTAAACACTATGAACTGTTCACATTTTTTCATAGGGGCCTATATTCCACTTAGATCCTGAATGTATGTGCTCAGCCCCTATACCTCCAATAACTAAATATGTTACATCAAGACTCACACAGCTGTTGAGAGAAGGGTAAATTGCATACTTTACATTTGTCTGTGGTGCTCATACTTCACAAGCTGTATATTTAGAGAATTGAAATGTTGGCCAGAGATCCCAATGGTCAATCCCAATTTTATTGGCAGATGCTTAATGTTGGCAGATAGTCTAAGACATTCATTAATAGACTTATCTTTCAGATCTTTGAGACCTGATGTTATCCTTGTTCCACTGTTAGATGACCTGGACATGGTTTTCTTATCAATCTCAGAGGACTCACAAATATAGTCTGGTTCAAAAGCAGAGTGATATCTAATGATGTGCTTATCTCATGTAGTTTCTGCCACAATAGAAGACTTCAAAAGACAACAGTCCCTCTGTCAAGGTGTATCTGTCATTTGTTTTGGTAATTATGGGATCCTTGACCTTATAAGGTTATGGAGAGTCCAGCTTGTTTCATTAACAGAGACTGTCCCACATTAAGGCTATGCATCTTGGCCTGTCTCTTGTAGTCTGTGCAAGGGTTTCAGTTTGACTTTCTGGTGACCGTCTTTCTCCATTGTTTCACTAGTTTACTTGGTTTTGGTCTGGACCAGGAGTCTGACACTAAACTGTTACAGCTGTATTTGAAAAAAGGGAACTTGTTGGAGAGACTACATTTGTGAGAAGGTTTACAACATGGTATCCATTCAGCATTTTGTAAAGTTATTTCCAACAAATACTTTTAAAGTTTACTAATCTGCCATCCATTTTTTAATAACAGATTTTTCTTCAATGTCGCTGGCCAGTGACCAAAGTGGATCTGTTCTGACTTGAATTGCTGTATTACTGCAGAAATGCTTGAACTTAATACTGTTAAAGTAGTCCACTGTGCGATCTGACCATAACTAGAAATTCCTGACATTCTTCTCTGATGTGAGTTATCTAGCATTTTTGGCAGTCATAATTAGAGAATAGTCTGATGACTGGACCATAGAAATCAAGGCTTGTAGAAGCCATCTTTCATGTAGCTTTCTGTGTGCTTTTTTGACTAAGCACCCCCAATCCCTTTGGTTGTATTGTTTTCTGGTTGTTTCCCTTTTATTTATTTTCCCGCAATATTGTAAAGTGCATAGTTGTATAATCAACCACAAATATAAAGTCTGATGGATTATCTAAATAGTGTCTGGCACATCTGTAAAATGGTCAATCCCAATTTTATTGGCAGATGCTTAATGTTGGCAGATAGTCTAAGACATTCATTAATAGACTTATCTATCAGATCTTTGCATTTCTGATGTCTAAAATGAAGCAAAATATCATTTCTGGATATGTTTTCTCTGCATATTAAACCTTTGTTTAGCATACTTTCTGTCCTGCTTCCCAAATTACAGAAGCAGAATGTTCTATTATAAGTACTTTAGTTTTAATAAAACCCATGCCAGTTCTTCCTCAAAAAGCACAAAAAAGTGTAGTTAACTTAGTGTAAAACTGCTTAGTTTGCAGCAAGTGCTCCTAGGCAGATGCATCCTTGCACTGTTCTTAAATCCCTGATCTGCCATCAGACTGTCTTAATGTGGGCAGTAAAGGAACATGCCCCTGTGAAGTGCCTGCTTTTCATATATCATTTTATCAGATTATACCACATCTCCTCTTCTGGCAGATGAAAGGTAATATAATATTATTTCATTTTGCTTAGATGCATAAAACACATTTGCTCTTTGCGTACAAGCATTTCTAACCTTGCCCTGAGTCAAGATATCTTCTTTTCCCATTTCCCTCAATACTTTATTAATATAAAATGATCTTTATGTAGTAACTGTGAAACTCAATATTTGCAGAAGCACTACACTGGTAAAAAATGAATTAAAGTACAAAAATGAATAATGGCTCATCCCTGTTGACTGTAATCCTAGCGATGCAGAATAAATGGGTTTAATTGATCAAGGAGGGGAGAGATAATAGATGAATAGTTGAAACAAAAAGCAGAAAAAACATGTAGGCAGTGAAACAACACTTTATATTAAGTCTGCAAATTAAGTGCTTTATTTGGATTACTGGTCTGGCATATCTTGCCCTAGAGGAAGTGGGTGAATGCTTGACAGGAGATTGGTCGAGAACTGGTTTAAAGGGAAAAGTCTTCACTGGGTGGGTAGCTATACTAAGCAATCATTACCACCTCCTTCTTTTGCATATAAGAAATATTTTTACTTTCTTTTCATAGGTATGAAGTATGCTTCAGGTGAATGGTGAGATGACACAACAGTTCCTTTGGATACTGGTATCAAGAATCCCTGTCTCTTGCATGATGCATTCTGTTCATAGGTTCGTACTAAGCTAACTGCCCTTGTGAGCCATTTTTAGCCTAACCAATTATCCAGTGTGAGGCTCAAACCCTGCACCTTGTGTTTGTAAGGCAAACACCTTAACCATTAGGCCACCCTCCCAACCTGTAAACTGACACAGCATACTTCAGTCTCTTCTCTCTCTCTCTCTTAACAATAGCATTTTGGAGTTCAAGGTCCATCGAAGAGTACTGTGTTGCAAGGTCGACTCTACAATAAGAGCTGGGTTGGAATATATCAATTAGCCAAACGTACAGCTCTGTAAGCATGTTAGTCTACTAGTGAGCAGTGTTAAGTTTGGAACTTTAGCATTTCTTAACAGATTCTTCACTGTTTGTGCATAGTGTTCTGACTCCTCATTGCTCTGGGTAAACTTCAACCTACTGGTAATGTATCTGAACCTATAGGTCTCTGCAAACTTCTGCTCTGAAAGCGGAAAGCAGCTGTCAGAGAATAAAATCTCAGGGATGTCAGTCCTCTTAACTACAGATGTTAGACATACTATCATATCCTCTTAGCTTGTGCAAGTTTACTTTTGCAATTTCAACACATTTTGAGAAACAGTCAACAGTAAGCAATTACTGCCACTGAGGATGAAAATATCTGACAAACTTTTTGGCATAGGCCTCTCAGGTAACTCACTTGGTACTAATGGTTTTGCTGAACTGGCTCACTGTTTGATACGAGCTTTACTGTTTAGCATAAGCTCAATTATCTGCTACTTATGCCTGATCACCAGAATGCATCTCTAGCATGCTACAGTCTCTGCATTTCATAACTCCATCATAAATCTCATGTATTTAGTCTAGGATATCTAGGATATTGCTCTGCATAGCTGAATTACCAACTTTGAGCCTTTTAATGAGATACCGTTGTGATCCATGAAAGATGCCCTTTGTTGCTGGTACTATTTCACAACTGATATAAAACAGATCACCGTCAGAAAAAACAAAGTAGTTTTTATTACAACAAACAGAGCTTTCGATCAAACAACCTTCTGCAATACTAAACATCATACTACATTTTCTCATTCATTTAAAAAGAGGAAAGCAGATACAATGTGACCACAGCCATCCAATCACAAGGTACTCTTAAATAAATACTTATAAACACATAAATTACATAAATACACTTCAATTTCTTATAACATTATAAATTATACTGTTGCATCTTAACAAGGACAGGCTTAATACTAATTTTATTGTTTATACCTGGTTCACTATCTGCACAGAGCCTAAGTATCCACTCATATTCTTTATTTTCTAGATAATTGTTTAAGTCCCACCCCTCACATCTTTATATACATTCTCTATTACTCTAAATGTAAAGATGTGGTCTATTCCTTTATCTAAAATGTGCTTACACAATTAACTCTTGTCATTTTTCCTTCTAATGACGGATTTGTGTTCTATTATGCGGTCTTTTAACCTCCTTGTCGTTTTCCCTACATAAAATGATCTGCACTTTTTACAGGCGGACAAATAGACCACATTGACACTATTGCAAGTTGCTACACAGGAAAAATTAAACTTCCGACCAGAAGTGGGATGTATAAATTCTTCACTATTCAGTTTTTCTATATCTACACAACAGCTGCATGCCATACAGGTGTATGTCCCATATTTCTGCCCTATTTTATTTTTAGCTAAACTTTTAAAATCCTTATAACAAAGTTTTCTCTTCAAACTTTTTAGATTCTTATATGTAAAAATTGTTTAGAATCTATTATGTTATGTAATTCAGGCAAAGCTAAGAGAATTACCTATTTTTTTCTATTATTTTCTGTAGTTCTTTTGTTCTTAGATTATATGTAGTAATGTAATCTTATTATTTTCTAAAACTCTTTCTACTGTCTGTTTTCCTTGGTTAAAAATTGGTCTTGTGTCCTCACTTCTGGCTACCCTTACTCTTTCAACCACTTCCATGGCATCTTTATAGTGGTACCCACTACTGACAAACTCTTCTATCATATTATTCATCTGTTGCTCAAACATAGTCTCATCAGTATTCATCTTACTTACTCTATATATCTGGGCCTTTATTACTCCTTTAAAGACATGGGGGGGGGTGCATACTTTGCCAGTGCAGGTATCTATTAGCCTATACTTCTTTCTTATGCACACTAGTATGAATAATATTTTCCTTCCTTTTCAATAACCGATCTAAAAATACTATAGTGTCAATAGAACAATTCATTTTAAAAACAAGACATTTTGTAGTATTGTTTAGATAGGCCACAACTTCTAACAATTCATCCATGTTTCCATTCCATATAAAAAAAAATTGTCTACAAATCTTGTGTAAAATTCAATCTTCTTATTTAAAACATTTGCATCAATACTCATATACTTTTTCTGCCACTGATGAAGCACAAGGTTAGCATAGGTATTGGCCACGGGGTTACCCATGGCCACACCTGTTTGCTGCAAAAACAATTCCTCCTCAAAATAAAAAACATTTTTTGTCAACACTATCTGTAGCATTGAACAAATTTTTTCCACATCTATTGCCATCATATCTGTCTCTGCAGTTAAAAATTCACGTATGGCTGAAATGCCATACTCATTCGGTATGATGGTAAACAATGAAGTTATATCTAATGTTACAAACATATAGTGCAAATCTTTCACTTCTCTATTATCATGCCATGCTTTCAATTTTAACAAAAAAATCTGTGTCCTTAATTACTCCAGGACATAATTGTAAAAACTGTGAGAGACTCTTTTGCAAATTTACTGACAGAGGTTCCGTGATTCAGCCTCCGCCTGAGACTATAGGTCTCATCAGGGGCTTATCAATAGACTTATGCACCTTTGGTATCCCATAAATTCGGGGTATACGTGGACATAGTACAGATAAAAAATTAAACAGTTCTAAATCAATCTCACTACTTAATTGCATGTCATAAATTATCCTATTTTTATCAAAACTTATTTTCCTAACATCATTAGGCATTATTTTTTTAAAAAATATTTACATCATTCAAGAAAGCATACATTGAATCTACATATTCTTCCCATTTCATTTGAACCACCGCTCTCCCTCCCTTATCAGCCTGCTTTATAATTATATTCTCATTCCTTTCAGGTTCCTTCATAGCCTCATATTCATCATATGTTAAATTATACCTTTTTTGTTTTAGTTTCAATTCATACAAACACCTAATTTCGCTTTCGCAAATATCATGAAAAGCAGAAACCACAGGATTACTAATCGGTACAAAAACACTTCTTTACTTACATTGCAAATTCATAATTTCATCATTACTTTTAAATAACAGCTTCAAGTTAAGGTTTCTAGCAAAAATTTTTAAATCAGTCAGTGCACTAACTAAATCATAGCTAGTGCAAGGTATAAATTTAAGTCCCTTTTTCAATAATGAAATATATGGTTCAGTTAGTACAAAGTCTGTCAGATTTAGAATACCTTCATATATTTTTGTTGTCATCAGGCTGGTTTCTTTACCTGCCAAACAGGGCTGTCCCCCTTCCTCTTCTGTCTGTTTGGGGATTGCTTCTGCAACATGCGACCTTTCATCAAACCTTTATCCAAAATGTTAACCTTTTCAGGCAAGTTCAGATGGAATCGATTTGTGATCCAGATTGAACTACATGTAAAGTACTTTGTTCATTTATGGTTTTATTGCTCAACAATGAAGCATTTGTGCATTCCTCGGTCTCTATAACCACCATCTGGGTTGAATGTACTTGTGTAGAGGCAGTAGGAGTGGAATTTGCCTCTTCATCAATTAGGACATGAACTAATTGAGTCGCTACCTTCTGGTTTGTAGGTGTGGCTACACTTCCTTCCTGGAAGCTGTCAAGCCGGTCTAGTCGGTCTTTCTGTTCTAAAATAACTTTATTTTGCCTTTCAGTTCTCGGCCATGAAAAGATATGGCCTTGTTTGAAGTCATCTATATCACGAAAAAGTTTGTGTTTCTTCCCAGGCTCTAAGCGATCATCAAGCATTTTTAGCCTATATGACATTTTCTGGTTTATCTCTGCCATATCCGGAAAACTAGGTAATTGCAGCAACTCATCTTCAAGCTGCATTATTTCATTTTTTTAGAGTATTTTCAATATCCATGAAATAATCATTCATTAAAGTCATATAATGGAAACTACTTTTAAGATTAAGCTGTTGCCAATGTTTTAGCAATTCAGGATAAACGTTGGCATAAGAAAGTATTTTAAGGACACAAAGTCATCGAGGTACTACCCCCAGTTCCAAATAGGCTGAAAAGCTAAGCCTTTGCCATTGAAAGCATTTATATGTACCTGTCTTCCTCTCCAGAAGTTGCAACTGTTTTTCAAAATTCATATCGACCTTAGGTTTTTCATTAGTTATTTGCATATTTGATGAAGTAAGATGTAACAGGATTCACCTCCATTACTAGTAGGCTTCTAATGGAGCTTGATAATTCAGTTCTGTTCTCCATTTAAACGGCTGTGCATGCTGTCCAAATCCACTGACGTCAATGTAGCAGCCAAAATTATTAAACTTACTACACGCTGATACAAGATAAAGTGAAGAAAAGCGATTTTCTGAAATAAAACAGATCACCATCAAAAAAACAAAGTTGTTTTATTACAACAAGCAGAGCTTTCGATCAAACAACCTTCTGCAATACTAAACATCATACTACATTTTCTCATTCATTTAAAAAGAGCAAAGCAGATACAATGTGACCACAGCCATCCAATCACAAGGTGCCCTTAAATAAATACTTATAAACACATAAATTACATAAATACACTTCAATTTCTTATAACATATTATAAATTATACTGTTGCATCTTAACAAGGACAGGCTTAATACTAATTTTATTGTTTATACCTGGTTCACTATCTGCACAGAGCCTAAGTATCCACTCATATTCTTTATTTTCTAGATAATTGTTTAAGTCCCCACTCCTCACATCTTTATATACATTCTCTATTACTCTAAATGTAAAGGTGTGGTCTATTCCTTTATCTAAAATGTGCTTACATACTGCATTCTTGTCATTTTTCCTTCTAATGTCAGATTTGTATTCTATTATGTGTTCTTTCAACCTCCTTGCTTTTTTCCCTACATAAAATTATCTAAATTTTTTACAGGTGGCCAAATAGACCACATTAACACTTTTGCAAGTTGCTACACAGGAAAAATTAAACTTCCGACCAGAAGTGGGATGTATTAATTCTTCACTATTCAGTTTTTCTATATCTACACAACAGCTACATACCATACAGGTATAAGTCCCATATTTCTGCCCTATTTTATTTTTAGCTAAACTTTTTAAATCCTTATAGTAAAGTTTTCTCTTCAAACATTTTAGATTCTTATATGAAAAAATGGTTTAGAATCTATTATATTATGTAATTCAGGCAAAGCTAAGAGAATTACCCATTTTTTCTATTATTTTCTGTAGTTCTGTGTATGTGGAAAACATGTGTTCATTGCTACATATAGTACTGGCAAAAAATGTTTTTTTATTTTGAGGAGGAATTGTTCTTGCAGCAAATAGGTGTGGCCATGGGTACCCCCATGGCCAATACCTATGCTAACCCTGTGCTTCATTAGTGGGAGAAAAGGTATATGAGTATTGACGCAAATGTTTTAAATAAGAAGAGTGAATTTTACTCAAGATTTGTAGACAATTGTTCTTTTTATATGGAATGGAAACATGGATGAATTGTTAGAATTTGTGGCCTATCTAAACAATACTACAAAATTTCTTGTTTTTAAAACGAATTGTTCTATTGACAGTATAGTATTTTTAGATCTGTTATTGAAAAGGAAGGAAAATATTATTCATACTAGTGTGCATAAGAAAGAAGTACAGGCTAATAGATACCTGCACTGGCAAAGTATCCACCTCCCATGTCTTTAAAGGAGTAATAAAGACCCAGATATATAGAGTAAGTAAGATGAACACTGATGAGACTATGTTTGAGCAACAGATGAATAATATGATAGAAGAGTTTGTCAGTAGTGGGTACAACTATAAAGATGTCATGGAAGTGGTCGAAAGAGTAAGGGTAGCCAGAAGTGAGGACACAAGACCAATTTTTAACCAAGGAAAACAGACAGTAGAAAGAGTTTTAGAAAATAATAAGATTACATTACTACATATAATCTAAGAACAAAAGAACTACAGAAAATAATAGAAAAAAATGGGTAATTCTCTTAGCTTTGCCTGAATTACATAACATAATAGATTCTAAACCATTTTTTTCATATAAGAATCTAAAAAGTTTGGAGAGAAAACTTTTTTATAAGGATTGTAAAAAATTAGCTAAAAATAAAATAAGGCATAAATATGGGACTTATACCTGTATGGCATGTAGCTGCTGTGTAGATATAGAAAAACTGAATAGTGAAGAATTTATACATCCCACTTCTGGTCGGAAGTTTAATTTTTCCTGTGTAGCAACTTGCAATAGTGTTAATGTGGTGTATTTGGCCACCTGTAAAAAGTGCAGATAATTTTATGTAGGGAAAATGACAAGGAGGTTAAAAGACCACATAATAGAACACAAATCTGACATTAGAAGGAAAAATGACAAGAATACATTGTGTAAGCATATTTTAGATAAAGGAATAAACCACATCTTTACCTATAGAGTAATAGAGAATGTATATAAAGACGTGAGGGGTGGGAATTTAAACAATTGTTTTGAAAATAAAGAATATGAGTGGATGCTTAGGCTCTGTGCAGATAGTTAACCAGGTATAAACAATAAAATTAGTATTAAGCCTGTCCTTGTTAAGATGCAACAGTATAATGTATAATATTTTATAAGAATTTGACGTGCATTTACGTAATGTATGTGTTTATAAGTATTTAATTAAGGGTAACTTGTGATTGGATGGCTGTGTTCACATTGTAGTTGCTTTGCTCTTTTTAAATGAATGAGAAAATGTAGTATGATGTTTAGCACTGAAGAAGGTTTTCTTCACTTTATCTTGTATCAGCGTGTAGTAAGTTTACTATTTCACAAATGCCCAGTCTATTTCAGTCTGGCGTCCATTCTTATAGAAAATTTCTTATGTGTATTTGGGACGTACATGGGAACACCACTGCACCTCTGTTCAGAAAGCTAAATGGCTTCCTGTAGCATCGAGGCTACTTACCTGCTCAGCACCCTAACAGTCAAATTACTCAAAGAGAGGTACTGACCCCTCCCCCTTAACTAACAACATCTATTTACTAAATATTCCTCACTTAATGTGGTCCAGCTGTTTACTCAGACTTGCTTCTCCACAATTTACACTGCTGACTTATGAATGTCCTTTCACAAACTTACTCCAGCTTCTTGAAACACTATACCAAATGAAACCACAGCTTTATATTATGCCGTTCAAAAAATGCTTAAAAGAGCACTTTGTGAAAGAATATCTGTGTACCTGTTTGTGAGATGCATAATGATTAGAGGTTTGTTTGCTCTAAAAGAAGCTGTCTTTTCATATTTTATACTCGCTCTACATTTTACGATTTTTTATGAATATTTGGCATTATACATTTTGTAATAACTGCAAATACTGGTAAAGATTACTAGTACTAATTCTATATGCTCCGTATGTTCAGTATGTTCCAGATTTGTCTGTGTATGTTACTGTATACACTACGTTTTATAGTCTTACATTTGACCTATACGTATTGTTTCTATTTTCTTGTTGCCAATTGGTCTAGTCTGGTCTGGGTAATGGCTGAAAAGGGTCTTATTGTGGCCCACTTGTCAACAAGTAAACAAACGAAAAAGTAAACACAAACAATAAATAAATAAGCATGGAATATCAGTGTGTAGGTGTTGGCTGAGCTTGAATAGGTAAGCTGGAATTGTCATTGTGTTATACATTTCATCCCCTATGTGGATATTGATGTCTTCTGCTAGATATGTGTTTAATTTGTGCTTTTTCCTATCTCTATTCTCCAGTGAAAGAGACAAGGTATATGCTGACAGAAGGGTTTGCCTGAAGAATGATTGTACTGAAATATTCCGAGTCTGAGCTGAAACATCTAGATTCTGACTGGAAGTTCACCTACAGCATCAGTACCTGACAAGTTCAGAGGAGGTTTGTAATTAATCTCAAGCCTATGAGAAAATCATTGTAACTTTTACATCCTCAGGTGATGTCTAAATCCTCTTTTATCTATCTGTGACTATCATTACTCCATCTTGGAATATGACTTTCATGTAGGTAAAGCATTGTCGCATGACTCCTAATGAAGGAGAATAACTTCAAGTCCACACGAGGATGTGTCTTTGATCACATAAAGTCAACTGGAGTAAAAGAAAGAACTTGGTGTAACCGGTTGAATGCTTTCTGCTGGATGCTACCCCAACATACTTCTCAACTGCCCAGATTTTTGCAGAATGGCCAGAGTTTTCTTCATATGTTTGGTCTGCTCCTTATAAAATTTGTGGTTTTTCTGGCAAACCACTGAGAGTTGATATCATCAAATAAAGACAGGCATTTAGGTTTCAGATGTCATATTCTTCAGAAAATGAATGCTAACACAAATCTTATTATTTGAGCAGCTTACTATATTTATAAGAACAATATTTAAAGTCTGTCCCTGTTTTGGGGTCTTTGTCCTGCTATTATTTTCGGCTTTGTCCAGATTACTTGTGCTAAGAGGTTGAGAACTATCTACCCCAATGTCATTGTTGCTGATAGCAGGTTTCTGAGTTATCTTTTTCAGTCATAGAATAAATTTCCCCAGCTGGTTAACCATTCTGAGGAAACAGTGAATTTCGTTAACACTAGATGCTTGATATATATTCAGGACTGCACTGGTTTTCTCTGGTAACCTTTTGCATTGCCAAGACTTGAATGATGAATTCCAGTATGTGAAGACTGAATGACTTAAAATTCAGACTTACATATGCTAAGTCTGAGACTGCTATTTCTTATAATAGTCCATTTTTTCCAAGGTGTGGCCATCGCTGAGTTGGTGTATCCAAATGTGAGGAGGGGCTTGTACCCCACATTAATAGGTACTGAGAAACTTGCATCATCTGCAAGAAACTTTAAAAGGAGAAAAGCAATGTTCAGTATTTGCTCTTCTCCTTTATTTTCGGTCTTTTTTTCAGTATTCTGGGACTTATTACAAGTTCTGACATTTCAATAGGGAGACCCATTCTCAGCATCAGATCTCACTTCATTAGTAGATAGCATGTGGCCCAAGAATTTTACTTAATTTTTATTACATGACAGGCTTTCATGCTCAGTCTAACATCAGCATTCCGGCTCTTGTTTAACACAGTGTATAATCTGTTGTACTCTGACAGTGTTCTTCCCCATATAGGATCATCATCAATATAATAAGTAGTATCAAGAAGTCCATCTCAGACCAATGATTTCCACTTTGTAAAGTGTTTTAAAGCTAAAGTAATCCCAAACAGTAGTCTATTTAGGAAGTATTGACCAACAGGTGTAATAAAAGTGGTATATTTGGTTGAATTTTTCAGATTGCAGAATATGCCAAAAGTCAGTATCAGCAGCTAGCCACTGAACATTGTAATCTAGTTAGAATTTTCAGAATTTCTTCTGCAGAATGTAAAATGTGTTTTTTTCGGCATAAAGCTTCATTGTTTTTGTGTCTAGATGGGATACTAGGTTTAGGTTTGATTTGGCTAATCTAGCCATTAAAGCAATAAGTAGGTTGCTGAACACATAAATGTGAACCTGAACAGTAAGCTTAAGGATGGCACAGTGGTGCAGTGGCAGCGTTGTTGCCTCTCAGCAAAAAGTTCCCTGGTTTGATTCTTGGCTGGGGTGCCTTCTGTGTGGAGTCTGCATGTCCTTCCTGCATTCATGTGGGTTTCCTCCCACATTCAAAGACCTACACCTAGAGCATTTCTTCCTGGGCCTCTGCTGAAAATTGGCTATGTTCCAAGTTGGACTTTCCCAGTTAACAAATGTTAAATAAAAAAAATTCTCTTTTCCTGAGTGACTTTTTGTTGCTCCTAGGACAGAGAGTGGTAGTCCTTCAGGGCTAAAGAGTGGCTTTTTAACTTGGACAAGTTTATATGGACTGTTTTGTTATGCAATGTTCTTAGAAATGTGATGCAGAATTACTGTTACATTAGCCCCCATATTAGTATTGAATTTCACTTCAGTGACCACTGATAAATACTTTGGTGGTAGAAGAAGGTTCTTCTTTTGCAATTACTAATCCATTCATCAGGTCCAGGTAAACTGTTTCCATGGGATGCACTTTCCTGGATGTTTAGCAGACTTTTCTGAAATGGTCCATCTTACCACAAACAACACATGAGATTTTTGGCTAGATGCTGGCATTAAGATAACCTAACTTCTCACACTTGTAATACGTCTGTTGTGATATCTGTGTTTTTCCTCCTGATACAGCTTGTTCAGTCTATATGTCTTTCTTTTTCTTTGTGTTTTTCTGTTTTTTTGGCTTTGGCAGAAATGACATCAATTGTTATAACATTTTCCTCCCAGCAATATTGCTTCATAGGTCTGCTGGCTGTCTTTTGAAAACCTCTGATGTCCTAGCTATATATGTTGCTTTCTACAGAGTCTAATCTTTGTAGATTCACATTATTTCTAAAGTGCAGCATCTCTTCATCCACCTGTATCCTATTGCAAGTTCAGATCATTATGTAATGGGCCTTACTTTTAATTTTCTGCCAATGCTTACAAGGTTGTGACAAAAATAAAGCAACTGTTGCTGTAAGCATCTGCACATTGTAATTAAACCCTGTGTAGTCATAAGTGATATTTTTGTGGGTAAAGAACTTCTCAAAGGTCTCTTTCTTTATCTTAAACTGTTGAGTTTCACCTTCTATTAGGATTAGACCTTTGAGTATATCATCCACTGCATTTCGCCGTTTAATAAATTAAGGTATTTATGATTTACTTCCATGGATGCATGAAGATTTCTTGCCAGATTAAATCTTTTGAGCTTCCTTTATCCACTTCTCCTATTCTTGTGTTTTTACATCACTGAACAGCCTAGTTATATTTGAATTGAGCACTTAGTGGCACAATAATATGTTGCTGTGTTCTTGGCATATCTTTCCTTGCTACCTTATGGTACATGGTCTATCCCTGCAGCACTGTAATGAAACATTTCCTGTTACAAGAACTTTCTTACAGCTTCCTATACACATTTGTGTTTCTCTTCACTGATACAGTCACAGTACTTCAAGTCTCATGCACTTCGCCAAGTCTTATATCGTCTAGGTTCTTAAAGATTATGCATTAACTGGATGTACCTATAGCAGCATGAATCAGCCACAGGTACCAGGTTTAAAACAGAGCATAAAACTGAAACTTAGCTTTTTCAGTCTACCTTAACTTTCATCCCAAAGGACCATGCCTTATGCCAAAATTAATTTTTCCAGTATCACATTATCACAAGTAAGTTGCATTTGGGTGGAAAAGAAACATTTCCCCAGTCTTCATCTTGGAAAAATATAATAATATGCGTATTCCATACCTGAAATAAAGTACCCTATATATCTAACTTACAAAAAAACAGGAATGGGGATGGTGACTGGCATAACAATTATGGTGTTTACCTCAAAGACAAAAGGTACAGGGTTTGATTCTCATCTTTGAATTAAAATTGGATAAGCTTAAAATGGCCTGCCAGCTTAATAACTATGAAAAAAGCCTTCTGGGACATGCCCAACATGGTAAGCAGTTAACAGGACTATTTTTTTAGCTCTGCTTCATTTTAACATCTCTGACAGGATTTTTACTAAAAAAAACTCAAATTAAATATTTCAAACTTGATGAATTTATAGTTAAACATCTGCTAAAAGATTTACTCAAAAAAAAAAAAAAAAAAAAAAAAAAAAACAAGTTTGAAACTCTTTTAATTGCTTTCTCCTGTCAAGAAAACTAGAAATAAGTAATTTCTCAGAATGAGACACTCTAAGCCCAGTGTATAGGACAGTACAATGAAAAAATACATACAGGCTATACTAAGTAGCACCAATGAGTTATTTGTCAAGATAGATACATTAAAAAACAAAATAGACAATTTTAAAGATGAATGTAAAAAACAAGTTGAAGTGATAAGTGAATCTCTTAAATAACAATCATCAGAAATCTCTAGTATATATTAGTCTTGATATAGGTTCAGCATTTGATTCAGTAAGTTGGGACTATCTGTTTACCTTACTGAAATGCACAAATTTCTCTGATGCATTTGTAAATTTAATTGAGCATTTATACAAAGGAACGCTGGCTTATATTAAGGTAGGAACATATGTTTCACAAAAAATACCCATTCTTAAAGGTACACAGCAAGGATGTCCACTTTCTCCACTATTATTCACTTTAGTAATGGAGCCTTGGGCTAATTTGATTAGAAACAGTACTGACATAGAGGGTTTTGAAATAGAAGAAAATACAACATCAAAAATTCAACTTTTGCAGATGATGTTCTAATTACATCAGCAGGATCTAATTCTTCTATGCAGTCTTTATTTGATAAAATGATGAATTTTAAAAGTATTTCTGGTTTAATATTCAATGAAGAAAAACTAAAATACTACCTATATATACACGAAAAAATACTCTCATTAGTGATTTTACTAAATATGTACCCAACTCAGGTCAGATAACTTATTTAGGTATAATACTATCTAAAGATATTAAATCTATTATATATAATAACTATAATACCTGTTTTCTTAATATACAAAATCTTTTAATACCTGGAATAATATGTTTTTACTATGGAGGAGAGACTTACAATTATTAAAATGATAATATTCCCCAAGATTTTATACTTAATACAATCAATAATACTTTCACCTACAAAAATAACTATCAAGAAACTGAATACACTAATGTTAAATTTCTTATGGGCACCTAATAGACCTAGGATTGCATTAAAGAAACATACTAATAGCTGGTCTCAAGGGGTATTTCTTTTCCAGACTTTAATTTATATATTATCTCTTCTATTATAAAAGTTATTACTTTATTAATAGATTGGTCATATGTCGCAAAATGGAAAGATTATTGGGAGCTAATTAGTATGCACTTCATGAAAATCTCCTTACCACATAAAAATATGATTATAAATAACTCCATGTTGTGGTTGCTAAAGGAATTTTGTACTTCACCTATTACACCTAAACATATGGTCTGTTACCCATTAAATATTATTATTAGTTATCGTAACTTTATATTCATGCACCCTAAGTATAGGGAATGGAATTTTATTGTATTCCTATAATTTATACTCAGGGTATGCTTATGTCATCTACTTCTGAAGGAGCTCATTTAGCTATAGATAATAATCTAAAGTACTGGTATCAGCTGATATCTGATAATAAAGTTAAAAATCTAGATTTCTTAAAACAAGAATTTGATCTAAGAGAAACTTGCTGGTTAGAGGTTCAGATCTTTAGACAACATCTCATTGATAGAATAGATCTAATGTCTATAACAGTTAAAGAATCTATTCCAAAACTGATTGATTACTTGATAATAAATTTACAGCATAAAGTTTCTGATAAAGGTAAACTTTCATATATACATAAAATTATCAGACAAGAAACTTTTTACAATGTAGATTCATACTGGAATTATTTCACCTCTATTAATGGGGACCCACCAACTCAACAAGATAAACAATATATATTGGAATCTGCTTATAGAACTACATCTTCCATTGTCTAGAGACTTTATACATGGAAATTTTTACATAGATCTTTTTATACACCTTTGATGATGAATAAAATTAATAATAAAGATAATCTATGTAAGAGATGTACTGTAGAAATTAATGCTGACTGGGCTCATATGTTTTATGACTGTATGAAGTTGAAAGAATACTGGAAGTCAATTAATGAATTTTTGCAGGCTCTTTTACAGATAATTTCATTATTTCTAAGTCTCTTATATTATTCAACACACCTGTACCTCAATGTGTTAAAAGATTAAGCTTCCCTTGTTATGGTCTATCCTAGCAGTGGCTAGGAAAATAATAACTAGAAATTGGATTTCAGATACACCTCCTTCATTCAATGAATTTAAAAATGTTATGAATATAATGTGTCATATGGAAATAAGCACAATTAGAATGAGAACAACTAGAAAAACATCACATTTTATTGTATGGGATAATTTACAAAATTTGTTAAAAAAATTCTAATTTCAATAGCACAGTATTTTAGTTTAATTAATTGATCTGATTGTAGTGGATGTCTTTGTAAATACTTTAGTTGTTTTGTTGAATATTATAATAATACCTATTTTTAATTATTTGTATAAAATTGTTATGATATTTCTCTTATATGTTAAAACAATAAATTTGTTTTAAAAAAAAAAGAAATCTCTAGTATAGAAGAGGGAATGTCTGCCTTGGATGGAAGATTATTTGAAAATGACAATAACACTGAACACTTTGTCTAAAACAAAACAACATTTTCTAGGAAAAAAAGAAGACTTAGAGAACAGATCTAGAACAAATAATATCAGGATGTATGGGATTCCTGAAAAAGAAGAGGGAGACAGTATGATTCAATTCCTTAATATTTGGCTCCCTAAAATTTTGAACCTCCCTGAAGCTGTTTCCTTTGACATCAAAAGGACACATAGATCACTTTCCAATTCAGCTTAAAAAAACAAACACCTTTACCAATGTCAATGATCATAAGATTTTTATCAAGTCAAGATAAGGACTTATTAGTCTTAAAAGTTGCATGGATTTATTTATCCAGTTAAAATGAAAGAAAATACTATAAGATTAGACAATGAGTATTCAACATTAGTGATGTTAAAGATAAAAGCATATGTGACACTTGTTAAAAGCTTAAAGAAAACAATATTAAAGCACAAATCTTGTTTCCAGCAAAAATAAGGTTTCACCTTCTAGAAGGAAAGTAGATTTTTAACACCTTAGAATATGCAATGGACTTTATACAAATAAATAAAATCCTAGAAAAAAGCAAAAGAAATGGACTGGAATCTATAAATGTCTTTGAGGAGAAATGCAACAAAAGATGGTTAATAAAAGACAAAATGAAAATCAATGTATTTCATGGTTATGAATTCTTACTAATTTAAAGAAGTGCTTGAATGCTTATGAACAGGTACTGAATATTAATTTTTACAAGGTAAATAATTTATTTATTTATTTATTTATTTATTTATTTATTTATTTATTTATTTTCCTACTTCAAATGGTTACTAGTTTCCTTTTTAAAATGTTAGAGTTTGATTCATTTAGCTATATATGAAATTAAAGCCACTTATTTCCATTTAAAGTTTAAAAAGGTTAAACTATTCATTTTATTAAAAGTTAATCATTATTATGATGAAACGTATGTTAGGTGGCACACTTTCTGATATCTTGGCATAACTAAGTAATGTGCTAGTAAATATAATACAAGATGCAAAAAATAACACTAAAGAGGGATGCTAAGTTACTTTCTGGGTTCTTAAAATGGTCTACTAGTGTGCTACTGATAGTATACTTGTGCAACAGCACCCAGGAAAGACATGCTGTGTTATAAACAAAGTATAAAAAATATAGTTTTTTACATATATAAAAGTTATTATTTGAAAGATGTCAAATAATAAGTGTAACATTCGTACTTTTACAAGTTAAACATGAATCGCACGTAACTGTCATTCTTTTAATGCAAGTTTATATGCTATGTCTCCTTTAAAAAATGACAGGCTGCTTTATATTAAATATCTCATATAAACAGTGCTAACCGAATCATTAAATGTTATTTCTTTAAATACAATAGCTTTTTGTTTTTAAAATACTTTGAAATTGTTTTTGTTGGGTTTTTTAGTGGTTTGGAGGGGTTAGAGGGACTGATGTATAATATAGTGGTGACTTGGATTAAATTGTGAACATTTCTGTGTGAATTGTAGCTGACAAACTGTTCATTTGCAAGCCCTTGTTAAGAGAACTAGCTTGAAGCAGCTTAATTAGAGTCATGAGCACTTTGTGATGCTGCAGTTCTTAAAATTTTAAGAACTGTTCAGATTACTTCTTCCTGTCTAAAAGTAGATAATTATAATATTTTGAATCATATGCTAACATGCCAATAAATACAAGTTAGATAATGAACAAAAGACAGTGAATTGCATTCTAAACTACTTTCAGTTATTAAATAGTTCTGAATGCTTACAGTATGCCAAAAGGATAGTTTATAATCTAACATATAGAAAGACAGTTCTGATAAAAAATTAGGATTGTGTTTCTCTGGTATTGTCTCTTTTAATGATAATAAAACTTACTATCTCAGAACAATTTATTATGTAAAGTTTGAATCTTAAAAGGGAATATTTTTCAGATATTTGTTCAGATACTATTACATATAACATTTAAGAAAAATGGGGATGATTCTAACAGTAGTACTATATTAAACAGTATCACATTTATAAGCATAAATATAAATATTCTAGTATATGATATTCTCCACTAAGATTATAGCTAAAATATAAAACATAGGGATATAGTAATAGTACAAGACATGGTATACAAACAGAAACAGAAATAGAAAGAGATCAGAATAAGTAAATATGCATATAGTTAAATAATACATGTGCAAGGGTGGGAGTTTGGCATAGTGGTTAAAGTGCTTACCTTGTAAGCAGAAAGTGCAGGGTTTGATTCTCATATGAAGAAATTGGCTGGGCCTGAAATGACCCACAAGGGCAGTTAACCTTGTACTAATTTATGATTCTATGAACAACTTTACATATAGTAAATAAATAGAAAAAAAATAAATCATCTGATGGATAAATTCATAAATATGAAAATACCAACTGACTTCCTCTCTGTTCTAGACTAGGGAGATAATGTGAGGTACAAGGACAGATGATTGTAGAGATATTCAGATTGGTCAACTTATAATAAAGATTCTGAATACCTGCTTAACCTTTCTTCTTCATAATATCTTACTTACATGCTTTTTAAATATGATGCATACTAAAAATATGAGATATATTAATATAAATTGCAAGCACGAGCTAAGCGTTGTTAGTCTAATGGAGAGTTTGAGAGGTAGTTTGTTCATCTTTCTCAACAAGCTAGGAATATGTTAATCCATGGCAGAATGTTTTAGGGATATATTATTAGATAACTTTATTTGTTACAAAAGTTTTGTCCATACTTGAAGAGTTCATATTGTTGTATATAAAGTATATAATAAGTTCTGCACATAAATGTGATTTCATTATACCTGTGTTTTTCTCTCTTATATAAATGCCTGATTTTAAATGCATATCTATTAACATTAATGGACTGAATAATCTAGTAAAGAGGGGGAGTCTGTTCAAATAGTACTTCTACAGGAAACACATTTACTTAATAAAAATGTAGATAAACTTTCATTAAAGAATTATTTGGTATTAGCAGGTCCTGGCTTTCAAACTAAAAGAAGAAGGACTCTCATTTTATGGAAGAACTCATCAATAATGCCTAAAGTTAAAGATACCTATGTTGAAAAAATTATATATTACGCATTTTTAAAATTAAGTGGAACAGAAAACTATATACATTAGTGTACTCTTATTGGATTCCAGGAGTGGGAGTTACAGATGCAAACACAATACTCAGACACTATAGCCTATTACATGAAAGGTGAAATCATAATGGCTGGTGATTTTAATTGTATTTTATCAGACAACGATTCCACTGCAGATAGAAAGCTGAGAATCATATCTTCAGCCAAACACTTAACAAACTTTGTAAAGCAAATGAATTTAAAGGATATATATGAGCTAAGGAAAACAGACTCACTTCAATTTACCCATTATTCATATAGATATGGACCACAAACAAATATTGATAGCATTTTTGTCTAAAGCAATCTGTTATCACACATCAGAGAAGTTTCAATAGTTTCATGTCCATTACTGGACCATAATGCTATAATCTTTAATATTATTTCAAAAACTGACAGTTTAATATATTACAGGAGATTACTAGTTTACATTATTGAAATGAAAGGATACAAGGATTGGTATATTAACGAGATCAAAAATTTGCTAGAAATCAACATGAATGGTGAAGTATCTGCCATTGTCCTGTGGGATTCACTGAAGGTTTATTTAAATGGAAGAGTTACAAGCTGGCATATCAGCAAAACAAGATAATGGAACAAAGAATTGAATACACTACAGGCCAAAACAGACACACTAAAGTTAAATCTAAAACCAAATGACATTATCAGTCACTCTGAACTTAGAACCTTAAATACAAAATATATTGAAATTCTAAATCACAATGTTTCAATAAACTTAGAAACACTTAAACTTCAGACATATTCAGTAAACCATTTAAGCTTATATAAACAAGCTCTTACAGCAATGAAAATAAATAAACTATATCATATCAAATAAATTATAACACATATAAATAAAAAAGAAAGAACAAATATTAAAGGTATTCTGAGGGCTAAAATATTTTATGAAAATATACATATTAATACAAATAACATAGATAATTATGATATAATTGAAACTTTTCTAAGGAAAAATATAAATAATGAAATAAGTGAAAAAATAAAAAAAATCATACACTATTCACTTTAATAGAAATAAACGATCCACTAAAAAAGTAAAAAATATATAAGGCTCCTGGCTTAGATGGTTTTATACCAGAACTATATAAAATACTACCTGATTATGCAGTTAAAATATTAGATAAGGTCTATAGAGAAATAAAAACAACTGCTGAAGTGCTCTTAGCATGGGAATATTCCCTTATATCACTTATTTAAAAAAAGATAAGAGTCCTACAAAGTACTTATCATATAAACCCATTTACCTGTTAAATGTAGAGTATAAGATATTCAAGACCATAGTAGCTGACAGAATTAATCTATTTATACATAAACTAATTAATAATGATCAAATTAGGTTTATTTTAAATATAGAAGCACAGGTTAATATAATAAGAATACATTCATTAATAGACTATGCAAATGAAAATAAAAAAGAAAGTTCTATTATTAGTCTGAATTTAGATAAGGCTTTTGACTCGGTTAATTGGTCATACCTGTTTAAAACACTTAAAGTATATAATTTCTCACCAGAGATAATTGCATTAATTTCTAAGTTATGCAATAACTTCTGTGCTTATGTTAAAATAGGTTACTTCCTTTCTAATTTCTTTACATTACAAAAGGCACATAACAAGACTGTCCATTATTACCTTTACTTTTTGTATTAGCTATAGAACCCTTTGCTAATAGTATTAGATCCAATAAAAATCATTAATGGTATCAAAATAAAATAAGGCTTCAAACTAAAGATTCATCTCTTTGTTGATGACATTTTACTAACAATAGTGAATATAGAGAACACACTAGAACATATAATTAGTTCTGAGTCCATTTGAAGAAATCTCAAGATTTAATCATAATAAAACAAGTACACTGTTAATTAATAAACAAAATTAAAACATTCATACAAAACTATTCTAACTTCAATTGGAATAGCAATCAAATGAAAAACCTTGGTATAACTATTCTGTCTAATAGTAAAGAAATGATACAAACAAACTTTCAACATGTTGTTGATAGAATGTTAAGATTAGTCACAAATTGAAACAAAGTCTTCTTTACCATTGAAAAATAAATAATGCTTGTTAAGATAGCAATTCTCCCTAAAATATTGTTTGTCTTACAATCTTTGGTTCTATCTCTACCAAAAACAAAAATGATGAAGATAAATAATATTTTGCTTTTTTTTTTTTTTTTGGCATCCCAATAAACCAACAGTTTTCTTTGATTGGTACAGAAACGGTTGGCATGATGGTGGAACAGGATTCCCTGATATTGAATTGTATGCTACTTCAACAATTGTAAAAGTTACAGTGATGTGGATAAATTCATCTTATGATTCAAAATGGAACAAATACATCAAAAAATATTATTTGTAAATAATAAATATACCACAACCAGTCATAAACAAATTGCCCCTAATAGTTCCATCTTGTTATTAAAATATTTTTGCATAAATGGAATTACATCCTCTTTTCAAATTCATTATTTAAATAATGTTATTTCCTCTTTTCATAAGTTCACATATTCTAACCATTGTTTTAAAGACTTAATATTTCCTATGTTTATAATTGCATATACAAATGACTGCTTAGAAATTCATAACTTTAACAAAATGCTGGTATTCAAACAGAAAATTAACTTAATTTATTAGCATCAATTCTTAAATGGTACTGATATATATATATATATATATATATATATATATATATATATATATATATATATATATATATGGATCTAGGACTATTGAATGAAAGTTCAATAGTCCAAATCCAAAATAACCAAACGCACTTTAATGAAAGTGCTTTCAGTGAAAAAGCCCTTTCGTTAAAGTGCGTTAGAAAAAAAAAAGACAAAATCATCTTTGATCATGATTTAAATTGAACTTAATACCCTTGTCTCTACACATACTCATTTTGTTGTCATAAAAATTACATAAATCATCTCCTACTAACTTAGTGAATGTTTCAACTAAGGGATGTGCCACTGGCATATATAAACTAGGTTCCCTAAAAAATGACGTATTACCAGCATTTGCACCAAATTCAAGTTTAAGCATGACATGTCAACTACACATTTTCATATCTAGTATTTTGTTTGATAAATTTTCATATCAGAAAGCACAGGGTATTAAGTTAAATTTAAATCATGATGAACGTAATGCTCTTAAACATTTACAGGATGACTCCACCATTGCCATTAGACCTGCAGATAAAAGAGGTCCCATAGTCATCATGCATAGAGTTTATTACTACAATTCAATGTTAGAAATACTGGGTAATGTGAGCTTTTATTCTGTCATTAGTTTTGATGAAGTAGGCACACTTTGTACTAGGATTAAGAATATGTTAGAAGATATGTGAAATCCAACCAACTCACATTTGATTTATATAAGTTTTGAAAGTAGAACAACCTCTAATACCTCTTATTCAAGGATTACCCAAAATACACAAAGATGGGTTGAGGCCACCTATGAGATCCATAGTTGATGGCAGAGGATGGTGTACTGAACCCTTCTCTCTTTATGTTGAGAGGTTTTTACAGCCCATCCTAGACAACAACCCTCTGATACTTCGAGACACTCAACATTTTTTAAGTTGATTGGTTTGAGTTTACTGATGGCTATGGAGAAAGTAGTGAATTCATCTTTGTCACATTGGATGTCCAATCACTTTTTACCATCATACCAAATAGTATTGGCATAGATCATGTGAAAGGGTATTTAACTAGACATATCCAGTATGAGGAAGAATTTATAGACACGATCTGCCTATTTTTAGAAGTTATCCTTGAGAACAATGTCTTCATTTTTGATGATAAATGCTACTTACCAAAGGATGGCATAGCCAATAGCGACACCAACATGTTTCTAGCATTTTGGGAAGAAGAAGTTCTCTTCCAGATAGACATGTACAAATGGTTTGTTCTATTTTTCAAACATTTTGTGGAAAATGTCTTTTTGGTTTGGACAGGTAACACTGAAGAACTAATTTCCTTCTTTGATAGTATTAATGGATTGACAGAGTACTTGAAATTTACCATGACATACTCTGCTGATACAATTGAATATCTAGATGTATGTATCAGGAGGTCAAATAATGGATACCTCCACACGGGGATATTCTGTAAGAAATGCCATAGGACTACCCTTCTACACAGGTGCAGCATGCATCCACAATATGATTTTACTAATGTCATCAAAGGACAAGGCATAAGGATGTCTAGACTTAATGCATCAGATGTAGGGTTCCATTTGGAACTCACAGACTTAAGACATAAGTTTCAGGAATGAGGTTATAATAAATCTGAGATTGATAGAGGGTTTTGGAATCTTGAGAACTTGAGGAATGGGAGGGCTAGTCCCTATTTTTCATCCACAGAAAGATGGAGTAAAAGGGAACGAGATTTATGTGCACAGACCACCATGAAAATTCCTATGTTCTATACCACCGACAGTAAGGACATAATAGAGATTGTCAGATAGCTTTGGGGAGTTTTAATGATAGATCCTAAGGTTAGAGACATTGTAGGTGATACTCCCACCTTTAGGTATAAGAACAAACCTAATCTAAAGAGAATGTTATGTAATATAAACAATACAAGCAGCACGCCAAATAGAATGAGAAGGATAGATCTGAATATAGTAGCCTGTGGGCATTGTATTTTCTGTGAGTATATAGATAGCACAGGGACTTTTGTTCACCCCGACACTGGTCAGTCTTTCAAATTCCATATACAGGCTGATTGTGGGACTGAACATGTGGCTTATCTGGCATATTGTTGCATGTGTACATCATTCTACATTGATAAAACTGAAAGGACACTGAGAGAGAGAATTAGAGACCGTATTTATAATATAAGAATGAAGTCTAATAGCAATGCTCTGTCTAAACATGTTAATTTAGAAGGAAACATGCACAAATTCAAGTTTATGGTTGTAGATCAAATCCTAGCTCCATACGAGGTGGTGACATCAGAAATTATACAGAGTGTATGGAGGTTAAATAGATCTTGAGACTCAGGGGGGATAGAGGTAAGGGGTTAAATGAGAAAGCCTCATTAAAACCCCTTTTAAAATCAAGCAGATTGACTGTTGATTGCCAGCCAATATAATTATTTGCATTTATCATTACTTTGATTTTTAAGTTTATGTTTCTGCATTCTTTATGTTTAGTGCCAATGTACATTTTAATTATTTTAAATATTGTATATGAATATATTATGGTTGCTCAGCCTGTTTTTTAGTTAATGATGGGTATAAAGTGAATGAGGCCTTTAAGTTGTTAAATATTGTGAGTGGGAACATGTTTTTATTGGATGTTTGCCTAATTGTTAATGTTATATACTTGTGCTTCGAGGGATGTGATGTAATGGTCTGATGATGCTCATAGTGAAAGCGCTTACCATGCACATTGGTTAATAAAACGTTTGCATGCTTTTTAACCAGAATGTGATCCATGGTTGTTTCATTGCCCTAATTGTGGTTAAACTCCATATTTTTATCTTCTTGGGCAGTGAAGCATTTGTCCTACGGAGTTACTGCTTGGTGTTTTTAATTATAAAATGTCTTCTAAGAGAATCTTTCAAATTTAAATAAAATATCCAAGGAATTCTATATCAAAGTAAAGCCTAAACATATTTTTTCTGTAAACTGGGAAATGTTTTCATTCAAAATTTCATTCCACATCAAACATTACTGAAAAGGGGTTTAATAATGAATAAAACAGTCACATGACTAAAGAAAAAAATTCAACACAGTAATTAATTTAAGTTTAAAAGACAAGCCCCTGGATTTATGAAGCCCATTATAGCATGCAGGAATAGTTGAAGAGCTATTTTCGGCAATATGGCAGACATGCGATCCAGGAACGAGCTCCCGGGATGTGCACATAAGCTCTTAAGGCTAATCCTACATGGACTGAGCAAATGAGGGTAAATTGTGATCCAGGAAGCAGGTAGCCATCAGTGCAGGACGAGTGCAGTCTGCAGAAATATACTCGGTTAGTAACCGAGTACGTTTCTGCAAACTACAAAATGGAGCTATGACAGCTCCAAATAAAGGCTGCATATCATCGATGAAGCATGGCAATGGCCAATTAAAAGGCCACTGACAATGCAAAATATGTAAAAAAAAAAAAAAACAACTTTTAAATTCATTTCGCTGATTTTGCCTGTTTAAGCATAGGGCAGCGGTGCTCAAACGGGATCAGGGGAAAATAAGAAAATAAACCTAAAATAAGCATTCTAACTAAAAGCAGTATTCAGCCATGCAAGTCAATGGCAGGCATAAGACAACCTGGCCAATGAGTCATGGTTGCTAAGGGGGGAGGCCTGTGGCTCTGGACTGCTCCTAGCTTAGTACAGCTACGATAGAGGTGTGTCCAAACTGCCTAGCACTTCCTGCAAAGTGTAAGCGGGTGTGCACACCACGCACTGGGTTTCACAGGAAGAAATAGGAAGTTAAACCAGGAAATAGCAGTTCTGTGCACATATGAGCACTCTGCACGGTGCACACACAGGCTTAAACAGGGAGGCAATGGGAAGGGAAAACAGCAGTAGGAAGGTAATCAAGGAGAACTAGCTGAGCTGCCAGATAAAATGTATCAGAATCAAGTAATTACACAGGCAGCAGACCAGCCCAGCCCAGAACACCACTATAAACCAAGCAAAAACCTACCCCCCTGTTTTTTCCACACTCTACAACATCTGTCTATACAAGCGGGGAAATTTTAAAAACAAACCTACAAAATGGGAAGGGCTGCAGCAGGCAACATAGAACAAAATGTGCAAGAGGCTGAGGGTGGTGAGGATGTCAATGCTGCTGAACAACACACAATGAGGAGACAGAGAAAAGTGTACAGACCCAGGGTAACCTACAAGGGAATACATTAGCTGGAGATAGTGGAGGACTATAGGGTGAACAAAGACCTCCTACAGAAAATCGTTGAGCTGTGCAGGCCACACCTGACACACCACACTGGCCGAGGGGAATCCATCCCAGTGGATACCAAGGTATGTGTAGGCCTAGGTATACTAGCCACAGGTATCTCCCAAACCACAAATGCGGATAACATGGGCATCTCACAGGCATCAGCATCCAGAGTATTCCACAGTTCCTGGATGCCATGTCAGCACATGCCAGTGAGCACATATATTTCCTCAACACACGGAGGTGTTGACCCGCAATATGCGTCTCTTCCACCAAATAGCTAACTAGCCTGGCATAGTGGGTGCAGTAGACTGCATGCACTTATGCATCAAAGCACCACCCAGAGAGAAAGGTAGGGCCTACATCAGCCACAGAGGCATCCCCTCCATCAACTGCCAGGTCGTATGTGATGCCTCACCAATGCCAAGGCCTGTACAGGCACAGAGTGACTCGGAGGAGGAACAACCTGAGCCTGCCCCAGTAGGCAGAAGGGGGAGTGCCCAGTATGCCCTGGCCTTGGCAAAGAGGCAATGCATAGCATATGCACTGACACAGTAGAGGCCCAGGGAATGACACCTCTCTCTGATTCGCACAGACAGCAAAAAGGATGCCAAACATGACACTACCTGTGCCCAACCATGTATAGGGAGTGTACTATGTGCATCCGACATAGGCAGCCCTCCAGCACCATCCTCAAGTCCAGCACACTCTCAAGGTAAGTCAATCAACCTACCAATTGTCAAATGGAGTAGAATGTGTTTTTACCTGTAGCTATGGTATGGATGTGAACATGCAAGGGAATTGGGTGGCCGGATGTCAAGACAGCAGAGAGTAGACACCCATAGTGGCATCATGAGATCTATAACACATACTGGAGTCACCATAGTAGCCAGTACTACACAGGGTGACAAAACCCACTGCAGGAAATGGCCTGAGCGACATGGGTGTCCATAAGAGCCACACATGCCAGTCAGGAAGGATCACATACTTAACAACAGTCTGAGCCAGCAGGACAGGTGAAGACTAACACAAACAAATGCTGTACTATGTCCTCTGAATGTGCCCTGTGGGTAACCCCTCCCACAGGCCTACACAGACAGACCGCAGCAGGCCAGGCAGGCAGATGTAAGTTGTGAAGGCTAGGAAGTCAGAAACTAATATGTAGGTAAACAAAGCTAGGATCTTTAGTACACTGGTAAGCCTCTAGCCAGGAGAGGTAAGACTACAGACTGAAATGGAGTACCTGACATACCAGTACAGTCCTAGCAAATGTGTACAAGTGTCAGGTGTGCCCCCAGCCAATGTACACTTAGAGTAACAGTCAGGTGTGCCCCCCACTCCTGTGTAGAACAGTAGAAACAGTCAGGTGTCCCCCCCGCTATGCAGAAATGTAGCAACAGTCAATGGCAAATAACGGATGGATACCCCGCAGACACAACATGCTACATGTTGGTGTACAACATAAAGGTCAGCACTGCAGTACAAACTACCCGGACGTGATCCACACATGCAACACAGATGGCCATACTGGCTATGCTCACACACTTAGAGGAATGAAGGCAATGTCAGTCAACAACATACTGGGAGGTCATACTGGGCATGCTCACAGACTTAAATACATGAAGACCATGTCTGCAAACACCAGTGGACCAGACATATCTGGAAGTTGCAGTACTCAGTGCGGACACATGTCAGTATGCATCACTCCTGCCTTGCACACACAGTGGATAGGAACACAGACAGATATGTAAGGACAACACACTATAATAAACCACAAGCACATGGGCATAGATGTGTGGAAGAGGGTGACCATGACAAGGAGCCATGCGGCCCTGCCCCAACCAGCACACAGCCAAAGGGCCCTCAACACATGAGGTGCAGATGTAACCCACTGCGGATACTAGCCACCAGTACCTGTCAGCATGACTGACTATGTGGTGCACATGCAAGCTGTGCAACAAGACTGTACAAGGAAGTAGCCATCTAGTAGCTGTATACACACACCTGTGACATATGACCCTCTGTGTACCCGCATGTGGCATGTCAACCCCTACATGAATGGGGTATGGCCCATGCACACACTGCCCTCCCCATAGCAGTAGTATGACAAGCCTGCTGAGGTCATCCAATGTGAATTACACCTTTGGGAGAGCTATAGCTTAGTAATATGCAGGGTGCATCCCATAACTGCGTACTGCTGTAGTGACAGAGTAGTTAGATAGTAGTACTAACCCAGACCTGTCAATTGTGTGAGTGTGTGTTTGTTTGTGTGCCTGTCTGTCTCTGAATGTGTAGAGGGAAATGCTTGTTAGGCTACTCACGCTCCGTACAATACATATATTCAACTTTGGCAAGGCTGCTGATGTCACTCACCTAGAAGTACACCTCTGGGAAAATGATAGCCCAGTAATCCTGGTAGTGCATTCTGTAACTATGTACTGCTGTAGTGTGATAAACTAGTAAGGTAGGTGTTCAAACCCCAGACCTAGCAGCTGTGTATATGTGTGAATCTGTGTGTGCGTGTGCGTGCGTGTGCGTGCGTGTGCGTGTGTGTGTGTGTGTGTGTGTGTGTGTGTGTGTGTGTGTGTGTGTGTGTGAGACTGAGTAGAGAACAATGCTTTTTAGGCTACTCACACTCCATACAATACAAATACTCTACTTTGTCAAGGCTGCTGATGTCACTCACCTAGATGTATACCTCTGGGAAAGTGATAGCCTAGTAATCGTCATAGCGCATTCTGTGCCTGCATACGGCTGTAGTGTGATAAACTAGTTAGGTAGGTGTTCAAACCCCAGACCTAGCTACCATGTGTGTTTTTGTGTGAATGTTTGTGTGTGTGTGTGTGTGTGTGTGTGTGTGTGTGTGTGTGTGTGTGTGTGTGTGTGTGTGTGTGTGTGTGTGTGTGTGTGTGTGTCTGACTGAGTAGAGAGCAATGCTTTTTAGGTTACTCACACTCTATACAATATAAATACTCCACTTTGGCAAGGCTGCTGATGTCACTCACCTAGATGTAAACCTCTGGGAAAATGATAGCCCAGTAATCGCTGTAGCACATTCTATACCAGCATACTGCTGTAGTGTGATAAACTAGTTAGGTAGGTGTTCGAACCCAAGACCTGGAAACTGTGTGTGTTTGTGTGTGAATCGGTGTGTGTGTCTGACTGAGTAGAGAGAAATGCTTTTTAGGCTACTCACACTCCGTACAATACAAATACTCTACTTTGCCAAGGCTGCTGATGTCACTCACCTAGAAGTACACCTCTGAGAAAATGATAGCCCAGTAATCGCCATAGTGCATTCTGTACCTCCGTACTGCTGTAGTGTGATAAATTATTTAGGTAGGTGTTCGAACCCCAGACCTGACAACCGTGTGTGTGTTTGTCTGTGAATCTGTGTGTGTGTGTGTGTGTGTCTGACTGAGTAGAGAGCAATGTTTTTTAGGCTACTCACACTCCGTACAATACAAATACTCTACTTTGCCAAGGCTGCTGATGTCACTCACCTAGAAGTACATCTCTGGGAAAGTGCTAGCCCAGTAATCGCCGTAGTGCATTTTGTAACTGCGTACTGCTAAAGTGCGATAAACTAGTTAGGTAGGTGTTCAAACCCCAGACCTGGCAACTGTGTGTGTTTGTGTGTGAATCTGTGTGTGTGTCTAACTGAGTAGAGAGCAATGCTTTTTAGGCTACTCACACTCCATACAATACAAATACTCTACTTTGTCAAGGCTGCTGATGTCACTCACCTAGAAGTACACCTCTGGAAAAGTGATAGCCCAGCAATCACCGTAGCACATTCTGTAACTGCGTACTGCTGTAGTGTGATTTAGAATGGTAGTAGTGTTCCATCTCCATCCATCCAGTTCCAGATGTTTTGTGTGGGTTTCAGTGTCCGTGTATGGAGCAATGCATTATAGGCTACTCACTCACAGTACATTACAAATGCCCTACTTTGGTAGTCCTGCTGATGTCATTAATTGTGAAATACACCTTTGAGGAAAATGTACTTCAGTAATGTCCATGGCGCATAATATAACTGCGTAGTTTTGTAGTGTAGTAAACTAGTTAGGTAGGAGTTCTACTCCCAGACATGACAGGTGTGTGTGTGTGTGTGTGTGTGTGTGTGTGTGTGTGTGTGTGTGTGTGTGTGTGTGTGTGTGTGTGTGTGTGTGTGTGTGTGTGTTTGTAACTTGTATCCTGTGTAGAGGTGGTTGTGAGTGTGTGACACCTGTGGGCAATGTGGAGGGACTTTGCTAAGTTCATTTATGGTGGCCCTACTATATATCACAATGCCAACCATACAGGGATAACAGATGTAAATAGCTGAGAGGCTGGGGTGCAAAGCCATACCCATACATGTGACATCAAGGCCAGCCAATCATGGTTAGCAACCCCACTGTGCCTTCACACGTGACTCACAATGGACATACCATGCCTGACAACATGCCCTGTATGGACAGATGACACTGACATCAGGAAATGCTGTTAGCATGCTATCAATGTAGGTGCAGGGTAAATCTGCTGACCAGTAACAATCCCTGCCACAGGTGGGTGAGACTGGCACATCTGATGATAATCTGTGTTTACAGCATGGGCCAGACACCCCAGGTACAGTTCCACATGTCACTGTATATGCATGTGGGAGGTGTGCACATCCTAAACACCATCCAAGTCATGTACTAGGGAACACATAGATGGCAAGTGATGCACAGCATTGGCTACACACAATAGTGACCCAGGTGACTGGATGACGGATGCAGTACCCACCTGTGTAGGCAAATGCAGAAGCTACAGCCTGTGCCACAATGCAGACCATTGTCATGTGGCCTGATGCCAAGGTATACCCATCACCTACCCTTGTATAGCCTGCTGGCACTGTTGGCCACCACACACCCATGCAGACATGCACCCATGCATGTCCGAACCGGTACCCTGTGTGTTGTATGGTGCATATGTCCACATCCACATGCACTACTCCCCCCAGGGCATAGTGAAGCATGCCACCTGATGTCTGACACCCCCTCATACTCACTGCCCATACGACCTCCAGTATATGTACGGTCATTCTGTGAGTGGAACATATGAGGATGGTGTAGGACAGATAGTCCACATACTGTACTATTACGCTAGTGTACCATATGTGGCTGTGGCTGTGTTCACATTGGTTGTGGTTATGCACTGTCATACAGGTGTATCCTACCCTGTGCTGTGACACGGCTCTTGAGCCTGCTATATATGCAGATACTGTACTATGATAACCTTAGGATGTCTGCCAGTGGCCAATGGCACACATGTTATGAGCAGATGTCATCTTACACACACAGCATGTCTGTGACAACAATCCCAATGACAGTAGCAAATGTCTATTAATATACCAGCTATACATACCAGACGTCCCCTTGCACTATGACATTGGGACTATAGGGGCTGAGATAGGGCTACACTCCATGTCCAGGACATATGGTGGGAATATATGGACATGTACTTATCCAGATAGCCATATATATATCTGAGTACACATGTGTAGTACTTCCAGTTACGACTGTCATGGCAACCACCCACTATGAATCCCTATGTCATGTGGGCATATTCCCTGTACATTCTCTGTGTGATGGACATCCTTCCTGTGTGTGGGCATCAATGTTACAGACAGCAGGTAGCAATACCTCTTACAGGAGAACCTGCACACTCAGGGCAGCCACATATATGTATGAGGATCAGGACCTACAGACAGACTGTGAGTAGAGTGGTGTAATGCTTTGCATAGTACTGGTGTTACAGGGTGTGTGTGTGTGTGTGTGTGTGTGTGTGTGTGTGTGTGTGTGTGTGTGTGTGTGTGTGTGTGTGTGTGTGTGTGTGTGTGTGTGTGTGTGTGTGTGTGTGTGTGTGTGTGTGTGTGTGTGTATGTGTGTGTGTACATACTAGTTTACCTTGGACTGCAGTCTGTCTGCATAGCTCACTATTGTGGGCCTATCCTCTAGCTGGACAGAGGTGTGCCTATCATGTGTTGTCTGTCCACCACACAGGTCCTGTGTCAGATAATACACTGGCAGTGTGTGTGTTGTGTGCTAGCAGTACATGGCTATATACATTTGTGTCCCTGATGTCTTATTCATGCATAAGGGTATGTGCAACACATCCTGTAACACCAGCATGTTCCAGGGTGTGTAACTGCAATATTGCGAGTATGTTCCTGCCTTTGCCCTCCACATATATGGCAGGCTTTGTCCTGCTGTGATACGGTTAGGGGTTGTTAGCTAATGGCCTGTCATTAATTACTGCTAACATTCCTACTATCATCCCAGTTATAACGTGGACTCCCATAACATTTGTTGGTCAGGGTCCATACATGTGACAGATACATTGACATTACCACAAGTAATGAATGTCCTCCTAGGGCTTGACTACAGGGTGTAATTGGAGGCTGCTGAACTACATCTGATATTGTTGATTGTTACGTATTGTGCAGGCAAATTCTTGGTATACTGTTGTACGAATTGAAGGGCTTGGCCTGGACACCATAGTATGTTATATATTCGCACTGTCTGCATCCACTGTTTAGTGTTGGCCTTGCATCCATCACTGGTTATATACATCAACATCTATGTGCTGTCAGTAATGACATACATTATTGTATGGTACACAAATAAAGGTTGTCTGTGTATACATACCTGTGTGTCATGTCATGTCCTTTGAATTGTGAGTGGGTATTTGTGCAATGTAAGTATCCCCTTTGTGGGGCTGGTTGCCACACCACACATGTCACAGGTACCAGTTACAGGGCTTGTGGCTGGGGATATACATTGCACCCAGTACGTCCACACTACTTCTACATATGCATGGCTACTAATACCCTTTGTCTGTGTATATGTGTATGCGCCCATATATATCCCATATATGTTATCTACATATATATATATATATATATATATATATATATATATATATATGTGTACATATCTATATATATGCACACGATTGTCAATGCATGGATGTGTGTGCATATCTGTACCATTGTAATGTGTATCCCTTCAAAATAGCACATTCCCTGCTGTACAATGGCCTAGCTGCATGATATGTTACAGATATTGCCCTGACATGTACAGGTGACTCGGATTATTGTTGGAGCATTGTAGCTGTGTTGTCGTGGGTCCTGCCGTCAAGAACTACATGTGCTGGATATTGGATTGCACAGCATATCCGTTAGGGCTGGGGGGGGGGTTACATAGCAGTAATTACCAGGTGTCCCTCATTTGTGACCCCACCTCCATTAACTATGTTCATGGTCTGTTATGTAGTACAGAGTGGGCCAGGAGTCCATTCCCATGTAGAAATCATATACACATGTCTATCTGTATATATATATATATATATATATATATATATATATATATATATATATATATGAGTCGACAGTTCATATGATCGACACTGATTTGGTCGACAGTTCATTTGGTCGACAAGCAGATTTGCCCCCTTCCCCAATGTTGTGCAACCCTGGAGTTGATATATATAGTTAGGGGGGCGGTAATTCCCCACCTATAATGCTTGTCGATCAAATGAACTGTCGACCAAATGAACTTTCGATCATATGAACTGTCGACCATGTCAGGTAGATCCATATATATATATATATATATATATATATATATATATATATATATATATATATATATATATATATATCTATATCTATATATATATATATATATATATATCTATATATATATATATATATATATATATATATATATATATATATATATATATATCTGCATAAGTATATATGTGAAACCCCCATATATAGAGGGATAGAACTGGACATTGATGTAGCTCAAGCTATGTATATGTATATGTATATGTGTGTGTGTGTGTGTGTGTGTGTGTGTGTGTGTGTGTGTGTGTGTGTGTGTGTGTGTGTGTGTGTGTGTGTGTGTGTGTGTGTGTGTGTGTGTGTGTGTGTGTGTGTGTGTGTGTGTGTGTGTGTGCGTGTGTGCGTGTGTGCGTGTGTGCGTGTACTTATGTAGATATATATCTATGGATATATAAATCTATCTATGTACAATTGCTGTTATATGGATATTTGTGAGTCATACATACACATATATATACCTATAGGTGTCTATCTGTCCACATTTACAGATGTATATCTGTCCATATGTCCATGCATGTTCGACCTATATGTGTGGCCTGTACATCATTCTCTTGGCAATTCACATGGATGACCTTAGGACTGAGGTCAGTCATTCGTGCCGACACGTATGTGTTTCAGACATATCATCTCCTTCAATATATGTGTTCTACTACATATAACTGTGTTACTTGCAACATTTTAAGTGTATTAGAGCAAGATATGACAGATAGCCCTATATGTACCCACATTATGGTGCACTATATCCGGGATTCATGCATTAAGAGGTTGTGTGGTGTGTTATTACTAAATTTCCTGTGCTGTTGACTGATTGTGCTGGATGATATGTATGTGAAATGAGTGGTTATTTACATCTGCCATGGTTTACTGGTAAATCACATAGTGTATGATGTGCATCATCCCGGGTGTGGGCCTTGCAGAGGCTGTACATTTTGTTTCAGGGCAGAACATCAGCTGTCGGATGCAGAGTGAGTTAGGGACATTTGAGCAGTTGTATGCAGGTGTTACCCTCAGCTAGCATCTACTTAGCTCAGTCTATGTAGGCAATGCTTACCCCCATGCAAATACACGTACACACACTTACAACTGCTTATCCATGCGTAATACTACTGTTATGCACTTACACATGCTTACTAGTGCCTTAGTCATTATGGCACTTCACATGTGCTTTTAAGGCAGTACTCCTGTGCAAATACAAATGTTATGTAGTAGGTTATACAGCACAACGATGTTAACATATGGATTTCACATGAATAATAGAGTGTACTGCAGTGGGACTCGACCTGGGAATGCGTGCGCATTAGGCAGATGCTCTGGCCACTACACTATTGCTGTTCTGCTTCATTTGCATATGTCTACCAGAATGACATAGCCATGTTCCCTTCCCCCAGTCCCCGAGCTCCACGTATGCAGCATCCATCCATTCCCCAGTTGCTAGCCCTGCCATACCACACCTCCACACATTTCCCTCTCTGCACGTCTCGGTACACCTCCAGTATACTGTCCCCATCCAAGCATCTGCAGGCTCTTCATCCGTTTAGTCCACGTACATACCAGCCTTCCCTTGATCCTCCTCTGATACTGGTGGTGACATCGATGTGACCCACAACTGTTGGTTCATCCCACCAGGGACGGACCTGTTCTTGTGTCAAGAGTACACCTAGCTGGTCTACAGTGTTTCTCCCACTGGTAGCATCCTGCCAGGGTATTGTACAGCAGCGGTTTGCTCACACACCTGGCCAGCCTTATCTCCCGGTTCCACGGAACAAACACCCCAAGTTTGACGTACTGTGCATGAAGCACGCTCACACGCCCCCATGGTGTGCACCGTATATCATTATTCCCTTTGGTATTATGCAGTACTACTGTCCTCACAGTATGATTGGACAGGCACTGTTCTGTGCTGCACATAGACTGCTCATAATACTGTGGTTGAGCAATGGACTCGTGTTCTGGTATTAATCTACACACATATACATTTCCTATACTGTTAGATGACTTTGCTGGATGATGTGTTTGTGATCACAGCAGCTGAATGTGTATCCGCCATGGCTTAGTGGAACTCACGTCAACTATAGTGTGCAGGGTCGGCGGTATGCAACCTGGCAGTGCAGATTATTTTGTTAATGGCCATGACAACAGCTATTGGCTACAGAGTGACTAAGGCACTGTAGAAGATTTGTAGGTGGGTATGTGCTGGTTTGCGCGAAGCACAGCAATACTGACTCTGGTTCCAGCATCTTGCACTGACTTAGCCTCTACATTGCTTCACTAGTGTGGTAATCGCATACCGGCAGCCAAACAGGCTTACACCTGCTTGTTCCCCGTATACACACTCGCAACATCGTACATTTTGTTCACATTTGTCAACCGGCACAATCGGACTGTATGCTTGTCCATTGTCAGCGGTGACCCAGGGTGTAGAGCTCCACATTGACCCCATCTACTTATTCTAATTAATACTGGGGTGTTCACATTCATAGAGGGTAACAGACATAACACAGCTATGTCCCCCATTCTTCACGCTTAGTTTACATTAAAATGTCTGTATTATCCATGCTTGGGTCAGGTTTACATGTCAGGTATGACTGTTGACAAAGGTCAGTTTAAGGTGAGGTTGGATTCCTGTTTCACTGGTCTAGATAGGTTACATGCAGGTATTCAGGTTAGGTGTAGTTATTCCATATCTGTGTGGTACAGTAGAGGGTAATAGCTAAGGAGTAGGTAGGTAGGTAGTGGGGGTGACATTGTAACAGTATAGTAGCCTGTAGGTATAATTGGATGGGGAGCAATAGGCAAGGTTTTTTGGATGTTGGGATTTGTATGCGAGCCAGGGCAAGACGTGTCAGTATCACTAGTTGATGTAGTGGTAAAGAGTGTGAGGTGAGGGTGGTGGTGGTGGTGAGCCTGTGCTGCACCAGGTGTGCTTGCAGTGTTCCTTCATGTGTTAGTTACATGTGTCCTGTGGGACAGTTGTGATACTACATGTGGGTTGGGGTTCCAAATACTGGCAATATAGTGGGGGAAGAGGGTGTCACCTACGTGTAACTGTAAACATTAATAGTAATGGAACAGGGGCTGATATGGATGTGGTTGCATAGGGCACAAAGGGGGGAGTTAGTAGGGGAATTATCCAGCTGGACGGCTGCAGGGAAGGTCCACAGTTGGCCATGTTGTCTAAGACAACAGCTGCGCATATACATTGCATTTGGTGTTTGAGTTGGACACTCACACCCCTGGGTGGAGTTGAGGGCTACAATAATACCTTGTGATGCCAATTAGATCAGCTTACATGTCTACAGTGGGGTGTTGTGACCATGTGTTCATAGGTGTTGTGTAGTGGGTTATGCAACAACACATATGGTTATACCGTACTTTGCCATGTAAACTGGACTGTGTTGTGGTGGGACCCATATCAGGAATGGCTGCCCATTAGGCGAAAGCATACCTGTTGACAGTATAGAATCCACAGACTGTCAAGGGTTTGCTTCATAATATTGGTGTGTTCCTCTTACAATCTGCACCTGTCTAGCAAATACCTGGGAAATGACATCATTAAATACAGACAAGTATTTGGGTTATGACTCCACATCCTTCAGACGAGTCATGCTAATGCATAACCTATTATTCTATCAGCTTTCTAAGGTTGTAAGTGGAATATGTATTTCTGTCCCTATTAGTCCCAGCAACAGTTTAGGTTCTGTCCAGTGGTTTTGCTCTTAGAGATTGAGAGGTATGGGCGGAAGCTCTGCCCAATTCGCAATATTACTTACATCCCTGGGGCAGTCTGAATACAACTGTGCCAGCCAACACCTGCACGCCTAGGCCCATAATTGCATACCCATAGTTCCCCCACCTGCCTCTCCTCTACAGCACTCATCCTTACTGTGGGTACAGTTGGGGTCTAACCACACCACTACACACTGCCCACTCTCCTCATCTCGGGACCCATGTCGTACGTTGTCTTGACCCATGGGTCATCAGGCTTGAACAACCTACTGGTCTGTGTACGTACA